>NC_060064.1:19923898-20526295 GCF_020283565.1 Trifolium pratense | reverse complement strand
TCCGAATTTAGTATGTTAATTTTTCATATTAAGTCGTTATTATTATTCCCCAACTTTGAGTTGAAGTTTAGTAAGCGTCAAACGAATATGGTTGCTCATACTATAGCCAGGCCGCCCTATTCTAATGCTAGTTGCTGTCTATTTGAGTCGATTCCTCGTTGTATTAAAACACTTTTGATAAATGAAATGAATTACGTTTGTTATTGTTAAAAAAAAAAATCCTTTGTTAATGTAATTTTATTCTCGGCTATTATAATTTCTTGGCTATTATAGAAGATCACAGCGTTTTTTTATTGTTCAAAAAAATAATTGCAGCGTTTTATAGTAATTCTTTTTCGGGGAATCCGTTTTATAGTACAGTAAGGGTCCGTTTGGCCCGACTTTTTTTCTACTTTACTACTTCTTTTAAGTGGAAGTAGGGCCAAACATAATTTTAATTAAGTTCTTAAAATAAAGTGTCTTTTTTGTAGTGTTGAAAATACAATATAAGTGACTTAAAAAAAAGAAGATAAAACCAACTTTAAACTAACTTATACGGAGGTTTCACTCTCCAAGTCTGCTCATCGATTCCCGTGTGTGCCACTTTATATTTTATTTTAATTTTTAGCACAGTTCCCGCTTTTTATTTTATTTTAGGCAGCTATTCCCGCTAAAATTGATTACCCTATTGTTCTCATTGTGCTATATATTACTGTATTACTTTTTCTTTACACCACACTGCCCCAAAACTCTTACGCCGCCTACTGTGTTGCAGATTGATTGCAGGTATGAATTTCTTTTTTCATTTGTTTAATTCATATTTTTTTGTCTTTTTGTTGCTTAGTTTTATTTTTTTTACTTTATGCAATTATTTGAGATCTACATCATCATACATCATCCAGTTTTTGTTCTTTTATTCCTTGATTTCTATCTATTTCTTTTTTGTCTATTTGTTCTTTATCACCTATTATCTATGCTGTAAAATTTTTTTATTTTAGAAGAAAGAAATACTAATGAAGATATGAGTTCACACAATCTTAGAAGAGTACAAGATGAGAGCTATATGGATAGAGCTAGAAATCAAATAGCCACTAGATTGTTGGAAAACAAAATCGTTTAAGATTGTGATGATTTTTTTTTATACAATAAGATTGTGATGATTTTTTTTTAGTTATGGATTATTTCTTAAACTCTTTGAATTTCATGTTATTTATGATAAATTTGTATTTCAATGTCAAAAAAAATATAGAAATATTTCACCAAACAGATTGTAACTTAAAAGTACTAATTAAGTTGAAAAAAATAAAATATACCAAACAACTTCAACTTTAACTTAAAATTTCTTATTTTCAACTTTAAGCTTAAAGTAACTTTTAAACAAAAAAAAGTAGGGCCAAACGCACTCTAACTCTTATAATTGTAGCGTGGAACTCTTATAATTGTAGCATTTGAGTCAATTTTAGAGCATCTTTAATAAGAGTATCATAAATTAATGATCCGCACCTTAATTTTTTTATCATTGGAGTTTCATGACGTTACCTTATTTATGGTACCATATCATCAATTTAATATTATTAATTGTAGTTAAAAAAAAAAATAAAAGAGACTACTTATTAATAATGTATGATACCCAAATAATATTGTCATTGGAGCAAAATATATATATATGAGTTGCACAAGTATTACATGACATTGTACGGACCACTTATTAATAATATATGATACCCAAAGTAGTATCACCATTGGAGATGATCTTAGTTCAAAATATATTTTTATTTTTTTTTGTTTTCCAAGTATTTAGTCCACTGAACCGCCTAATCTGATTTGGGATGCATGTGGTTTCAATTCCATTCCGATTGCAGTTGCAGGGAAGTTCAAAATATATTTATGATAATAAATTATTCTTTTCAAGAAATTAACTAATAATAATATTTAAATTAAAATCAAAATTGACAAAATTTAAAAATATTTTTATTTAGTTTGAAATAAAAAATAGGCTTTTTTTGTGGGATAGAAAACTTGAATGCTTGTTATTTTTATTTTTCTTTTTCTGTTTAAACTTTTTATTTTTTCGGTTTAAATTTTTTTTTGACAGGAATAAACTTATTTCATTTTTAATAAAAGAGTGTTCATAATATAGGTTGGACTATAATAAAAAATTGTGGAACTAGCATACGACCTTAACGCCCTTACACTTTCTAATAATTGTGCTTTTTTCGGTTTAAACCTGAATGCTTGTTTTGTACAGTAAACCTTTAATAATTTCAATTTCAAAGTTGAGGTGAAATTTAATTTCCATTTCAACAATGAATGCCTAAAATCAGTGCTTCAAAAACCGGACCGGAACGGCCGGTCGAACCGGGAATCGGAGGGTGTCCGGTCTGGTTCATACGTTAGATTGGACAAGTTATTGGATCGGAGGGAACCGGAAAAACCAGAAAAACCGGTGAACCGGCATTTTTCCCGAACCGCCGGTTTAATTACACGCCTGTTTTTTTTTCCGCCCAAAGGCCAAAACGACGTCGTTTTATTATTATTATTATTATTATTATTATTATTATTATTATTATTATTAATTAAAAAAAAGAAAGAAGCATAACGCAGATCAATCGCACGCACAGAAGAATAAAAAAAATAGAAACTTGAAGATTGGAGAATGAATTTTGAAAATAAGAGAAGATGGAAATCGTAATCACAGTCAAGGGGCGTCGCTACGTAACTTAAAAAAATTGCAAATAGATCCTTATATATTATGCACTTTGAACCCTCTAAAATTTTACTTTTACACCCACCAAAGAGAATAAGAAAACACAGGAGAAGAGAAACCACTGTGACGGCAGTTGCTAGAAAGAAGCATAAGTGAAAGCGACTACCATGTTAAAAGGAAAATGATAGAATTTACTATAAAGTACTTTTTTTTTACACACTATAAAGCATTTTTTTTTATTAAATTTGTACTAATAATATATGTATATTTTTTTTACACACACATATATGACATTTTCTTAGTGTATTCGCTTTATATTATAGAACAAATATATTAGTTATTCAATGAATCTAATTTATATATCGGCTTAACATAATTTTTTTTATGCTTTAATGCAGTTTTGATCCCCCTATTTTGAAAAACATGAACTTTTGATCCCTATTTTAAAACTCAGCATTTTTGATCCCCCTATTTTAGTTTTTTGTTAGTTTTAGTCCCCCACCTCAATTTGGTCAAACTTTTGCTTATGTGTCATGCTCACTGATGACGTGACATTGTACATGTGGACAAACAATTTCCTTAGATAGTGTCCCGAGCCCCAATCTTTTGCTTCTTTGATTGCAGTGATGTAAACACGATCATCTTTAAGGAATCCCATTGCAAAACATGCATCTCTATAGGTCAAATATTGTGTGTCACCAATTTTTCTGACATCATCATAGCAAGTTGTCCACATGTACAATGTCACGTCATCAGTGAGCATGACACATTAACAAAAGTTTGACCAAATTGAGGTGGGGGACTAAAACTAACAAAAAACTAAAATAGGGGGATCAAAAGTGCTGAGTTTTAAAATAGGGGGATCAAAACTGCATTAAAGCCTTTTTTTTTATAAATATATGTGCGTAACTTATAAAGTCTTACAATTGTGTTTTTTTTATAGAACAATTGTGTTTTATTTTAATTTTTAATAATTGAATCAACACTATATTTATTAAAATATTTACTATTTATTTATTTTAATTGTGTTGACGATGTTTAGGATTTGAATTTAAGAATTTGTGGCATTATGAGTTTATGAAAATTTCATATTTTATATATATATTTTTTTTAATTATATAGAGACTGGTTCAATAACTATATAGAGAGCGGTTCGTTCCACCGGTTTTTCATGCGGTTCGACCGGTGACCCAATAGTTCGACCAATGAACCAGTGACACAGTGCCCTCGCCGGTTCGATGACCGGTCCGGTTTTTAAAATACTGCCTAAAATAATTTCAAAATTTTAAAATCAACCCAATTAATCCAATTGATTGTAGGATTGAATGTGAAATAATAATTCATGAGTGTATTAAATGCCAAATCATTTAGAGTAGAATGCATGAGAGGGAAAAGATTTGAGGAAAGAGAAATACAAATTGTATTGCCTTATTTAGATTTATAGATTTATTTATAGATATATCATACCTTTAATAAAAAGATAATTTTGTAAACCAACTTTATAATTTTTATTTTCCTTACAATATGAATTACATTTTTTTTTTAACAAAATTAATTACATTTCTTATCAAAACGATTTATATTGAGATACGGAGAAAGTAATTCTTAAGACAAACATATAAAAGACAATAAAAAAAAACACAAATATAGAGGAATCTAAAATAAAAACTTTTTTCTTATATTATTTTTATGTTCATCATCTAGTTTTGTTCTCTCAATCCATTTTTCCAATTTCCAATTTCCATTATCTTAAAATCTAAAACCTTCAATCATTCTCAAACCACCACCGTTAATTATCCAATTTTGGTGGAAACAGAAAAACCAAAAACACAAAAAAAAACACACACACACAGACACAAAAATCCGAAGATGCAGCACAACATCCTGGCTTCGATCCGTAGCACGAAAATCACGGATGGTTGTAAAGGCACTCAAGTCTACGCTCTTAACTCCTCCGTCGGCGCCGATTCTCCGATCAACGCCGGCGGTGGAGAATCCATCGGAGACAAATTCTTTCATCATTTACTAGACCGGTCTAAACAATCCGGTCGAATCAAACCGGTTGGTACAAAAACGGCGACACGCGACGTTGTTTTGGAGAGTCTCCTCCCTTATGGCCTTCCTTTGTCGGAGCTTCTAGAACCTTCGATCGAGCTTTATTTGAAGCCTATTGATTTGGTTGAAACCCTTGCCGGCGTGCATCGCCGGATCGTGAGTTCTGGTGAGGATGGGAAATTTGAGGCGTTTTTGGAGCAGTGCTCGGTGTTTAGGGGATTTCCTGATGCTAAATTGTTCCGGCGGAGTCTCCGGTTGGCGCGGCAGCATGCGGTGGATGTGCACTCCAAGGTTGTGATGGCTTCGTGGTTGAGGTATGAGAGAAGAGAGGATGAATTTGATGGATCTTCAGCAATGGATTGTTGTGGAAGAAACCTTGAATGCCCCAAGGCTAGTTTGATCACAGGGTATGATCCTGAATCTGGTTTTGGTCATTGTTCGTGTTTTCGAAAAGATAATGTTATTGTTGACAATGATGATGTTGATGGTGGTGGGAAAATTGAATGCTCAACTTCTTATGGAGATGAGGATGATCGTAGTGGTAGCGGTGATGGTGGTTACCATGATATATCTTTTTGTATAGGTGATAGTGATATTAGGTGTAATAGATACTCAATGGCCTCGCTTTCGAGGCCGTTTATGGCAATGTTATATGGTGGATTTGTTGAGTCTAGGAGGGAGAAGATTAATTTCTCCCTGAATGGTGTATCTGTTGATGTGATGATGGCTGTTGAGGTTTTTAGTAGAACCAAGAGGTTGAGTCTATTTGCAAATAATGTTGTCGTAGAGATGCTTTCTTTTGCGAATAGGTTTTGTTGTGAGGAGATGAAATCTGCTTGTGATGCTCATTTGGCTTCTTTGGTATTCGACATGGATGATGCATTGTTGTTGATTGAGTATGGACTGGAGGAGACTGCGCATCTGCTCGTGGCGGCTTGCTTGCAGGTGTTTCTGAGAGAGCTTCCTAGTTCGATGCACAGTTTGAGTGTTTCGAAATTGTTTTGTAGTGTAGAGGGTAGAGATAGATTGGCCTTGGTAGGGCATGTTTCGTTTTCGCTGTATTGTTTTTTGAGTCAGGTTGCAATGGAGGAAGATATGAAATCTAACACGACTGTGATGCTCTTAGAGAGGTTAGGAGAGTGTGCGGCGAGTGGTTGGCAGAAGCAATTTGCTTATCACCAATTAGGTGTTGTGATGCTTGAAAGAAAAGAATACAAAGATGCACAACAGTGGTTTGAGGCTGCTGTTAAGGAAGGGCATATTTATTCTTCAGTGGGTGTTGCAAGGGCCAAGTATAAACGCGGTCACACATATTCAGCATACAAGATGATAAACTCCCTTATTTCTGATCATAAACCTGTTGGTTGGATGTATCAGGAAAGGGCTTTATATTGCATTGGGAAGGAAAAAACGATAGACTTGGTCTCTGCAACTGAATTAGATCCAACTCTTTCATATCCATACAAACACCGAGCTGTGTTTTTGGTGGAGGAGAGTAAGATTGAAGCTGCCATTTCGGAAATCAATAAAATAATTGGTTTCAAGATTTCTACTGACTGCCTTGAACTGAGAGCTTGGTTCTTGATTGCCATGAAGGATTATGAAGGAGCCCTTAGGGATGTCAGGGCAATTTTGACATTGGATCCAAATTATAAGATGTTCTATGGGAAAATGCAAGGCGATCGCTTGGTAGAACTCCTCCGCCCTGTTGCTCAGCATTGGAACCAGGCTGATTGCTGGATGCAATTGTATGACAACTGGTCTTCCGTTGATGATATTGGTTCTTTGGCTGTTGTACACCAGATGTTGGAGAACAACCCGGGGAAAAGCATTTTACGCTTTCGGCAATCTCTACTCCTTTTAAGGTGCGTGTAAGCTTTACATTAACTCATTTTCTTCTTAATGTTGAGTCCCACAAAATTCTCGCTGAATGTAATTATTTTCTATTAGTTGTTACTTGTTTTATTCTGCTCATTCATTAATTATGAGGGTGATTTAAATATAGCTAGATCGGTTTTCATTATTCATTTCTGTTTAAACTGATCTGAACTGTGAACATATTTCTGTATCCATGGAACCCTCGTCTATATTTACTACTATATTGATTAGTTTGTTGAGACTTGAGACTTGCGACTTAGTACTATGTTATATAATTAAGAAATTGTAGCACGGCCTACATCAAATTAGACAGTAAAAAGTTGATGTGGAACACTTTTTCGTTGCCACTTGCATGTTTCAGTTGATGCTATCATTTTCCGTTTGTACTTGTAGATTAAGCTATCTCCTCCTGTTTATTTTATCTTCATTAGACTTCATATGAGTATAAAGGATGAAGAATTATATTGGACAAAATAGGCTAAAAAGGAAAAATAGAATCAGTTTGTCTTTTGTTGGTGTGAATTGGGAATTTTGAAAGTATACATGAAGGAATTCTCAATCAATGACCATTTCATTCATTTTGATGGGCGCTGTGGAGAGAAAGTCCGAAATGAAGTAACAGGTTGGCAGGGAGGGGACCAAGTCCAAGTCATTCACGGACCAAAAGTCTTGTTTGTTTATAGGAAGAAGGGTGAGAAAGAATAGGAAAGAGAGTGGTAGCTGAGTTGTCAAGCTGATTACAGACATGGGAAGAGGCTACATCTACATCTGTGCGAGGGTAATATGTGGAGAGTGGAGTGATAGGGTGCTAGTCAGTTATTAAGTATTAAGTTTTCTTGGCTTTTCAGCTGAGCAGTGTGTTTTAAGCATTTGTCTAACGAGATAGGTCTTTTGGTGGCATAAGATACCCTTCTGTAAATTTTCCTTTACAGGAAAAGAATACCCATGGTATTTTCTTACATTGGGTTTTCATCACATTTCATATTCCGTTTTCTCTTTGTTGCTACTGACTAGTAAACTAGGTTAGGGTATATCTCCAGTTTCTGAAGCCTGTGTATCTTCCTGTGGTTAAAAGGTTTAATAACTATAATGAGTTCTTCCAAACATTACTTACTTCAACATCCCTTATATTAAGAAATTGACTTGTTGAACTCGTATTCCACGGTATAAAGAATGCAGTATATGGAGAAATTACAAAATTTGCGGCCTTTAAAAAGCACTTACAATTTATACTGTGACATCATGTTTGAGTTGTTATTGTGTCCTGCTGTCCTCTCTAACTCCATGGAAGCTAATATTTGTTTTGGAAGACAATCAGAATCAGATGATGTGGATGTATATTTTCACCTGTTTTCTACCTTCCAGTACCCACCATTTATATAACACACTATGCATTTATGCAATGAACTCTTCCTAATATTTGATTATTGTTCACATAGGATATTTAATTAGTGTTTTTCCCTCCATTACTTTTAATGCCTGAGCATGACCCTGACCAATTTTGGAATTGATGTTCCTAAATCTTTCAGGTTAAATTGTCAAAAGGTAGCCATGCGTAGTTTGCGTCTGGCTAGAAATCATTCTTCTTCAACACATGAAAGACTTATCTATGAAGGATGGATATTGTATGACACTGGCCATCGTGAAGAAGCTATAGCAAAGGCCGACGAGTCAATTTCTATTCAAAGGTCATTTGAAGCTTTCTTTCTAAAAGCTTATGCTTTAGCTGACTCATGTCTTGATTCCGAGTCTTCAAAGAATGTGATTGATCTCTTGGAGGAAGCTCTTAGATGCCCTTCAGATGGTCTTCGGAAGGGACAAGTGAGTCTTATATGGTATTGAGATTAAACATATAAACTTGATTTTGGTGCTGAAATAACAAATTTATTTTGTCATTCAACATTGTAGGCACTAAATAATTTAGGGAGTATTTATGTTGATTGTGAAAAGCTAGACCTTGCTGCTGACTGCTACAAGCATGCACTTAACATCAAGCATACACGAGCACATCAGGGGTTAGCACGTGTATACCATCTTCAGAATCAGCCCAAAGCAGCATATGATGAGATGACAAAGTTAATAGAAAAGGCCAAGAATAACGCATCAGCATATGAGAAGCGGTCAGAATATTGTGATCGTGACATGGCAAAGGGAGATCTTAGTTTGGCAACACAGTTGGATCCTCTAAGAACATATCCCTACAGATATAGGGCGGCAGGTAATTTTGATACAACCAGTTACTCCTCATTTACTTGTTTATGTACCCTAAGTCAACTTATTTAAGTTGGCAGCATACGTGAGTGATGAAATTTCCTCTAATTCAATTGGAATTTTGCGTCTACGTCAACTTCAATCCACGATCTTTGTCTAAACTTTAGTAGCATTAGTATTACGTTAAACTCCTCTAAGCATCATGTTGGAGAGCTGGTCATATACAAGGACACTGTCTGAGGACCCATCCACTTAACCACGGGTTTGCAGGTCAAACCTCTTTACCCTCATAAAAATAATAAAAGATATTTGTTTAGTTATATATTAGAGTGAAAAAAGTGAATGTAAGCAAAGAAAATATAACATAACAATTTAAAAATTTATGCAGGCTGACCTGTAAACTGGCCTGTTGTAATCATACACTTATGTGGGGTGGGCTTATTAAACATATACCAGGATATGTATGTGGGCCCCTGCGTATCAATGCGGTTACCCGCATTTCCACTCATTTCTTCTTTTCTTGTTTAGGCTTGCGTTTATTGGGACGGTCAAAACTAGTAAGCCATGCTGGAATCATCTTGAATTTTCTCCTGCTGAAATGTATATTATCTTTTTGTGTGTCCTGATTCTTCAGCAGATGTCTTGTACGACCTGCTCACTCCTTTGCATCAGGACAGTCTGGTTTAAATACTCACCTCTTACTGGGTTAAAAATTATGGGAAATACTATGTAGAGCTTGTATATTTATCGAGTACAAAATGAGCTTTAGGTTTTGCTTTAAGTATTAAAGCCTTAACAAATAAAATATCAGTTCAGAATTTCTGATAATTTGTGTTGGTAACACGCCTTGAGAAGTTTCGGGCTAGTTTTTCTCTTCACGAGCAGTCATTTAAGAAGTGAGATAGGAAATGAATCAATATGAGTTTGATCCTATTCTTTTCTGATAGCCTAATTTATTAGAAAATCCTTTATTTTCTCTGCTTTTACTGTCTTGTAATTTGAGATTAGTTCATGCAGAAATACTGTGTTTGCCATAAGCATTTTGACATACAGTGTGATCATGATTTAGTCTTGAAACCCAAAACTTCTGAAGCTCTGACATGGTGTCTCTTTCTATTAGTTTTAATGGACGATCGCAAGGAAGCTGACGCAATTGCAGAGCTTTCAAGGGCCATCAACTTCAAGCCAGAACTGCAACTGTTACATCTTCGAGCAGCATTTTATGATTCAATGGGTGATTTTGTTTCTACTGTCCGAGACTGTGAAGCGGCCCTTTGTCTTGATCCTAGCCATGCTGAGATGTTAGAGCTTTGTAATAAAGCCCGGGAGCAAGTTACTGATGTAAAATGAGAGAGAATCAGAAGTCAACAATCATGTTCTCTGTGTTCCTTATATGGGGACAGGCCTAACCATCGGTGCTATTTATCTATTGGATGTTGTATGCATCTTTCAGGCTGATCTTCGAAGAAGGGAAAAGATGGGTTAGGAAAATAATCTTGATTGAAACTGAAGGGAAAGTAGAGGAGTAGAATAGCTTGTAAATATATGTAATGAATTATGGTCTTGTCATCTCTGCTATTCTCCAATCTGCCTTGGCTGCGAGAATAGCCATAAGTTACCACAGTTTTAGACTAAACTTGTACATGATAGTCAATTTGTTATGCAACAGTTTTAGATATTTGCAACTATATTATTGGCTAGGCAATTCTACCATGTAAGTTGTTATAGTATTTTCACTCTTTTCAATTTGTTGTATAAACACAGTTTTCCCTTTCAATATCCATTGTACTTTTGATCAGCTCTCTTTGGGTACCTATATCCGATTACAGCTATGAAAATTTTCATCTGTGCAATTCATCAACTAGTTTGTGTGTTGTTTCTTACCCCTCCTCCTTATATTACTTTTTTGTGGATTATTTACTCAGTCTTGAAGCATTACATAGCTATAACTTGACATGGGCACATACCCTTCCCTTTTTTACCTACTTTATATCTTATTTATGTAACTTGTAACACCTGGCTTCTTGTTACTCTTCCCACCTGGAAGAGCCTTTTGAATCCATCCGTGACCATTTTAATGTAAGATTTCGGTTTTTATGATTTCCACAAGATATCCATACTTTAATCTGCTTTTATTTATTCCCTTTCAACTGAGCAGATGCCGTACGTAGTCTCTAAGGACCTTTGTCAAGTAATTACTTATTTCAGATACACATTCCAGTTATAGAAGCTACCTAATATGGAAGAAGAAGAAGAAAATATGGTGATCATGGATTTGATATGCCCTAGAAAGTTAAACTTCAATGCTCCTCTTTTGTCAACAAAGCGTCTCAGTTATTCAGATCTTCCGGTTTCATCTAGCTTGTCGAATTCACTTGATACAGTGGAAAATACTAGAGTTCCATTTTCATGGGAACAATCTCCCGGCAAGCCAAAGGACTTGGAGAGGCGTGATAGTATCGGCGATGGAGACACCCCTCGGCCGAGACTTCCTCCTTGCCTCTGGCGTCCACTCAAAGTAGCTGTTGAACCTGATGTAGATATTGGTGTTATTGCCTTTGATAAAGACGATGGTTGTGATGGTGATGACGACGATGACAACAGAAAGACTAATGTTTTCTCGGATGCATTCGATGTTTTATCTCTATCAGAAACATTTGACATTATCCAACAATCAGAGACAGCAGTTCATAGTCATATCAATGATGGTTTGCGATTAAAGCTTGAAGAGTCTAATCGTGATCAATCTCCAACTTACATGATTAACCGCTTTCTTCCTGACGCCAATGCGTTGGCTGCATCATCTGTTTTACATTTTTCCAATGATTTCAACAAGAACGTCTGTGATACCAGAAATCATGAGGTTTGTCTCGCAGGTTCAGATAGAAATTCTTGTGCTTCTTCTTCTCCAAAAGGTTGTGGCTTGGGACTTCTCTTCTCTTGGGGTATGAAGCATAAGTTTTGTTCTATAAAAAGCCCTGTTCTGCCATGCTCTACAAATGCAGAGAAGTATCATCATAGTTCAAAGCATAAGAAACATTGTTCACCGGTCCATAAAAACCATGTACTAATGTGAAAGATGGTATTTGACAAATAAAACAATATTTTTTTTACCTTGTTATAGATACGAAGTTTTCACTGGTTTAAAAGGTATAAATTTCTTATCACTTGGACCAATATATTATTGGTAGCTTCTTTGGATTAGCTTATTTTTGAGCTTATGCAAACAACTTATGCAATTTTTATGTATTATTATAAGTTTGTCAAGGTAGTTTATGATAAAATAGCTTATAAAAATACATTTTTCAATAGTGTGAACTTATAAAAAAACATAAAACCTTGCATAAGCTGTTTGCGTAAGTTTGATAAAAAGAAAAAGTTGTTTACATAAGTTCAAAAATAAGCTAATCCAAACGGGCCAGATATATTGTTTGATATAACTTTGTTGTTTTAATACCTACTTAGTTTGTTTTTGTTGTACGCCGCAGTTTAATAATGGGATAAACCTTTTATTCATGATCAATTTTTTGTGATCGTTCTTGAATGTTAGCAAGAATATAAACTAACTTACTTTATTCAAGTTTGATTTTTTTTTGTCAAGTAGCTTAGTGGCTAGAAAATTCATCTTAAAAATGAATAAGTGGAGTGTCCCAGGTTCGAACCCGGAGTCTTGCACATATTATTGATGTCCCTACTAACTCTCAATGGTTATATATTTGAAAACCAACCAATCGTTAGTTGATTTAGCGCTGATTGACCCTGAACTTGGTAGGAAGGACCACAGTTCGATCCTCCGCAACTGCGATCGGGAGGGTAATGATCCGGCGATCCATTGTTTCCCTTTCCGGCAAGTTCGTATCAAGCATAATTAGTATTTAATTATTATCATTATTATTTTAGGATTTGTATAAAGTCTATAGAGTCAATCACCTTAATTGTTGGAGATATTTGTTCCTTAATTTACTCCAATTAGGTTACTATACTTGTGTATATATACACCTCTTGTAAACTCTCAAAAGTAATGCAATATACAACTTTATTCATTCCCTTATATGGTATCAGTTGGTAACGTTCCAGCCCTACCCTGTTAAACCAGAAAACGCCGTTTTTTCTCCGTTTGCCGTAACACTTTGCCTCCCATGGCTTCCGATGGCTCTCGCTCCATAGCTAACCCCTATGAACCCTCCAAACCCTTTGCGTGTATCACCCTCAGCGGTGTCACCAAGCTTCTCCCTACCAATTACCTCAATTGGAAACTCCAGGTAGAAGCCTTCCTTGATGGTTTTGATCTACTCAAATACACTGATGGATCGTTCCCTGCGCCGACAGCAACGATCACCACCACTGCAACGCCTCCGGTAACATCATCAAACCCTGCTTTTCAAACATGGCGTCGCCAGGATCGCCTCATCTATGGTGCCATCCTCACCACTCTTTCCGACGAGGTGGCCTCCTTGGTGTCCTAGACGAAGACCTCGCACGACCTCTGGGAGCTTCTCAAGAACACCTATGCCAAAGCCTCCCGCAGTCACCTTAAACAACTCAAGGAACGTCTTCGGATGGCCTCGAAAGGTACTCAATCCATCACGACCTACATGCACTCTCTGAAGCAAACTGCTGATCTCCTCGCCTCTCTCGGATCTGCTGTCTCCGTCGAGGACATGACCGACCATGTCTTGCGCGGCCTTGATGACGGTTACCGAGCAGTCATTGATGGGGTCTACGCAAGGGACACTCCAATCACCTTTGATGATCTCCTCGAAAAGCTCCTCATCCAGGAACTCTCTCTTGCTGCTGCTCAACGCCAATCACCTGCTCCTGTTACTGCGCTGCACGCTCAGGCAAGGTCGACCAACAACAAGCCTCGACCAAGTCAGGCACCTGCACCGACCAACCAACGCCCAGGTGATCGCAAACCATTCCTTGGTCGATGTCAATGGTGCAACACCAAGGGACACGTCCTCGCTGACTGCCAACTCTTTCGGACCCAACACCCCAGCGTCCCCGCACCTCCTCGTTCTTCTCCGAGCACCACTGGCCAGGCCCAGGCCCACACCGCTACTGCTGGCACATCCTCGCCTGGTTTTCTGCTCGACAGTGGAGCAACACATCATGTGACCAACGACCTTACAAATCTGGCACTTCACCATCCATACACTGGCCCCGACTCCCTCTTCATGGGGAATGGTTCAGGTTTAAACATCTCTCACTCTGGAACACTTTTAATTAATGATTTATCCTTGTCTAATGCTCTTTATGTTCCCTCCATGAAACAACAAATCATTTCTGTTTCTCAACTCACCAAACAAACTAACTCTGCCGTTGTTTTCTTACCAAACTCTTTTTATGTCATGGACTTGCAGACACGCCAAACAACCCATAAAGGCTCATGTGTGAATGGACTTTATCTGTTGCCCACGACCTCACCTTCCGCCCACACCGTCCAAGTGGAATCCTCTGCTTCATGGCATCACAAGCTTGGACACCCTTCAACTTCCATCTTTAAATTTATTCAACATCATTTTTCTTTAGGTTCAAATAAATTTCCGCAATCAGATTGTAATTCATGCCAAATTAATAAAAGTCATAAACTTCCTTTTCATGAATCTACTCTTACATCTACTTATCCATTAGAAATAATTTTTTCTGATGTATGGACTTCCCCTGTTTTATCTATTGATGGTCTTCGTTACTATTGTTTGTTTGTTGATCATTATACTCGCTATATATGGCTATATCCCATGAAACTAAAATCTGATGTGCAATCTATTTTTCCCAAATTTAAAACACTAGTTGAAAACTTCTACCAACACAAAATAAAAGTCCTATACACTGACAATGGTGGCGAATACATTGGTCTTCGTTCCTTTCTAAGTACTCATGGCATAAGTCACCACACCACTCCCCCTCATACACCCGAACACAATGGCATCTCTGAACGGCGGAATCGGCACATTGCCGAAACCGGTCTCTCCCTCCTTCACCATGCTGGCCTTCCCCTCACCTACTGGCCTCACGCCATGACCACTGCAGCCTACCTCATTAACCGTCTCCCTACCCCAATCCTCGGGCACCAATCACCTTACTCTAAACTCATCCGCATTAGTCCGGATTATCATAAATTAAAATGTTTTGGATGTTTGTGTTTTCCCTGGATTAAACCTTATGCTAACCATAAACTTGCTCCAAAGTCTACTATGTGTGTTTTTGTAGGTTACTCAGCTGATCAACATGCATATCTATGCCTCGATCCTTCAACTGGACGGATTTACACCTCTCGCCATGTCAAGTTCGTCGAAACTGAATTCCCCTTCCGTTCACTGGTGGCCCAACCGATCACGTCCACGACCTCACAGACTGGCCCACTCCAACTGCCCGTCTTGCCGACCATCGCTCCACCTACTGCGAGCACCAATCCCACATCCCCGGATACCTCACTTGTTGAGCCTCCCACCCCGTCTGGCATTTCCTCCCCGACCACATCACAATCCTCGTCCTCAAATACAACGAGCAATGAAACGACCAGTAATGATCCCCCTTCCTCCTTACAGCCAACATTGCTCCCACAACCACAAACGACCTCTCCCCCCACAACGACCACTGAACCCCATGGCGGTGGGATCATCACCCGGTCCAAAAACAACATCGTCAAACCCATCCACAAACTCAACCTCCATGTCCGTCCCTCATCCCCGATGGAACCTAGTACTATTACCCAAGCCCTTCGTGATCCGGACTGGCGTTCCGCCATGTTGGCTGAATTTGATGCCCTACATCGCAACAACACCTGGGAACTCGTTGGTCGTTCCTCTGCTCAAAATTTGGTTGGTTGTAAGTGGGTCTTTCGCATCAAGAGAAATCCAGATGGGTCCATTGACAGGTACAAGGCTCGATTGGTCGCTAAGGGTTTCCATCAACGCCCTGGTTGTGACTACACAGAAACATTTAGCCCCGTCGTCAAACCAGTGACAATTCGGATCATCCTCGCCTTGGCAGTTCGACAAGGATGGTCCGTCCGCCAGCTTGATGTTAACAATGCCTTTCTTCAAGGGACGCTCAACGAGGAGGTCTACATGGCTCAACCACCTGGCTTTGTTAACAAAAGCTTCCCTGATCATGTCTGTCGCCTAAAGAAGGCGCTCTACGGGTTAAAGCAAGCTCCTCGCGCTTGGTATATGGAACTTCGTGTATTCCTGCTCTCCATTGGCTTCGTCAATTCCACCGCCGATGCCTCTTTGTTCATTCAGCGGACACCACGCGCGACACTATACTTGCTCGTCTATGTCGACGACATCATTGTTACGGGGAGCTCCTCGACAGAATTGTCTCGTCTCATTGCTACACTTGCTGCCCGTTTCTCATTGAAAGATCTTGGCTATCTCAATTATTTCCTGGGTGTTGAAGTCATTCCTTCCGCTGCGGGCATGTTTCTTTCACAACGGAAATACATCACTGATCTCCTTCAAAAGTCGGGCATGACAGAAGCTAAACCAGCGTCCACTCCAATAACTGCTACTCCTCCGCTGCTCAAAAACTCTGGTGATCCCTTGCCCTCCCCGACTGAATACCGAGCACTAGTTGGAAGTCTCCAATACTTGAGTCTTACTCGACCAGACATTGCCTTCGCGACCAACAAACTTGCTCAGTTCATGCAGAACCCGAGCACCATGCACTGGTTGGCTCTCAAGCGCCTACTTCGCTATCTGGCCGGCTCTTGCGACAAAGGCATTTTCATCTCCGCGGCTGCTCCCCTGAACTTTCATGCGTACTCAGATGCGGACTGGGCGGGTGACAAAGATGATTACATCTCTACCACTGGTTACCTGCTCTATCTTGGCGACACCCCCATCTCTTGGAGTTCCCGCAAGCAACGCTCGGTTGCTCGATCATCCACTGAAGCTGAATATAAAGCCTTGGCCGACACGGCCAGTGAACTCCTTTGGGTACTCTCTTTGTTCACTGAACTTGGTCACACTCCTACAGCTGGTCCTGTCATCTACTGCGACAATCTTGGTGCTACACATCTGAGTGCTAATCCTGTCTTCCACTCCAGAATGAAGCACATAGCCTTAGCTTATCACTTTGTCCGTGAAAACGTTCAACGTGGCCGTTTTCGTGTTTCCTTCGTCTCTACCAACGACCAGCTTGCTGACATTCTCACCAAGCCTCTGCTTCGCCCCCGGTTCGAGTTTCTACTATCCAAGTTGCATCTTTCTTCCAGGTCGCCCAACTTGCGGGGGGATATCAAGCATAATTAGTATTTAATTATTATCATTATTATTTTAGGATTTGTATAAAGTCTATAGAGTCAATCACCTTAATTGTTGGAGATATTTGTTCCTTAATTTACTCCAATTAGGTTACTATACTTGTGTATATATACACCTCTTGTAAACTCTCAAAAGTAATGCAATATACAACTTTATTCATTCCCTTATAGTTCGTTTGTTGCCGGAAATTAGAGGGTTGCTTTTCGAGGTAGATGATGTCGTTCATGGCATCTGATAAGAAGGATTCACATGTAGAAGAAGGATTTTATGTTCCCTTGATCTGTTTCTGATCGGAATCTACGTTTTCATGTTCTGGATGAAACTTGGATTCGGATCCAAGTTACAAACAGAAACAGGGCAAAAACTGTTGCAAAACAGTGGAAGAAAAACCCAGCCACGCTTGGAGTTCATACAATGTTCCAAGCAGTTAGTTTGTTCATCTTCGGGTGCTCTTTTGTTGGAAACCACTCACGGTCCGGATTCATCAAGACCTGTCTCGGCCTGATAATATTCGAAAGAGTTGCGTAGATACGCCGTGTTGGCGGTAGTATCGTTCGTCGCACTAGTGGGACTCAGTTTCGTCGATCGACCATCGCTCGATCTGGCTTTCGAATGGTTATGAGTTTCTCTGGATGTTCAACAAATTTTTTTACTCAGAGGTTGCTATTTTAATATCCGTATTGTTTATTGATTTTGTCCTGTATCGCTTGAAAAAAGCATCGATCATCACTTGTTGCTTGCTGCATGGAGTAGTGAGTACGTGGACCGCTTCCGTGTTGACGTTTGGTTTATTCGCGTTGATTTTCTAGGACTTCTATTTTGTCTTTTAGGATTAACTAGAAGTTGATATATTTATTGTCCTACGTGCTTTTGTGTGGACGCACCGGGTTAGGTCTATGTCCCCCAATTTTGTATATATTTTATTTTCTTCTTTTTGATAATAATAATATGAGCTATAGACGGAGAACGGGAAGGATGCCAACAAAGTTAGGGTGTTTATCCCCTACCTTGATGTCTAGACGCTCTTAATTTATAAAAAAAATTATATTAATTGAAACTAATCTTTGTTTTAACTTGTGTCTTGGACAATTATTGGCTGCGGTTTCATCAAATGCTTGGCCGTACTAAGCATATTTTGAGAAGAATATCGTAGATATATAGTCAGGTTGACAGAAGTATACTCTCGTGATTTTGTATTTACGTTTATTATAGCGAAAATTATTCAGTTGTGAAGGGACTAAGTTTATTAGGTACGATGTTAACTGGTGAATTGTGGTGAATTTATACCATTCCACTTTAAAAATTATTTTTATAGAAAATATTTTATCAAACAAAATTTAAACACATATTTCTTGCGTTTCTTACTAAATTCAATTTTTTGAGCAAAGTTGATCTGCAATCTTATGTTATGTGCACGCACGCAAACCCACACATATGCATGCATACATAAAATTGCAAAAAATAAGAAACAGATTAATGATATATATATATATATATATATATATATATATATATATATATATATATATTATTCTTTTAAATTTTATTATTACATATATGGAATGGATTTATCTCAAAATAAAATGGAAAAAGCTACAAAGAATACTTTATAGCACTCTTAGGAGGGTGATGGGGATCACAACAGCTCCCACCCGGTGGTAGGCATGGTACGCATGGATCAGGAGGATCTCGAGCACTCTCGACCCAAACACCTCCAACTATAGTACTCGGAGGAGAAGGAGGAGGAGAATGAGGGTGACGGAGACAACAGCTCCCACCCGGTGGTAGGCATGGTATGCATGGATCATGAGGATCTTGGCCACTCTCGACCTGAACACCTCCAACTATAGTACTCATAACAGCAAAGACCAACACAACAACCTTCAAAACCATCTTCATTGAAGTTTCCATATTGTAACTTAGTTTGTTATTAACTATATAATTTTTTTTTATTACATGTTAAACCAATGTGTACCTATTTATACAAATTCAAGCATACTTTTAATTTAATGAAATATGGAAATAATTATCTTCAAATTTTATTATTGATATTTTTTTTTTACATTAAATACTCCCTTTAGTCCTTATTATAAGAAAAAGTTGATTTTTAAATACATTGAAAAATAAATGTATCTAGTCTATAATATAGTCTAGATGCATTATTTTTTCAATGTATCTAAAAAGTGAATTTCTTCTTATATTAAAGACATGAGGGAGTTAGGGGTGAGCATGAACCCGAGACCCGACTCGAAACCGATATAACCGACTAACACATTAAAGCATTCGGTCGGGTGCGGGTCGGGTCTCGGGTCAACAAATTACAAAAAATCGGGCATGAACGGTTGCATACGGGCAGGTGCGGGTCTCTAAAATTCTATCTCTCCATAACTGAAACCGACCGAACAACCATTAGATGCAAATTGATTTTTTTCCTTGTCTCCCTCTCAATCTCATATACTCTTCTCTTTGTTATTTTTATCCATCTTTGATATAAGATAAAAATGTTATATTTTACAAAGCTTATAATTAATAATATGGTGATGAAGAAGGTGAGAAAAATATTCTAATATATATATTCTAGATCTATTTTAATTTCTACGTCTCTTCTACTTGATATTTTATTGTCTTTAGATCTACATATTGAAAGAAAGTAACTGCATCTAACCCTCTTTGTTTTTTTAATTTACTTCGTCTATCTTTTGTTGCATTGTGTACGAGGTATTAAACTATTCGAAAATTAGGAATTTTGGGAGAATGGAGGAGTTTTAGATGTAAACAAAATTTCGATCTAACCCGTACACTACAAGAAAACATGCATTTACTGAGGGCCAAAGGCCCTCAGTAATGCACAAATTTCGTCTAAAATGCATGCATTACTGACGGCCTTGGGCCCTCTGTAATTAGCTCGCCAGTAATGGTTACTGACGGCCCAGGACCGTCAATAACGTTACTGACGGCCTGGAGCCGTCAATAATACACACCGGTCAATTCAAAAGGCCACGCATTTGTGACGGCCTGGAGCCGTCAGTATGACATGTTCTTTTCACACATTGTGACGGCCTGGGGCCGTCAGTAATGTTGAACGATTTAAAAAAAAATTAATAATTTAATTATTTAAAAATCAGTTTGATTTTTAAATAATTAAATTATTAATTTTTTTTAAAAAAAATTAATATTAATTTTTTAAAACAAAAAATATACTGCATAATAAATAATTAAAAAATATTAAAATTAAAATTTAATAAAAAGCATAATAAAAATACTTAACATAAGCATAATTAAATATAATGATAATATTGTCATTACAAAAAGAAAACAATTAAACAAATAATAATCAACAACAGATTATTAAAATTACACATCAACGTTGGTCAGGCGGCTGATATAGTGGTCGCTTCCCCTTGCCAGTGTCTGTTGGCTGACGCGACCTTCCTCGGCCTCGGCCTCGGCCTCTACCTCCCTCGTGTATTATGACTCCGGGGAGTGACGTTCGCGAAGGAGGTCGTGCCACAGGCCTATGAACGAAGTTAATTGGGGCTTGATTTGGGAAGAAGTTGCCTTGGGGTTGATTTGGGTTTTCATGTGGGATTATGAAGTCTTGTTGTGGATTTAATGATCTCTGGTATTCGGTGAAAGCAGTTTGTTGATTATTTCTACCGCTTCCGCCACTACTGCTTCCACTTGTTTGCCCAGTAGGATCAAAAAATTGTAAATGAACTGGTTCATTAAGCATCTGACTCATATCCTCTATGCTCATACTCAGTACTGGATCACCCTCTCGGTACTCCGGCAGCTGATTCAAATTAACCATGCTACTCAAATCCGGTCGATATTCTTGTTCACCGGCATTTTGATTTTGTCGTGCCGAAGCCTGAGATGATGATCCAACCCCCCCCCCCCGCCGGCGCCCTCTGCTGCGCAAAGAATTCCTGCAATACATGTTGGACCCGTAGGTCCACCCGGTCATCAAATGATGCTTCGAACTCATCGCGGAATTCTTCTCTATACGTGGCCCTCATTCGCGCTTCATACTCATCATCGGTTTCCTCTCTTTGAGTTGGACGAGAGCGTCCTGTACTCGATGAAGATGAAGATGTGTAAGTGACATCTCTCAAACCAGTTGGGTCACTTGCATATAGAGAAGATGTACACCCAGCAGCGAATTTGCGACCTCGAGTCGCACCACCAGCATTCTTAACAAAAGCCAACGACATCTTGTTTCGACGAACATCCTCATTATCTCGCCTATGAGGTGGTAGTCGTAGTTGGCTTGCATTATATTCTTCAACCCAAATTTGCGTCAACCTCTACAATAAATTAAAAAAAAATTATAATTAATTAATTATAATGTTTAGATATAATTATATAATGTTTAAAAAATAATGTTATACGAAATAAATAATAAATAATATATATAATTAAATACTTACCGACACTTCTTGCGCCCTTGCCCCCGTCCACTGACCGGAATCTGCATACCGGTGCATCATGTCATTCATCTCCATAAAGGTGGGTGAACGACCAAATTGTTGGATGAACTCAAGACGAAGCGTTCCGGCAGATTTAGACCCTCCAGAGTGTACGCACGCACGATTGGCTTCATCAGTATTTCTGTTGGCTTTGTTCTTTATACACTTTGCAATATACTCTTCCTCTTCCCATCTGCGGCACAGCATAGGGTATGAATTGCCAGCGAGCCAAAGTGGTGGTTTTGAAGGATCCTTTTTAATCTTTTTCCGCGCTTCAAAAAGTAAGGTCGACAGACGCTTGGTGGCTTTTTTGTTGAATATACGCTCAATAGCCGCTGTGTGGTGATTCAGCCAAGTTACTTGCGACTACGAAAAATAAAGAAAAATTGTTAATAAATTAGTAAATATATGTTTAGTAAATTGCTAATAAATTGCTAAAATCCATATCTGTGTAGTTTAATTAATATATAATTAGATCGATATATGTATTAAATTTATTACTTTATTTTTCAAAAGTATTTTGGACATATATATATGTCTACTCAACAATAACATATAAACTTTTAACATTTTATTTTTAAAGTTTATGGTTTATTAAATCTAAAAAATACTAAGTTTTTTAGTTGACAAAACTACCGACTTTTTAACATATATATTATAATTTTTTAAAATATAATTGTTTTTCTTTTTTTAAATACATAGTAATAATAAAATGCTAGTAACTATTTCTAAGTGTACGGTAAAAATAAAACTATCACTAAATATTATAAATTAAAATTACATATATTACTTACTTGGGTGCCGGGTAGAGTCTTACTTGGCGCGCGCTCCTAACCACAAACTCCGCTCCTAACCCACGACCTCCGATGACCACGAGAATTTGCTAATAAAAATTGTAAATAACAAATTATTAGAACATATACATTTAAATAACAAAGTAAAAATTTTAACTTTAAAAGTAAAACACAAACACTTACCACTTTTTAAATGGAGATATGAAAATTACATCACTTTTTTAAAAATACACAAACTGTTAAAAAATTTCTTTTATAAATTTTTTTTAAAAAAATTTCGTTTTTTTAAAAAATAATATAAATATACTGTTTTTTTGAAAAAAAAAATACTTATTTAAAAAAAATAATTCTGTTTTCGAAATAAACAAAATTAAATATATTTTTTTAATTTTTTTTACAAAAACAATAACTTTTATACATAGTGATAAGAAAATATTAGTAATAAATTACAAAGTATTAATTAATAACTATTACTAAGTATACGATAAAAAAAAACTATCACTATATAAATTAAAATTACGTTACTTACTTGGGTGCCGAGTAGATTCTTATTTGGCGCGCACCTAGCCCACGAACTCCGCTCCTCACGAGAATAAGACTTGCTATTAAAAATGGTAAAACACAAATATTAGAACATATACATTTAAATAACAAAACAAAAATTTTAAATTCGTAAAAGTAAAACACAAACACTTACCACTTTTTGTATGGAGATTAAGTTGAAAGTATGAAATTAGAGAAAATTTAAGAGAGAAGTTAGATAAAATTTAGAGAGAGAATGAAAATGAAAAAATGAAGTGAAGGAGTAGTAATATATAGGAGTAGTCATAATTGACCGTTACAATTTAAAATTCAAAATCAAGCAATTACTGACGGCCATAAGCCGTCATAATTGTCCAACGGAAATGTGCTTACTGACGGCCTGGGACCGTCATAAATCACATGCGTTACTGACGGCCCAGGACCGTCATAAATGCTTAACGGCTAGTGCGATACTGACGGCCTGGGACCGTCTGAAATAGGCAGTGCAATACTGACGGCCCAGGACCGTCACTAATGCTTAATAGTTAATTTTTTAATTATTTCCGTTCTTCAAGACTGCTTACTGACGGCCATAAGCCTTCAATATCCCACAAATGCGTTACTGAGGGCTTTTAGCCCTCAATAAGTTTGGTCAGTAATATTATGTTTTCTTGTAGTGGTAATAACCGACCGTTCAACCCGCCACCCATATGACCCGAACCCGAACAAACCGAAGATATAGACGGTCGGAATTGGGTCCAAATTAAATAGTTGTGGTTTTTATCGATTTAGTGATTTTCGGCCCGAACCCGACCGAAACCGACCGATGCTCAGGCCTAGAGGGAGTAATATTTTGGTTTGACTTGTAATAATGATCTATTTATGGTTTGACTTGTAATAATGACCTATCTTTTACTCTCTCTCCGATCCTTTTTATAAAATTAATTTTTTTTTTGTCCTTATTAAAAAGGAAAAATTAAAAAATATATACAAAAATCGGGGACATAAACCTAACTTAGTGTGTACTATATTAAATTTCTCTATTAAACATGTATACTTTTTCTTATATTAACTTTATTAAAGATCTATTTATATAAAAAAAAAACTTTATTAAAGATCTCTATTAAATATTATAAATATGTGTTACATTAAATAATTATAGATATAATAAAATAAAGCCTTAAATTAAATATTATTAAGAAACTTGCTTAATAACGTCTGTTTTTATAGCTCAGATGGTAGGTATATCACTTCAGGATTCCGCTAACATGTGCTCTAAGGGTATATCTTAAGGTGTATTTAATTAACTAGTATTTTACTTAATAATCAATTTTATTAATTAAAAGATATGGTCCACAATATTTATTAATTATTTAAATCAATTTAAAAGGCAAATTATGACACTCTTACTAAAATCATGATGATGATACACGCGCCCTGGCTAATTATATGCATCTTAATAATAAAAAAAATTATATGTATTTCAGATATGGTTTCCAACACAAGGTCTAACAATTACATATGCCAAAGAAGTTTTTTTTCCTCCTATTCCTATCTATTATTTTCTATTTTTTTTGAACCAAATAAACTTACTACATTTCATTAATTATCAAAAGTTCAATACATGAAGGAATAATCTCAAATCTATTATTTTCTATTAAACACTAGACTATATATATATATATATATATATATATATATATATATATATATATATATATATATATATATCATTCCTTCATCCATGATATATATTATATATTTTTTTGTCAACATATTTTATTATTATTCTCTTATGATCCCAAGTTAAACCAATCTTCATTCATGATATTATTCTCTAAATAAAAATTTTGTCGTCATTCGTTGAGAGGGATATTCAATTGACATTCGTTTAGAGCTTTAATTTTATTTTGTAAAATCATAATTAACGTGTCACTGTATTAAGGAACTTCACAACGTGGATGCATACTAGTAGCTACACTATTTCATGTGACTACAATACATGAAATAAGGGAATTTCTAATGAGTTGGTACGTAATTGTGTTGGAAAGACATGAATTATTAACTAATCAAAATTTTGTTATTATTATAATTATAATATGAAAAATTGAGATCATTAGGTAAATTGGGGAACCTACCTACTCATCTCATCGAATATGCCAGAAAGGAATCGGAATTTATTGGCAACCTTGTGGAGCAAAACTCTTAATATCATAATATGTAGGAAAGTGATTTTGGTTAGCTTCGCATTCCTATCATATTATTTTAATTAAAAAAAATATGAAAAACAATTTTTACTTTTATTTTAATCATCCTAAATACGGCGGTAGCCCAATAATTTTGCGCTTTTTCTTATCAAGTATTTTAGGGTTTTGAACTTTAAAAAAATAGATTTTTTCTTTGTATTTTTTAAAATTAATTTTCAAAATATTACAAGTTTTTTTATATTCGTTTTTTCTAAATTGAAACACTAAAATTTTGATATCATATAACATAATGATTTTTATTGAAAATCAAAACATAGTTAAAATCACAATTTTTTCAAAAAATTGTATTTTAAAGATCCAGGTATGTTAATTAAGATGGGAAAAACCAGCTCCAGGCCGGGTAAAATGCAACGTTGATGTTGCTTTCGTTATTGGTTCTGGGACAACCTCATTGGAATTGTGTTTTCATGATCGTAATGGCCAGTTCATGATTGGTATGACACAACGACAACAATATGTGATTTCAACTTTAAACGGAGAAGCATGGTCAATACTTTTAGCCATGAAAGAAGCTAGATATATAGAGGATAGGATCGAGTTCATTTTGAAAGGGATTTCGAAGTTGTTGGTTGATGCTATTCACATGAAGCGTAGAGACAATTATGAGTTTCTTTCAATTGTTTATCATGATATTGTTATTTTTATGTCGTCTTTCTAAATTTTGATGTTAAGTTTGTTAGGCAAGCGAATTCCGTTGTTCATACTCTTGCTAAAATAGTCAAATCTTGAACTAATTTCCACATATTTGAGATTATTTTCTTATGTACGTATTGAACATTTAGTAATTATACATTAAGGGCCCGTTTAGCCTACATTTTTTTAGGTGTAGAAGCTCTTTTAATCATAAAGCTAGAAATAATAGCTTTTTAACTAAAGTTAAAATTGTTTGATAAATCTTAATATTTTTTATAAAAAAAAAGTTAAAAGTTGTTATTTTTTATTATAATAGGATGAAAAGATATATTTGATAATATATTATTATTATTTTTAAAATATAGAAACTTTTTTTTTTCTTACTATAGCTTTTAGAAATTGTTGTCTGGCCTAACTTCTTACTTTTAAGTAAAAAGAAGAAAAAAAAAAAGATAGGCCAAATGGGCACTTATTAAGTATGTTTAACTAAAAAAAAACACACAAAGTTGTTCGAAATAGCAGTAAGGTCGGAGTTTTTCCCTCTTTATATAAAAAATGAAGAAAAAACATAAATGGTAGTAATATTTAAATCCATACCACCTTCTTCAACCTTTATGTTAACTCTTATTTTAAATCATCTATTCATTTTATCATGACTAGTCTAATTTGAATCATATAAATAATTGAAAATAACATTAAGAAAGTTTTGTCACTTTATATGAACTTATCCCCCGGCCAATGTCACCTAATTCATCAATTCGGTATTTTGTGCATGAATTTTATAGAATTAGTATTCCTTAAATATTATATATTAAATAAAATAAGATTATACTATATATATTTAGGAATAATGTGAGAATGTGGTTAAAAAAGTCTTTCAATTTGTGACGAGAAAGAGCATTTTATAGGATTAGATTGAAAATGTCTCATATGAGACTTAAAGAGAAGTATTTTGGAAGAAGATCAAATACTCATGCTTGCAAAATAATTTTCTATATTATAATTAACTATTAAAAAATTAACAGAATATATTGATTAAAAATGTAAAACCAGAAAAATTCAATCAATGTTTTAAATTCTTCTAAAAAATATAATAAATATATTTTGATAGCATGTAATATGAATTTAGTTAAATTAGTACCTAAAACCCTTATTTTCATTTTTTTCTCATGTAACCCAAAACAAATACCTACAACGAGTCTTTCAATAAATTAATTAATTAAGCAAACTATTCATTGTGAGGAATTCTTTTCATGCTATCATATCAAATGTCTCATATATGAGACTTATATGAGACTTAAAGAGATGTATTTTGAAAGTAGATAATATACTTATGCTTGCAGAATAATTTTCTATACTAAAATTAACTATTAAAAATTTAACAAAATAAAAGATATTGATTAAAAATTTAAAACTCAAAAATTCAATCAATGTTTGAAATTATTTAAAAAAATATAATAAATATATTTTGATAGAATGGAATGAGTTTAGTTAATTTTTTTTTCTCTCATGTAACCCAAAACAAATACTCTCTATGTCCCAAAATATAAAAGAAAATTGGTTAAAGAAAGTTGATGTATTTGGTTAAAAATTTGGACTAAATACATTAACTTTGGTTGACCAATTTCCCCTTATACTTTGGGACGGAGGGAATACCTTGCTACAACTCTTTTGATAAATTAATTAATTAATTAAACAAACTATATATTCATTGTGAGGAATTCTTTTCAATTATCAAATACTTCCAAGATAGCATATTAAAATGACATTTGAAAAAGAAAATTAAAAAAATAATTAGATAGCTTGTAACTTTGGTGTCTATTTTTATCTTTACATTGTTTCTATAACATTTTCCTTATTATAAATAGCCAAACACAACAACAGATCAAATCCCTCACCATTTCTCTCTTTTGTGTGCAAAAGAAAAGAAAAAAAAAATCCATTTAAAGAAATATGAATCAGCAAGAAATTCTTCACTCTCCATGGCCATTAACTTATGCACAAATAGACTCATCAATCTTTGATAATCATCATCAAACCATGGTACATCTTGGTCACTATGATCCATATGGCATCATCATGGATGACCATGTTGATGATTATGGTTCATATGGCATGATCATGGATGATGATCATGTTGATGTTGACTATGTTCCATATGGCATCATCATGGATGACCATGTTGATGATTATGAATTCAATACTCTACTAAGTACTTCAGAGAATAGTAATCTCTCAGAAATTTCTATGTTCACCAATGATCATGTCCAATTTCCAATTGATGAATCAGAAATCTTGGAACTTTCATCACTCATGGAATTAGAATCTTTTGATTCAATTTCATGTCCTCAAATTGTTGATATTCATGAATATGAATACCAAGAAGAAAGCGAAGGGAGCTTCCCTTCACAAAATTTTCCCTGTAACCTCGAGGAACAAAGTTCAAATCTCATCAGAGACAGTTGCGAAATGAACATTGGTACTACTACTACTACTATAACTAATGATAATTTCGCGTCACAAAATTTCCAATATGATTCATGGAGTCCAACACAGTCAATGAAATCAGATTTTTCCTCAATTCAACAATCACTTATTCTTCCCCAACAAAACATGGAAATTGAAAATCAAGTGAGTCTTCCACACTTGATGGAAGCACATGGAGAAGCTTTAGAGAAAGGACAAAAAGCACTAGCAGAAGTTAATTTGAAGTGTATAAGCCAAAAAGTTACTCCAATGGGTGATTCTCTTGAAACACTTGCATTTTATTTGTCTCAAGAGGTTACAAATCATGGTGAATATCTCAAAGGCGAGGCTCAAAAGAACTTCGATTCTTCTTTCAAAGCACTCTATCAAGGGAATTTAGTTGGAAAAGTTGCTCATTTTGCAGCTATTTCAGCAATTCTTGAGACTGCTATGTTAGAAGATTGTGATGAAATCCACATAATTGATTTTTGTATTGGAAATGGTGTTCAATGGCCTTCTTTATTGGAGTCTGCTTCAAGAATAAACAAAAGATTGAAATTGACATCAATTAAATCGAGTCACGATGGAAATTCTGAATGTGTTTGGAATTTTGAGGATACTAAAAGGGAACTCTGTGAGTATGCGAAATCATGTGGTTTGAACTTGATGGTAGATGAAAAGGAATTGGAGGAATTGGTTAGTGAGATCAAAATAATGAACAAACGCGGTGCAAGGAAAGTGTTTTTAGCCTTTAATTTGATGACTGGTCTTCCTCATATGGGAATGGTAAGAAACAGAAGAAAAAATGCTTTGGAATTTTTGAAAGTAGCTGAGGATTTGATCAAGAATTGTGGAAGCAAGGGAATGATTACTTTTGGCGATGGCGATGTATTTGAGAAACTGAAAAACAGTTTAAATTTTAAGTCATTTTTTGAAGGGAATTTGGTGCATTATAAGTCTTTGTTGGAATCAATTGAATCACAATTTTCAGAAAGATTCTCAAAAGCAAGAATTGCATGTGAAGTGCTTTTTGTTGCACCTTGTATATCTTCTTGTGATTGGTTACAAACATGGGAAGAGATGAAAAATGATGGTGATTTTCAAGCTGAGATTAGCTTAGAAAGTGGAAGTTTGAGCAAAAATGTTTTGATGGAAGTTAAAGAAGTGTTGAGAGAGTGTGAAAGTTCTTATCAAGCTAGAATTGAAGGAGGAAATGAGAATGAACTTGTTGTGGAATGGAAAGGAACTCAATTATTAAGATTTTCCATTTGGAAAAACTAAAACTAAAGGCTAGGAAAGTTAGGAGTGTACACAGTACTTTTTTAGATTTTTTAAGTGTTCCATATTATAATTTGATTTGTATAAAGATTCTTGCACAATATGTATAAAGAAAATATGTACATCTTAACATATTTTAATCACAATTTTAAGATAATCATCTTCCTTTGTCATCAAGCAGCATCACCATATATACTTCCCAAGCTGTTTGCATCACATATGAAATTGGAGAAAAAATATTCATTGTATTATTCAACTCAAATTGAAGTTATTACATGATACAATCTTTATACAATGATCAACATCATAACTAACCATCTAAGCAAGTGTCAAGTCAGCATAACTACTTCCTAAGAGCTAATTAACTTTGACAATTAAGCTAGCTCACTAGTTTCATAGTTACTTGCATGACAAGTAATTCACACTAACTTCTAATTTAAGCTAATTTCAGCTAAATGCTTAAATACTCCCCCTCAAGCTGAGGTTTATATATGTCTAGAAATCCAAGTTTGACAATGAGTCGATGAAAATTATATGCGTGCAAGACCTTTGTGAATATGTCTGATGTTTGTTCATGTCCAGATATTGGAAGGAAGCAACTTCATCAAACATGCTTGCAATCTTTCTCTAACCACATGAAAATCTATATCTGTGTTTTCTCCTCTCATGGAACACAGGATTAATTAGAAGCAACGTGCAAAACACTTTGACTGTTACAGTAAGAAGCTAATTCTTTAGCACAAGATGAGCTATTACAATTCACATGTGGCGGGGGCTAGGGCCCTCCGCAACCGCATCGCACCACAATCGCGGTGTTATTTTCATTGACGTGTACGGTCGCACCGTAACTACATCAGAAGCCGCATCAGACGATTTTGGTCATGTTCTTCAAAATTTCTCACCAAAAAATAAAATATATGAACCTCAAATCATAATCTGCATCAAATCAAATGAAAAATCTTACTTCAAACCAGTGCTTATGGAATAAACTAAGACTCTGCAATTGTAGATAAATAGCGCAGTGGCATAGTTGTGTCATTTTATATATTTTGAGAAATTTCAAAATGATTTAGCGCCGCAACAATCGCAACTGGTAATTATGTAGGAATGCTTGATGGCTTGCATCCCAAGTCCCAACCCAAGTCACCTGTCTCAGTCAAAAGATTCAAACAGTATTGCCTCTGGTTTAGTGTGATTTCTCTCTTTGATTGTGCTACTTCAACGCTTGAGAAATATTTGAGAATTTCCAAATAATTGGTAAACTAAAATTATTAATACACACTTGATAAACTTATATATAATTAAAATTATTTATTAAAATTAAAAAGTTTAAACCCCAATTTAGGATCACGGCTACGCCACTAGTCCACTATACACACACACACACACTTGATCAACCTTTTTTATTTGGCTTCTTCAAATAAAAAATATTGTCAATTCTTAGATGTTTAAATATACAAAAAAAAAAACACTATAGAGTACAAATAACTTCAAATTTAATTCATAGTCAAAAAATTTAATCCAATGTATATTAGTCAATATACATTTTATAATATTAATGCAATAGACATTTTATAATATTTTAAGTTAAAATATTGATATCATTCATTGAGAGGGATATACTTCAATCAAATGGATATATAGCTCTAATTTTGTTTTTTATATTAATAAGTTCCTTTCAAATGAGTTGCTTAAAAAAAAATGTTCCTTTCTAATGATAACGATATATTAACGCGTCACTGTATTAAGGTGCCTACATAACGTGGATTCATACAAGTAACTACACTATTTCATGTGACTACAATACTATAATCCCATATATATTATATGGCAAGTTCTATCATGAACAAGTAGATGATATGGTACACGAAAAAACAGGGAAAACTTTATCATATTGACCTTTGTATTTCTAATGAGTTGGTACGTAATTGTGTTGAAAAGACATGAACTAATTAATTAATTAATCAAATTTTTTTAATTATAATATGAAATAGTAAAATCATTCGGTTATTTGGGAAACCTACTCATGATATGCCAAAAGAGGAACAATAGTTTATCTTGCAATCTTGTGGGAATAAAACTCAATAAATATGTAGGAAAGTGATTTGTTGGCTTCCCATTCACTATCATGAAAACACGTCGATTGCCAAATAATTTTGCTCATTTTTTTTTTTTTGGCAATGCTCTTTTAGTCTTTTTATTGTTTAAATAAATTAATAATAGAATTTTGGTTTTATACATATTTTTAAATTTGAATAGGATCCCATGGAAGATAAATTAAAATTTTGGCTTAGATGTATATTTGGTAATTTGAGTATTAAGATTTGCGAGGGAAATACTCAAATGGCAATCCCATTTTATGTTTGAGTGATTTTGAGATCATGATATATTTTTTTCTTGGCTTAAATGAACTCTTGATGCATTTAATTTTAAAAAATAAATAAAGTTTTGACCTCCTATTTTAAAAATTGGTTATTTGGTCTCTAAAATTTATTTATTTTTCCAAAATTTTGGTTCCTATTTTATTTTTGATGATATGGTCTATTCATATATGATGTGACAATATTAGATACTACCTCCGTCCATAATTATAAGACACTGTTTGACAAAAATGTACTATACATTTACCTTATTTTGACCGTATTTTTTTAATAATATATAAATGTAAATATTAACATATAAAATCTTGTTCAATTTGTTGTGATGAGTATTTTCAAAATATTAAGTTTTTATAATTTTTACTAATAGATAACTAAAAATATTAGTGATCAAAATTGTGCATTGGCGTACGTGCGGTGGTGAATCAGAGTTTTATAATAAGGAATGGAGGTAGTATATTTTTTTTTTTTTTTGATAATGGAGGTAGTATATTTTTGTTGACATAGATATTCAATGTGACTTAATAAGTAATAATATGTCATTAATGAGTAGACCAAATCATGCAAAATGACCCAACAATTAATGATATGGGAGACCAAACTTTAGAAAAAATGTAAAATTGGAGAACCAAAAAATGATTTTTAAAATAGGAGAACCAAAATGCCCTTAGTAGAGGTATTGCTATGTTGATGAATGAGAAGAAAATTGAGCTTATGTTTTTTATCCCTTCGTTGTCATTCGAAAAAATCAATCTTATAAAAGGAAGAAGTATGGAATTCTGAATTTGTTCAACATATATGCTGCTATCTCTAGCCAAGTCATAAACCCTTCATGATCTATAATTTTCCTAACTCAATGATTCCTCAAAGATAGACCCACACATTACTATCTCTACCCTTATGACGTCTTTTGCTGTTTTAAAAAAATCTTCAAATTGTAGTCTTATTTATTTATTTATTTATTTATTTTAACAGAAAATATGTCTTTTTTTTTAATGGCGAAAATATGTTATGTTAATAATACTGTAATAATTTTTTAAACACACACCACCTTTATTTCAACTTTTATCAATAGCTTCTGCATGAGTCTTAGGGAATAAGTATACTCCTTCCGTCCCAAATTATAAAGGAAAAAACAGAAATCACACTTATTAAGAAAAAGTAAAACATGATTATTTGAAATATGTTTTGTGGGTTTTCCTTAAAATAAGTTGCATGAAAAGATGTAAAAAACAATTTTTATTGATTGTTGTTTATTGAGAAAAGTTGAAATGGGGATAGAAAGAAAATTAAATGCAATTTGCATTTAATTTTATGAGATTAAGAAAAAAATACATTCTTAAAAATAGTTTTTCCCTTATAATTTGAGGAAAAAAATGAGATTTTTTCTCTTATAATTTGAGACGGGAGGAGTACCTTACTATTATTAATTCTTCAACTTTTATGTCAATAGTTTTTGCATGAGTTTTATGGAATAGGTATACCTTAAATATTTTCAATAATATAATATATTCTTCAACTTTTCTGCAATCGTTTTTCTCTGAGTTTCATGGAATAGGTATACCTTAATTATATTATTTATTATAATAATAATAGAACAGATTCTTTTTTTTTTTTAAACAGATTCTTCAACTTTTATGTCAATAGTTTTTGCATGAGCTTAGGTATATCTTATATTATTATTTATAGTATAATAGATTCCATATCTATTTAGATTAACGTGTGGACGTGGTTGAAAGTCTTTCAATTTGTGAGCAAAATATACTAATGCTTTGGACTTAAAGAAGTATTTTGAAAGACAAAATAATGTATTTTCCTTTGTTTTCATTCCAAAAATCCAAATCAAATCCTCTCTTCTCGCATTAGGTAGTAGAGGGAAATGATATTTTAAATTAAACAATATGAAAACAATTAATAATGTCAATTCACTCAATTGTGGCTTCAAGGATACATTTCCTCATTTCTCTAATTAATAATAATATTAAATAAAGTTAAGGTATAGTTTCATGCCTCCTTCATCCAAACAATAGCCTTCATGCATCAACTATTAAAAAATTAGTGATGAAAATCTATGGAGAAGGTATTATAAAAAAAAATCTATGGATAAGGATGCACAGAATTATAATTATGTGTATATACTTTTATTATACCTCGGAAATAAAAAAAAGAAGATATATTTAGATTTTTTTTTTTATAAGCGAAGATATATTTAGATTGACTGCAGTAATTTATCGCAATTCAACGTATATTTAATTGTATCCATTGATTTGAGATTCAATGGTTTAGAGTATACGTCAAATTTAACTCATTTACATAATCTCAACTGTTTGATTGAGATGAGATGACTAAGATCAGTACGTAATGCAGTTACTGCACCAAATTTTATTAAGTTTAAATATATATGCGTACATATTTTTATATCACTTCATTATTAATTCCATACACGACGTTCGACCTAACAATTTCGAAATTATTTTTACCAAATTTTTTTATATTATATTTATGAATTTCCAAATCTATAAAAAAATATTTGGTAGATAGACGAAATAGAAAAACTGTTATAAATTCACACATACACACACACAAGTGATGGAGTCGGGGTTTCGAACCCCAATCATGACGTTCGGCCTAACAATTTCAGCATTTTTTATCAATTGAGGTAGAACTTATGGACACCAAATCCATAAATTTAAATACTATTTTCTCTTTTTCTTTTTATTTGTCGTTTTAGATTTATGCACATATGTCAATGCACAACTTTGATCACTAATATCTTTAATTATCTTAAATAAAAAATTATGAAAATTTTAGATTTGAAAAATACCCGTCGTGACAAATTGAAAAACATCTTATATAAAAATATTTATTTTTATATATTAGTAAAAAATTACGATCAAAGTAGATTATATGAATATATAGTGCGCATGATTCTCAAACGACAAATAAAAAGAAACGGAGAGAGTGCCTCAAAGGTTTCTATAGATAGATGGATATTGGAAGTTAAAAAATCGTTGATGGAATTGTCTTAATATTTTGCAGAGTATGAAATTTACTGTCTCCCATATTTTTAAAGAATGGAAATTAATTCATGTGTCGATAGGCTAGCAAATTTAGGTTTAAGCGTTCAAGCTCACACTTGATGCTTCGAATCAATGCGCTGATCTTAAATTGGTGTAGTAACCCTTTATGTTGTTTACAAAGTATTTGATTTGAAGCTTTATAACTTCTTTTTGTATTGTAAGGATTGAGTATTCCTTGTATTTCTTATTAGTACAATTTTGCTTATAAAAAAAATGCGCTGATCTTAAATTAATTATTATATCCATTCAAAATTATTTTAAAAATTCTTTAAAAAAAATGTAAAAACTTCTTCATGATTAACCTTTGTATTTCTAATGAGTTGGTACGTAGTAATTGTGTTGAGAAGACATGAACTAATTCATTCACCAATCAAATTTTTGTATATATAATATGAAATCATTCGGTGATTTAGGGAACCTAATCATCGAACATGTCAAAAGAGGAACTATAGTTTATCTTGGCAACCTTGTGGAAATAAAACTCAATATGTAGGAAAATGATTGGTTAGCTTTCCCATTCCTATCACCAAAATAAAGATTTCCAAATAATTTGTTGCAATTTTTTATTGTTTAATTATTACAAACAATGCAATTTTTGAGACAGATATCTTCAAATTAGATAGGATTACGTGGAAGATAGAACTTTGGGGTGCATTTGGCCACTTGAGTATTGCGATTTAGCAATTTTGACATCTCTTTTTTTTTTTTGTTTGAGTGATTTTGACATCTTATAGTGTCAAAAACTCAGAAATAGATAGGGATGACAATGGGTAGGGTATGGATAGGGTACTATAATACCCATCCCCATACTCGCGGATTGAAAAAATACTCGTACCCATCCATCCCCATACCCATGCGCATCCATACATACCTTACAAAAACGCAGGAATTAGAAAACCACAAAACAAATTCAACATGAACAAAGGCAAAAATGGTGTTGTTGTTTCGTTTTTGTTCTACGAAGTTCTATTTTGGTAATCCTACCAATTATGTCTAATTACGTTTTCTACTAATTGGGTCTCACTCAGTTATTTAATAGGTATTAAAAATATTTGGACCTCAATCACGTTTTACATCTTTCTTTAATCATAATTGTTTTAATTTTTAATCTATTATTTATATATTTAGGAGTTTCTCTCTCATGGTCTTATTTCTATGTGGCACCATTTCCTTGATCCATGTCTTACGTGGCATTCTAATATTTCTCCAATTCCTATGTGGCTAACTATGAAGGCCTTTGCAATTTCTCTAATACATGATGATATCATTTTACTTAGAATCTTTGGCTAATTTGGAAATTCAATCATTTTTCAATTATTATTTATAAATCGAATTTAATGCACCTATTAAAAATAATTTTAAAAGGAAATAATTTTACTTAGAATCTTTAGTGTTTTTCTGAATCAAAATCATGTTAACATTTTACTTTCTGATTCTTGGTTGGACAATCCATTTAAATAAATATTGTTTTTGAAGTGCTATATATAGCAAGCAATTATATAGTCATTATTTTTGTTGACCGAAAATCATAAATTTACTCTAATAATTATTTTTGTACCAATTTCGTCAAAAAAAAAATTATTTTTGTACTAAAGCAATTGTTTTTAAATTTTTTTTTATGAAAGGAAGATTGCCAACTGCATATAATAATTAGGTATAATTGTCAGCTGGATATAATAATTTTTATGGTCTTCAAATTCAATTAAAAAAATATTAAATCTTTATGGTCTCTAAATTATTCTCTCACAAAATTTTTTCTAAATGGTCGTGTATCAAAATACTAAGGTCACATACATATATATATATATATATATATATATATATATATATATATATATATATATATATATATATATATATATATTGTATTACGGTAAAAAAAAATATATTATATATTTTCATAATTTTATAATTATATAGAGTCACATAATATAATTAATATTTTATTATTATTTAAAAAAATTGGAATATGTGTGTTATATTCATGTGCATATATGTCTTATTTACTAATTTACTAATTACTAATTTACTAATATATTTTTAAAATTAAAAATGGAATCAATATATTTGACTTTAATGAATTTAATTTCATATTAGAGACAAAATTACTCATTTGTCCATTTTTTTTTACTATATATATAACATTTGTCTGAACTCTAAAACTCACAATTTTTCAATCTTCATTATCTCTTATTCATCTCTCTCGATAATCACTATTTTTTCTGTATATTGTCACCTTTTTAAATTTATTTATTTTTTCTTCTTTGTTCGATATTTCTTATAATTTTAATATATTGTTTGTTTTACCTTTTAGATTATTTTCTTTTGGTCATCTTTTTATTTATTAATCCTATTTATTTTCGTGACAGGGAAATAATTGAGAGGCAAGACGAAATGCATCACATTCTCACAAAATGGATTGAATTGAGAGCTCGAAGTCTGTTTTAACAACTGTAGTTTTATTTTTTTATAAAAACTTGCTTATAGCACTTTATCAATATCAATGATGTCTTGGATACAAGTTGGAATATCAATGATGTATTTACTTGATGAATCTATTAACAAATTAATCAAATGATGTATTTTTTCAATAGTATTAAGTTCATCATTATTGTATATTTTTCTATTGCAATTTTTATTTTATACTTCTTTTTTTTAAAAAAAAGGAGATCTTTATTTTTGTGAATCTATCTATTATTTATATGTTTAAGAGTTTTTTCTCAAGGAAACAAATCTGCGTATCACTTTCTTATGAATTTTAATTTTTATTAATCCAATGTGGCATCCTCTCATTCATCATAATCTATGTGGCAACAATTGAGAACATCTTTTCTATATGGCAATTTAGAGAGCATCTTCAATAGAATTTTTGTGCGGTACTCATATAAGGAATATTTTTTCTTTAGTGTTTTTCTGAATCAAAATTTAATGCTAATTTACAAATAATCATTCAAAATGAAACAAACGAATACGTTTTAATTTTTTAACAACATTACCAATTCTCTTTACAATCATTATGAATTCTTATTATTTATTTTTGTTACCAATCCATTTTATTTTTTTAGAAAAAAAACTCATTTCATATTATTAAGCACACTTGAAAGACACAAAATAAAATAAAAAAAATAACAACCGTCAATATAAACTTCAAATATATATTTTTTAGAGAAATAATGTTAACATATTATTATTATTAATACATGCATACAGGTTGCTTTCACCGTAAAATAAAATAAACATTAAAAAGAAAAATCAATTCCACAAATCAATCAAATGATTTCAACTAAATCAAATCAAGTAGTAATTCAAAATCATTAATACACGATCTCTCAATTAATGTGAATTCAAAATCTCAAATCATTTGTTACCAAAAAATAAATTCAAATCATTCCCCATTATCTATTATCTATCTATTATTATTATTATTATTATTATTATTATTATTATTATTATTATTATTATTATATTATTATTTGGGAGGGTTTGATAGAAGGATTATGTACACATGGCGTTCCCAAATGCATTTTTCTCCCATATTTTTGGCCATCTATTATTTATATGTTTAGGAGTTTCTCTCTCATAGTCTTATTCCTATGTGGCACCATTTCATTGATTCATGTCTTATGTGGCATTCTAATATTTCTCCAATTCCTATGTGGCTAACTATGAAGGCCTTTGCAATTTCTCTAATACATGATGATATCATTTTACTTAGAATCTTTGGCTAATTTGGAAATTCAATCATTTTTCAATTATTGTTTATAAATCGTATTTAATGCACCTATTAAAAATAAATTTAAAAGGAAATAACTCAAATTCAAATATAAATAATTATATCTCATTAATATATATATATATATATATATATATATATATATATATATATATATATATATATATATATAATACATAATATTATACATGAATTTTTTTTTTGTGAAAGTATTATATATGAAATTTTATATATACCAAACAATAGAGTTTTTTTACGTAATATTTTTTTTTTATATATCCCACAAGAGTTTTTTTATAGAAATTGCTCAATCAGGTTTTATGAACAAATGTCTATATATTAATATTTTGATACAATTGAAATTTTACGTATGGAAACTTTTGATTATTGACCAACTCATTTTTGGAATATATATTGATTAAATTAAATCAATGCTGAAATGGATGGAAATTTCAAAAATTAAGGACCAAAAATCTACTATAGTTTCTATATATACGGGTCAACATGTAAGAGTGAGGGTCATTGAGTGTCTCAGCGCCCCTTCTCTATTTTCTCTTCTCTTCTCATCTTCACTACTCTTCTTTTTTTTTTTTTGACAGACTCACTACTTTTTTTTCTATCTATTGCTATTGTTGGTTTTTTTTTTTTTTAAATAAAAAATCTATTTCTATTGTTGGTTATTTCTTATTTATTTGTTCAATATAATTTTTGTTGCTCTCAAGTGGAATGAAATCTAAATTTTATTTGTTTTTCTTTGCAGGTATTTTGTTTACTTGTGTTAGGCTACAATAAGAGGATTCAACATAAAAAAGAGAAATCATTTTCTTCTCTAAAGTCAATAATATTTTGTAAACTTTTTTTTTTGGTAGAAATTGTAAACTTCTTTTTAAGAAGCCAAAATATTATTCATCTATCTTTGTAATTTTTATTTACTATTTGGATTCTTGCAGAGATTGATGAAGATGACTACGAGGGATAAATAACATCTGGATTGGGAATAGAGGAGTGGATAAAATATTCAAGTTTAATTCTACAATCAGAAAATTGTACTAATTTTGAGTTATAAATCTTTATTTGCAGGTCCATATACGGAAGAACAACATTATTTGTTATTCAAATTAGGATTAAGTATTATCAATTGATGTTAGAGTTTTAAGTATTTATTTATATTTTTTATATTTTATTGTCATTTTTTTTAATCATATGTTTACTTATTAAAAAAGAATTGTTGTTCATATTATTTTTTATTGGATTTAAATCATGCTTATAAATGTTTTTTTACTATTATTTATAAATAAATGTTGTACTCTATTTTTTTATTTGTCTAATTTTTCATGTGATATTTAACAAATACACTGATAAAATAATAGAAACTCCTCGAATGACTATACTATAGAATGAATTGGAAAAATGTGGAATTGAGAAATTGATATGCTTAAAAAAAATTATTCTTAAACTTCATACTTATCAAGTAGAGAAAAATGTGTCATTGTCTAAAATATAAAAGGAATGAAGTAATTGACTTCATAGATTATTTTTGGCTTAATTAATAAAATGGTCCCTTAAAGACATTTTTGGTTTTAGATTGGTCCCTTAAAGAAAAAAAGGTCCAAATAGGTCCCTTAAAGAAAAAAAAGTCCGAATAGGTCCCTTAAAGACATCTCTGTTAATCAGTTTGGTCCCTAAAAAGAGGTCTAAATAGGACCAAACTGATTAACGGATATGTCTTTAAGGGACCTATTCGGAGTTTTTTTTCTTTAAGGGACCTATTTGGACCTTTTTTTCTTTAAGGGACCAATATGAAACCAAAAATGTCTTTAAGGGATCATTTTACTAATTAAGCCATTATTTTTCTATTTCATTTTATTATTCTATTAATTATGGTTTACCTTAACGTGGTTTTTCTAATAAAAAAAAATACATAGTGATTTGTACCAAACAAAATATTAAAATACGGGGGTATTGATAAAAAAAAAACCTACATGGAGGTATTAAGCAAAAAATAACTTACACGGGGTGAGACATACATTTGTAGATTTTATTATATAAAAAATACGATATCAATTGAAAGCAGAGAAAGTAATAATGATTTTATATATATAAAAAAAAATTAAAAGCAATAATATCATGTATTTCTTTATTTTTATTCTCCACACATCACTGTAAAATAAACAAATAAAAATAAAAACAAATAGATAAATTTTTTAAAATTTGCACATTAACAAATGAGATATGCTTAAAAAAATTATATAATTTTTTTTTGTGTCAAGCAAATGACAAACAATTCTACTGTTCATTACTTTTAAATAAATAATATTAAAATTAAAATCGCCCCATTTTGCTTCTCAAATGTGAAATTTTTTCACACGGGGACATGAGATAAAATACTCCTGAAGAAAATAAATGTCTAAAGGAGAGAGATGACGATTAAGAACAAATATATTAACCGTTAGATTAGTTTTTGCATAATGACATTTTTTTTATGAAAATAAAAGAACAAATATATGAACATGTGAGTTGGGAACGAGGAGTGGAGTATCACTCTCCGGTCTCCATTATGTCATTTCTCCTTAAAATCTCCAAAATTTGGATCTTTTATCATATTTAAATAAACTATTACATTAAATATAAAATTAATTTTACAAATAATTAAAAAAAATCACAATATTAAAATTTTAATAATCCATATTTTTCATGTGTGAAAAAAAATGATCTATATTTTTCATAGAACATTAACCCGGGCGATAGCACGGGTAAGTTATACTAGTTATTTTTTATATAATAGTAGGTAGGCATAATAAAAAAATGTGGGCCTCTTAAAATAATACTCCCTCTAGTCCTTATTATAAAAAAAGTTTAACTTTTTAGGTTCATTGTAAAACTAGTCTAGATAACAATGAACCTTAGAAACTAATTTTTTTCTTATAAGGATCAGCAGGAATAGGTCTTAGGCCATGGCACTCATTGCCATCAGGCCGGGTCTGCCCCATCCTCCGTCTATATCTCTTTATTATATTAATAAAAAGAAAGAAAAAAAGTAGGGCATGGACCTAACCTAGCGAGTCTACACATAAACGTTGAACAATGAAAGAAATCCAACTTCTAATTAATCCTAACAGACAAAATAGAAGTCCTAAAAATTCAAGGCGAATGGACCAAACATCACCACGAAAACGATCGACGTACCATCAACTCCCTGCAACAATCAGCAACGAGCAATAGTAGTCTTAATTGATTAGTGATCAAATTAATGGGATAATAGAAATCTAATAGGTCATCACCCTATATATAGCTTATGATCCCCAATATACCGGATACATCGCATATTACCTCTTCTCCCCTTCCGAAGAGTGTGCTTAGTGCATAAGGAGTCCAATTGAGGAAGAACCACAAGCCAACATATATTCGTCATCTGATGCAACTACTTTGTGTTTCAAGAGTGCTACATGCCATATAATTAATCCAATGGATTCGTTTATCCAATTATCCCTAATACCGATCTTTGATAAATCAATATGTTATAGATCCTATTTTATATACATGATCGTATATTTATTTAGCTTCTGCACTACAGATAAATTATATTGTTGGGTTTTTGAGATTGGCTAAAATTTTGCAAAAGCCAACCAGCCAGATGCTGGATTGCGATGCTGTAGCATCATCGTACAGCATCCTGATACTCTGTTTTCGTGCATAATTTTTATTTCAAATCTCAGTCAAGATTTGCTCAAATTATATATGCAAGCACGTGCGCCTGAGCAAAACGAGCCTTGCTCAGCAAGTTTTATTGAAGTCGGCTGAAGGAATATTATTTAAAACAAAAATATAATTATATTATATTTTTGGCGTTTTTTTTTGTTTGGTACAACATGAAACAAACAAATTATATTTTTGAAATTAATTTAGGGTTGGGCCGCAATTCCTACAGCTGTACATGTCTGAAGACCTAACTTGCCCATCAAGACAATTGAAGACTATAAATATGTGAAGCCTCAAGCTATTATTTGTGTGTATTCTAAACCGTGTTTTTTTACAAAGTATGAGTTTTTAAGGTTTAGAGTTTGTGTCTTTTGTCAGCCTTTCTTGTGTCAATTTGATGCAAGTTTAGGACTGTGTTTTGGTTGTTAATTGTAAGCTACTCCTAAGCTTTGAAGCACGGAGTTAGTGTGTGTGATTCACTCAAGAGCTTTTAAGCGAGAGTGTGGTCTAGTTTCTAGGAGAGTGTCTCCATCTTGATTATTATTATTGACAGCAACATGGTACGTGTTGTTAGAGGGAATTTGGGACGGGGTCTCATTATCTAAGAGGTTCTTAGGTAGGATTGCACGGGTAGTGTCTAGGTGATAAGTCAAGTACCGGGTGTTGGTCGAGGGCTTTGAACTAGAGCTATTATAGTGGATTCATTCCTGGATTGATATCCCCCAGAGTAGGTGACGTTGCACTGAACTGGGTTAACAATTACCTGTCTTATTTATTATTCTGCAATTTATTTATTTATTTACTGTGTTCTGCGACTGTCTTGCTGCAACGTGTGCTATAGCATCTTGTGCAGCATTGTGTTCACTGCGTGCCAGATTTCAATTGGCATCAGAGCAGGCACCCTTTCTGGTTATAGGGTGAGCTCCAGGGAGAATGTCTGGCAACATGGAAAAAGAAGGAGGGCTTGTAAGCAGACCACCGCTTCTAGTTGGTGTCTCCAACTATGATTATTGGAAATCACGCATGATTGCTTTCCTAAAATCTATGGATAGCAAAACTTGGAAGGCTGTTCTGAAAGGATGGGACCCCCCTGTGGTCATGGACAAGGATGGAAAGCCAACACTTGAACTAAAAGCTGAGGAGGACTGGTCTAAAGAAGAGGATGAGCTTGCTTTGGGAAACTCAAAAGCATTATATGCATTATACAATGGGGTAGACAAACACATCTTCAAACTGATCAAAAAATGTGTCTCAGCAAAGGAAGCTTGGAAGATTCTTGAAACTGTTCATGAAGGTACTCCTCAGGTAAAAATGTCTAAATTACAGATTCTTACTACTCAGTTTGAAAATTTACGTATGAAGGAGGAGGAAACAATTCAAGATTTTCATATGACTATTCTAGACTATGATAATCAATTTGATGCTTTGGGAGAGAAAATTCCCGAAGAAAAGTTAGTAAGAAAAATGCTTAGATCACTTCCAAAGAAATTTGATATGAAAGTCACAGCTATGGAAGAAGCCAAAAACATATCTCAGATGAAGCTGGATGAACTGGTTGGATCACTCCAAACTTATGAAAGTGTTGCAAATGGAAGAAGTGAAAAGAAAAATAAGAGCATTGCCTTCTCATCTAAAAATAATGAAGAAGAACTGGAGGATGAAGAAGAATCTAATGAGAGTATTTCTGAGGCCATGGTGTTATTGGGAAAACAATTCAACAAAGTTCTGAAACGAATGGATAAGAGACCCAGGTCAAATTTAAAAAACAATGCTCCAGGCACTATGCGCAGCAATGAAAATCAAGGAAAACCAAAAGGTGAGGAAAAATCAAGCTTAAACAGAAACATTCGATGTCATGAATGTGAAGGATATGGTCACATCAGACCTGAGTGTCCAACATATCAGAAGAGAACAAAGAAAGGGCTAACTGTCAGTTGGTCTGAGGATGATGACTCAGAAGATGATACAGCATCCGTAACTGCTAAACATATCTCAGTCTTAACAGGTATTGTTACATCTGATACAGAATCTGATGATGGAGAGGTAACCTATGAAGAGCTTGCTACATCCTACAAGGAACTTTGTCTTAAGAGTGAGGAAATCTGCAGGGTTATTGAGAAACAAAAGTTAACCATCAATGAGTTAAAAGCAGAAAAATTTGAGAATATCTCAAAGATGGAGGAACTTCAAACGAAGGTAAATTATCTATCCTCTGATCTTGAAGAAGCTAAGGAAGTCATTGAAAAATTAAATGCTGACATTTGGCGGCTGAGAAAATTCTCTGACATGTTGTATAAAGATGATGAGCATCTTGACAAACTTCATAAGGCTGATGGTCAACTGGAGGAAATCTTAGAGAAAAATGTTCGAAAGCCTAGGAATATTGGGCTTAGCTATGAGAATGTCAACAAATTCAAAAAATATAGTCCTGACCTCATGTACATGGATCCTAGAGAAACTCAAAAGCAAAGGATGCCTTATCAAAAGCCGCAGCATCATCAGCAGCATTCCATGTCAAGAAATAGAAGAAAACACCATGCCTGGAGATGTCATTACTGTGGTAGAAAAGGGCACATAAGGCCTTACTGCTACAAACTATATGGGTACCCTAACAGACGTCCTCAGCATAAACCTGTTTCCACAACTGCCTCTACTCAACAAGAATGGAAACCTAAAGGTGAAAATGAGAAGAAAAGTGATACAACTCAAGAAGAGACTACTGCTCTGATTGCTCACACATCACTTAGAGCTTCATCAAGGGAAGACTGGTACTTCGATAGTGGCTGTTCAAGACACATGACCGGAATAAGTAAATTTCTTGTTGGTATAAAGTCTTATTCAACCAGCTTTGTAACCTTTGGTGATGGTGCAAAAGGAGAAATTGTTGGGATAGGGGAGCTCAGAAGTAATAGCTTGCCTAAAATAAACAATGTGCTGTTAGTAAGAGGATTGACTGCAAATTTGATAAGTATCAGTCAACTATGCGACCAAGGAATGAAAGTAAACTTCACCAAGTCTGAATGTTTGGTTGCAAATTGTAACAGCCCCCGGGCCCCATCATGGCGATCCCGGAGCTGCCACCTCACGATCTTCTCCACCCCCCTCTCTAGTGGAGTTTTTGCCTTCCGTGGGAATCGAACCACGTACCCTGGGGTTCAAGTACGTGTTCAATCCATTCCCACTACCAATTGGGCTAACTTCTTTATAATCGATTAAGTTTAGTACATGTATTTGAATGGCTCACTTAATAATGATGATTACATGAAAATCATCTCACTTGATAATTATATGAAAATCCCAAAAGGATTTAATTTTCGTGAGACACATATATCAAACTATTGGAAAGGTGACTTAATAAACATGAATAAGTCTCCTTAAATACTCGAGCAATATATATATGCATGTTGTATAATATTCTTGTTGAATATTTCCAAGTGAGAAATATGAAAATGACAATTTGTTCATTTTAAGAAAATATTTGGCAATGAATTTTTTATCTATCTATGTTGATGATAAAAATATCATCAAGAGACTCCTTAAGAGCTTGAAATATTGTCATTTCTTATAAAATAAGTATTTGAAGAATATTTTAGAGTTCGAGTAAATGATGAAGAACTAATTGGTCCTGAAGTACCACATTTTAGTTCAATTGGGGCCAAATACATTATGGACCTATTATTTGTTGTCAATATATCATCAAGTATATATTTTGTTATTTTAGATATGCAGGTAATTTGTTTAATCCTCGTAAAGGTATAGATCACAAACAAACTATATGTTCACATGAAGAAGTACAATTACTCATGGAGATCTATGAAGCAAACAACAATAACAATATCATGAAACAAAATGACGAGGAAAGTTGAGCACTATAGAAGATAAATCAAGAATGTGATTTGGTTAAAGTGTGTGATTCATCAGATACAAGAATTTGTGAGTTTTCTTCTAAAGGGTTCTTGCAACGATTCAACATGAAGATAATGTCGCACAAACTACATATTTGGAGAAGATTATATGATAAAGAAGATAAGACATGTCTTTCTACAAAGTCAGCTTCAAGTAAAACTTTTGAGCAACTACTACAACTACATAAGATTATTTGATTTTTTATAATATGAGTTCTTCAGGAACTATGCTTTTGAATTCTTCAGGAATTGACATAGAATAATGTTGAGTTCTTCAAGAACTATGCTTTTGAAGAAATCTATAACAATATATAAAAGGGATAAGTGAGTTTGGGCTGGATTTTTTATATTGTCCAAATTACCCTTCATTTTAAATTCAAATTTTAAATTCAAATAACACAATGGTTATTTTTTATTAAGGTCTTCCAACTATCACAATTCTTGCAGAAATTTAAATAAGGTACATTTTTTAATTGCAAAACTTTATTAATCTCTGATTTTTTATTTCATAACATATGAGTTTTTTTTTGGACATAAGTTAGACACAGGCAGGCGCAGAACGCACCTATCTAGTCCGCTAGTATTTGAATAAAGATTCTTGATAAATATATATTTATCCACAAAACATATACATTTTAACATATCTTAATCACAATTTTAAGATAGTCCTCTTACTTTGTCATATAAAGTAACTAATTGAGTCGAAAGCCAAAAAAAGAAGTACTTATTGAGTTTTAATTATCAACAAATTGTTTACAGAATTCGAGTTTAAATTTTTAGTCTGACTTTATTCATCTTTCGAACGAACTCTGAATTATTAAGTATCTTTTTCCTAAAAAATGAAGGGTTAAGACAAATAAAATTATTAATTCCCTCCTTATTTAATGATACTTATTGTTGCTAGTAGAGGTGAGAATAAGCTAGATCGAGCTAGGCTTTGCTAAGTCTGAACTTGACTTGTCAAAAAATTGAAGGTCTTGCCTGTGGCCTATCATAGGCTTAATTTTTAGGCTTGAGCCTGACCTTTTGACGTGACCCGTTAGCCTGTTTAAAAACCTATTTTATATGAATATATTTAAATAATTAATTATATTTATTTTTAGATATACGTATGAACTAATAAACCATGTTCGTTTTATATTTAACATGATATTTTAGAGAATTTGACTATATATGTCATCATATTTCAATTTTAGTTTATAATAATACTTTTATATATGTTAAAAACTAATGTAAATTAATAAATTTAAACTACTTAAAAAGTGAATAGATTTATAATTTAATCAAAGTACAAATTTTAATATATAAATAATAATCGTAGTAAATATACTCTTCATATTAACTTAAATAGGCCAGCCTAGTAGGCCTCAAAGACTTTTTTAATGGCCTGCGGCCTGACCTTTTTAGCCAAATACGCTTGTAAAAAAAGCCTTGGCCTGCTCTATTTAAAGAAATAGGCTGACCTGGCTTGAACCTATTTAGGCTAGGCCATAGGCCCCTGTAGGTCGGCCTGACCTATTCGCACCTCTAGTTGCTAGAAACGTTAGTAGTCACACACAGTTGAATAAGCATAACTTTGAATCAGGAAAATAGATAAGTTTGTAGCAACAAAAAAGACTACAGAAAAGTTAATTATGTATTACTCTTTCAAAAAATATCAATTTTGTTATAGGTTTTGTCTAACATGCATAAGTTTCTTACAAAATTCACCGTTGGATTGAACATTTATATCATATAAATTATCCATTAAAATTTTGAAAATAATTTGATATGTTATTGAGACAAATCAAAATTAACGATATTTAATAAAAACTCATAAACTGTTAATTTTGATAAGTCTCAATAACATATTAGATGATTTTCAAAAATTTTCAAAATTTTTATAGATAATTTATGCGATATAAACTTTCAACCCAACGATCAATTTTATAAAATTCTTATTCGTTATAATATAAATGACAACTTATCCACGATGCACAACATAACGAGCATGTGCACGTAGAGGATCAGGATTTGTTTTTTCCCTCCTCTGACAAAAAGAAAAAAAGAACAAAACCAAATTTCAAACGCAACATTGTTTCAGATTTCGGTTTTCTTCTTCCAACGAAATCGAAAACCTTTTCCCACATAAATGGCAGATTCTTCTAGAAACTTCGATGTGAATCAGCTTATTTCCATAAGCAACGACCTCGTTAACGTTTTGCAAGACCCTAACGATCGTGACCTCAACATCCTCTCCCAATGTCTCCAACACACACTCTCAGTTTCTTCTACCTGCGAATCCGACCTCAACGAGGTTTCCTCCTTGTTCCAAGGTTAATTACTCTTTTTCCCTTTTTTGTTACCTGGTTCTCTTCAAATGCTGCAAAATTTTTTTTTTTAAATTAAGGGGTTTTGGTTGTTTTGTTAAAGTTTTCATTTTTATGATTTTTTTTTACTATATTGGATTTATGTTTTATGGTTTTGCCCATTATTGTTTATTTGCTGGTTGTGCCTTTGGTTAAGTATTTTGTTAATTTTGAGCTTGGTTTTGTGCTTGATTTGTGAAAATTGATAGTTGAACTTGAAATCCACAAACAGTGATAGTAAGGAAATATGGAAATTGAGGTTTTCATGTTTTTTACACTTCTTGTGTTACTGGTTTCAATCTTGGCTTTAATTATTTGCTGTGTTATGTGTATTTTTATAAAGAAAATATTTCAATTTTGGTTATAGGACATTCCATATTTGTTGAAATTGGGTTTGTTTTATTGAGAACTATTGGAACCCTAGGTTGAGGGAAATGGATGGGACATTGCACCTTGAAATATAGATTTCCTAGATAGTGTAGCAAACAACAAGGAGGCTAAGGTGAATGAAGTTTGTAATTTTGTTGAAGGAACACAAGAATGAACATGGAGTTGGGGATTGAGGTTGTTTCAATGGGAAGAGGAGTTAATTGACGATTGTCCAGACTTCATTAAATAGTTTTTACTTACAGGAAGGAGTGGATAATCAATGAAGATGAGGAGGTTTCTCTTTAGGTACTTACAAGGTTCGAGCGCTTATAAAGTGGTAGAGAAGGATATAATGGAGGCCGAGGTTCCAAGTGATAGTAACGGGAAAGCATGGCATAATGACGTTCCCCTCAAGATAAAGGTGTTTGTTTCGAGACTGGTGGTAGTGGTGTATCTTGCAGTATCATATATGCAGAACTGTTGTGTTAGTTGTGTGATTTGAGATTACCTTGGCATTGTGTTCTGGTGTGGTTTTATTGTGAGGACTATGTTATTTGGTTGTAGGGTGGCAGTGTTGAGAACCCCATGTGCTGTCTTTTTGATGGAATCTATGAATTATGGGAGGTGGATTTTGTTGCAGGCTGGGTGGTTCGGTTTAAAATAGGTTGCTGACGGTGAAGGATATTAGTGGTTCGTGGCGGGAAGCTAATTGTTGCTAACACAGAGGAATTAAAGGTGTGGATTGTGTGTGGCTAGTGTATGAATCTTGAGCAAGAGTGAATTATTTGAACATTCTGCACAGTATGCTGTCCTACCAACAATGTAATTCATATTGATATACACATTGTGGAGATTTAATATAACATAAAGATTTTATTGGATGAGGCGGCTAGGTGTGCTGCGATTATGCTGCGGCCAAACAATGTTTGAACACTATGCTTCCACAATGTGTAGTCTTTTACCTCACAAAGGACTTTAGTAAATACTATGCTTCCATCCTAAAGGGATAGTGGGCTGTGTGCTGTGTTTCAGTGTGGTCTGCATATTATATTAGTTGGATCGCAGGGTACAATTTTTGTGTCATTTTCTTTCTGACCTGAGCGGTGTTTTTTTTTTAACTAAAAAAGAGCTGTGTTTTTAATATCCCCAAAACTTGTGCTTGCATTAATAAAATTTGCCATTTCAAAACAATGGCAAAAGCATGTACTGTAACATTTTCAGTCATAGCAGACGTACCGGAATAACAGATGATTTGTGTTTTTCTAAGGATTCTGAAGTAAAAGTTGAAAGATATGCCTCACTATGTGACAATAAGAGAATAGAACTTTTGTCTTATATGTTCAATATTTTTTTACTGTTTTCAGTAATCATGAGTCAGAACTCAGAATTATGAACTATTGAGCATTTTGAGTTAATTTTATGTCACTTTTTTATACTACTGATTTGTATCTGTATTCATCTTATTTTTATTTGTATATAGTGTACTTTTTACTTTTAATTATTGATTATTTCAACTGAACCAGTTTGTGGCTTCCTCTAACCGGTATTTGACATGGCAGTTTTTTTGCTTTTTGTTTTTGTCTTTTTTCTTTTGCAGTACTGGTATTAATAACACTGATCTAAATGAATCCCTTTAGATACTAACATTTATCTCAACTAGCTCATATTAATGTTATCTACTGTGAGATCTTGATTGAATTATAACTTGGACATTGTTTACATGAATCAGATTATCAGAACAAAATAGATTCTCACAACCAGAAAATAAAGGATGCTAGATCGGAGACTGCTGCCGATGCAGAACTAGAGCTTTTGCAGAGAGAACTCGATGAAGAACTTGAAAAAGAATGCTTGTTGAAAGAGGAGTTTAGATAAGTCTCTATTTGTTTTCTGTTTTTCAATTACGTGCCCTTTTTAGATTTTAATTTTCTCGAACTGATGTATCTTATCATCCATCTTGCGTCAACACAGCCATCGGCTACGAGTTTAATGATCTAGAACAACAACAGATTTCTGTCCGAGAGCAGAAAAAGAAATTACTGAAAATTGAGCAAGAAAAGCAGAGAACACGGTATGTGCGTTGCAAATCTTGAATCTAAAATTGTAAACTGGCCTCATATACGTATTGTTATTCATGTTATCTTCGATATGATGGTCTTAATCAGATGAATGTGCTTTCTCATATAAGTTGGAAATACATGTAATCTTCTATTTTGTTTCAGGATGCTACTTTCGATGTATGCTTCTGTGACAAATATTGTTCCAAACTTGGATGACCAATCAAAAATTTCAGGCTGTATCCTTTTCTTGAGTTTACCATTCTCTTTCCGTCTGTGTTTCGCCTTCATTTGTTCTGTAAATGATATTATTTGTCCTTTCAAAAGCCAAGAATTGTTTGCTCCTTAAACTTTAATTGCAGATATTGTTGAAAAGGAAAAAAATGCAGTGGAGAAATTTGAATTCGACACATCGCAGATGACAACCCTTGATGTATGCAATGACATGTGGAAAATAATAAGTAGTTGATGGATGTCAAACATGGCTTAGTCGGATTTGTAATATGTAATTTCTCAAATTCAGTACCATGTTAGGAATGAAAATCTTACATTGTTGATTGAAGAGTTCAATGTCTCAATTTATTATGAATGAAAATCTTGCAATGTTGATATTAAGATGTTGATTAGTAAGTTTCATTGATGTGTATTTCATGTCAAGAAATTGATACTAATTTGAATATTCACATACGATGTGCAGTATACTTGGAATCTTATCGCTGATTTATATTGATCATAATCTTTCTTCATCAACAAATGGTCTTGGTAGAGATCTACTAATATTGTACCGGAAGAAAATTGAAAGTGTAGATATTTGATTTGTGTCGAAGCAACATATGGGGCTGATTCAACGTGTAGGTACATGAGGCAAGAGCATGAACTACACCATTCGCTCGTCTTCTATTAAACTAAACATGAGATGTTTTAAAATGGGAAGAAAATAAACGTTTACATTCAATCATAATGTCACCAAACCAAACTCCTACTTGATCCAGTTGCAACTCACTGAACCACTCGAGTGCATAAAGAAAACGCAAAGCTTCGTCTATATCCACATTACTAATAGGACTCTTCCACATAGTTTTTGCGAGAACAAAATTTCCTTCATCACGAATACATATATCAATACCAACATGGATTCGGTTCAAAAAAAGGATGCGTCCATCTTTGCATAATCAACCGGTAGCAGTAAGAGCTTATTAAATATGAGAAAATTGAGCTCTAATATGGCTATATATATTTGATAATTTATATTCAATTTACATGCTGTCTTGGATCTCAGGATTTTTGGAATTGAATGGTAAGATCATGCTTGTTGAATAGAACTTGAGTTCTAGCTATGTAATTTTTTTTTTTTTTTTTAAATCCAAATTTTATTGAAGAATCTTCTACTAGTTCTAGTATATAATGTGCAAAGAGTAGAAAAATAAAGATAGTAATGCTATAAACAGCGAAGGATTTGTTCGTGAAATCTTACGATTGTTAAAAACAGAAAATGGTAAAACAGTTTTATTGATCACATTCATCGTGAACCCTTCGTGATAAAAAGCTCTTGTTATTACCATTTTCCATTTTGAAACAGCCTAAACCAGTACAGAAAACTAATTCAGAATAGTTAGAAAAACCATTTCATAAAGTAGGTTGAAAACCTTGTTCAGTTTGAAAATGAGAATTTAAGCATTTCCTACATTACTTGGATATAACATAATATTACTTCTCCTTTATGCATAATCATAGATTACCATTTATGGAACAATGTTTCAAACAATATATGTGGACAAACATTGTCTTAAAAACATTCATAGTTGGTATAGAAAACAACAGAGGAACATGAAACTAGTAAATCCATAAGAAATAACATATTAGCAATGCTTTCAAGTTTCAACATTGACACATCCTAACATTTGACTAAATCCTTTGCATAGGATGAACACTGCATGCTTTAAAGAAAAAAAATAAAATATCATGTACTACGAAATTTCGGTCCTTAAAAAGAACATAAAAGAAAAAAGAAATCAAATGGTTGGTGCAGTGCAGGGGGTACCTTTTCTGGTCATTCTTCAATAACAAGAAAAGTGTATGCATGTTGCGGCGTAAATAATTTTAAAGCATAGAAGAAGTGCGAAGACGGTGGAATTACCATACACTTGGTACAATCCATAAAGGATAAGGAACATCATCATCCTTTGATGTCTCCACAGGAAAGTAGTTGAAGCTGCTATCAGTCAAATCAAACATCCCCAACTGTAAACCTGGCCATGGATCCGTAGGACATCGAAAATGAACAGCAAAATAGATCCTATTCCCTCTAGTTAACTCTTCATTGCAACTTAGTTGATCCCTTGACATTACCATGGTGTTCCAACCACTAACAAAAGCTACTCTATCTTCAAGCTTCACATTCTGCCACTCAATAGGATCCTTGCTTGTGTCCAACTTTAAGACTTTAAAGCCGGTAATTTTAGGTGGATCGGCATATGATGTTATAATTCTCAAACGGTCAGCAGCGGCATGTTGAGTATCATACTCAGGTTTGGCAAAGATTGATAAATAAATGATGTATAACTCTCTTAAGGCTTCATTTTTGGCTAGAAAACAATAAGCATGGGTGCTAATTATACTCGAGTCTGATAGTCTTATTTCTGGAATCTTGACCAACACTTCAGCCTTTGGAAGTCCATTAGTCGCGTCTTTGAGATCACAAACCAATAGAGAATTTGAGCATGAATCATTTACATACAATTTTGTACCAATAATTTCCACGTCCTTAAAATAAGACCCTGAATCCTTATCTGACTCAACTATATTCCATGACTTATCAAAGAGTTTATAAATTGCAATGTGACAAAAATCGCTCAAAAGACCCACTAAATAACAATCAGATTTATCACAATTTGGTTTCGAAGAGGCCACTACTTTTCTCACACATGTTATTCCATTACTTCCGACGTTAGAGTTGGAAGGCAAGGACAACTTTGATGGTATCAAGATTCTAACTTTAGTCACTGGATTCAAGAAGAAAAATTTCGCAAATCCTTTTTCAGAATAGTCATTCACAATCAACCAGCCTTCAACTGAGCCAACACATCTATTAGTGCGCAACAACGGTGGTGTTCCAAGATGATGTACACTTTTGGTACTCAAACTAAAAAAGAACCTTGAATTGTTGGATTGTAGGAAAACTTGTGGCTGTTCAGGTAAATGGCAGCATTGCTTGTTTTCGATGACATTCGAAATTGTTTTCCTACAATAATGGCATATTGTTCTCAATACAAGGTAATCTTTAAGGGGCAAACGCTTCAGAATCACTTCCAATACATCAACCGGTTGATTTGTCAATATGTCGTTTTCATCCATCTCGTATTTTTTCACTGAGCCGCTGCAAAAAGTAACTATAAGTTTCATACATATATATAAAAGATTAATTGATGTGTCATGACCTATGAAGCCCACATACTCCTAAATTAGAGATGTGTACTTTGTGCATGGTCATGGAGCCGCTGCAATGCGCAATGCGATTGTTGCGGTGTGAAGTCATTTTGAAATTTCACAACTTATATAAAATGACACCACTATGCCACTATACTATTTACCCACAATTGCATTTTATTTCATAAGCACGATTCGAATGTACCTCGAGAGATTGTTAAAAAGGAAGGTTTTTCATTAGATTTGACGCGAATTAGAATTTGAGTTTCATAAATTTTGTTTTTTGGTGAAAAAATTTGAACAAACATAGCCAAAATCATCTAATGCAGTTTCTCATGCGGTTACAATAAGGCCGTACACGTAACTTACAGCATCAGCAATACTGCGGTTAGTTTACATATATATAACTTTCGTTAAGGTATCTAGGCCGTATTGTATCACTATAAGAAAAAGAATTCCAATTATTTTTATACTTCAAAACCTAACAATCATATGCAGAAGAATAAATAATGGAGTATTATAGTAATTAAGTGAAAAAATACAACTCAGAACACTGACATACTAAATCAACAGCGGATATATAAAAGAAAAACAGATAAATCAGAAACAGAAAAATAACATATAATCAGAGATTGCACATACATCATAGAAGATTTAAGAGGTGAGATTAATTTCAAGTAGCTCCACTATCAATCATGAGAAACCCTTGTCCATTGGTACGCTTAAACCTTCATACTATATTTTGTATACTCCACACTTTTTAGTTTTTATAGACACCCTTAATTATCGAATCTGTTTGTTATAAGAAATAGATATGTTTTTAGTTTTTTTAAGGGGCCAAAGTAACTTAATTAATAAATCGAATATAGACAATATTTTTATATATATCCAGCTTCTTAATATGTGCTCTGATATGATCCACCGTTTAATTTAAGAAATAAATATGTTTTTAGTTTTTTTTTTGTTTTGAAAAAATATGTTTTTAGTCTTTTTAAATATTCCAAATTTTATTTTTTGACCCTCTAAAAGTTTCTTTTGAACTTTAATTTCTATACATTTTTAGTTTTATATTTTAGTCCTTTTTCACAAAAGTTCATGTAACATATTCGAAATAACTTATTTTGATGACATCATTCGTAAGACCTTGAAATATGGTTAGTTTAATTATTTATTTATTTAATCGTTAATTCAAAGTTATAGACACTTATCTTGTTGTATGTAGTTCCTTTAATACTTGTCATGTTGCGTTAACACTTGTCAGGCTGCGTTATTTATTTTGACACTTGTCTTCACAATGTACTTTAGATCATTCAAGAATTAGTAATCAAAGTGATTGTACATGTGTTTTCTAAAATAGAGCATCTATGTTCTCTTCTGGTTCTTATCCAAATATATGAAAGTTGATATTTATAAATTTAGAAATATCAAAAACATTTTAAACCCTTAATTTAATACTACTAAATATGATAAATTATAAATGCAATAATCCATGTTTTTATAAAATTCTCTTAGTTCTCTTTGGTTCTTAAAGATGCAAATTTAGTGTATACCATGTTTTTCTTTTAAGCAACAAAACAATTAAGATCAGATGGTTAATGAGTTCAATTTAAGAAACAAATAGTAGTTTGGAAAACTTTGAATTAAATTTTTTAATAGATTAATTATTAAACACTATTACTACTACATAAAGTGATGCATGTTGCTTAGTGCAATTAATTTAGTCTGTGAACTTCAATGTTGCTTTATTTATTTATTTATTTATTTATTTATTTATTTATTTATTTATTTATTTATTTATTTATTTATTTATTTATTTATTTATTTATTTATTTATTTATTTATTCATCTCTCTCATAATAAATGGAGCAAAATTAAACCCGGCAAATATCTGTTGCCACCAAACTTCATACTTGTCAATACCCCATCAAACTCAATACCCATCAAACTTGTCAATCTAGTGAAAGTTTCAATTGTTACACCGTTTGTAAGTAAGTCTGCTATTTGCATTTCACTTCTACAATGCTTTAGTTTCATAATCCCTTCGCTAACCTATTTTTTAGGTAATGGAACTTCATCTCTATGTGTTTGCTTCGTCTCTGGGCAACATGGTGCTTAGCTAGTTTGATTGTAAATTGGTTATCAACCTTGATGATCAATAAATCACACTTCACATTACTTAAGCTCATTCATCAAATTACTTAACCACACAACTCGACAAGCTAGCACTCAAGGAAGCTTCTATATATATTATGCTTCACAAGCTATAACAAGTTTTTTCCTTGAGCACCAAGAGATTGGTGCTTCTCCAACTAGAAAGATCTAGCCTGCATTTGATTTTCTATATCGTTGTCTCCACACTAATAAGAATCAGTGTAACCAATCAATTTGAAGCTTCTTCTTCTGTCTAAGTGTTGGAAATCAAGGTTTTAAATTGCGATTGTGGTCGCAGATGCGGTTGCAGGTGTTGCGATTGCGGCCATTGCGGTCGTTGCGACGCAGATTGCGGCCATTGCGGTGTGAAATAATTTCTCTCCGCACAAACACATAATAAAAACTAAATTATTGTAATATCTTATATATCTTTTATTTATAAGTCTCTCTACTACAATGGCAAATTAACCAAACCCAGTGCAGAAATCAAACTTCCAAACACAACCCAGAACAACATAAGTGAAAATTCAGTGGTTCGATTTGTTTCATCTTCTTCTTTTCTTCAAATGTTCATCTAAATTCTAATTTTCTGCTTGATGCGGCCCGTTGCGGTCAAAACGTCGTTGCGTTGCGGAAAAATGTCGTTGTATTGCGGTTTTGTTGCGGCATCGAGTGTGATTTATGTTCACACCGCAATTGCGGTATGATGCGGTTGTGGTGCCTTCCGCATCCGCAATATTGCGGCCGCATCAGGTGATGCGGTCCGCAATTTAAAACCTTGCTGGAAATATGAGATACCATTATCCAATGTCCCTTTTACTCCCTCTGGTCCTTTTTATAAGGAACAATTTGAAAAAATCACACAGACCAAGAAATCACATTTAACATAATTATTTTCATTTAATACTCTTATAAATTTAAATTTATTCCATATATACCCTTATTTAATTACTCTTTATTCAACTAATTTACTTATTTTTAAATTCTCTCTCATAATAAATAAGGGCATAAGTGAAATTGAACATTTAAAACATTTGAAAATTGGTCAAAGTTTCTTATAAAAAGGACCAAATTTTTTGCCCTAAGTATTCCTTATAAAAAGGACCGGAGGGAGTATGTGTTAAGGATAAGCACGTGTGTCAAAGATAAGGATAAGCACATGTGTTAAGGATAAACACATATTAGTCACATTAAGATAAGCACAAACAATTATAGCTGTCAAAGTATATCAGGAATTGTATCATAATTGTATTTAAAATAGGATTTCTATTATAGGCAATTATAAACTAGACAATTATAGGCAATTAATATACAAATGCTTGTACTCTTAGTCAAAGTATATCAGGAATTGTATCATAATTGTATATACGTACATCAAATTACAAGGAAGTGTGATACAAAAACATAAAAGAAAACACTTGAATATTGTATATGAATTTTTTGTATCACACTTCCTTGTAATTTGATGTACGTATATACATATAAGAGTACAAGCATTTGTATATTAATTGCCTATAATTGTCTAGTCTATAATTGCCTATAATAGAAATCCTATTTTAAATACAATTATGATACAATTCCTGATATACTTTGACAGCTATAATTGCTTGTGCTTATTTTAATGTGACTAATATGTGCTTATCCTTAACACATATGCTTATCCTTATCTTTGACACACGTGCTTATCCTTAACACCCCCCCTATGTATCTTAGTATTGCAGTAACTAAGTGAGATATCTCTCCATTAGATTTTTGCACTTAAAAATGCTGGTTTAATATATTTTAAATAAGGAGACCGACAACCCGTGATAATATTCAATGATCAAAAGTAATGAAATTACAAGAAAACTAATTAGGTGCTGATATATATATATATATATATATATATATATAGAGGATGTATCACATGAGAATGACATTCTTATATGGGAATGATGAGAATGATTGATAGCCATCGGATAAAAATGGAGAGCTGAGATTAAAACATTTTTCTATGTATGTCACGTACACAATCACAACAAACAAACCCTCAACTTCTTTCTCTCTCTCTTCTATTCCTATGTCAAATCTCTCTTTCAGCGCGTCGCCGCCGATGATGGGCACCCATCTCTCGTTCCGCCATCACTCCCTCCTCCGTTCACTGTCCACTGATTTCCTGACCTAGTCTATCAATATTTCATTAAACACTAAACACCTGGGTTTTCATCTATCCCCTTCATTTGCACGACAACTTGTTACTTTGACAGCAAATTAATCATCGCTTTTCTGAGCTTTCTTCTGCACATGGCTAGTTTCTACTTCAATGATTTTTGCTTTGAAAATCAATTGGGTCTCATAACAACAAACAAGAACCCTAATCCCTTTTAATTTTAACTCATTAAAATTCTAATTTTTAATACAAAATTCTTTATTTTAAAAACTCAGTGGCACTGTTTTGCAATTGGGTTTCAATTAGAATATTATAGCTGCTGCTAAATCAATGACGGGTATAAGTTGTCTCATGGTGGCCGGTAATGGTGGAAGGTTAGGTGAGAGGAAGAAGACGAGTTTAAATGTGTGAATAAACAATTGAAATGGCGGCGGTGAAAGTGCTGAACAGAAGAGGTGAGTGAGGGTTAGCGAGAGATGAATGTCCATCGGCGGTGGTAGGGCTTGAGAGAGAAGAGAGATTCAGCGAAGCAAGGAAGAGAGAGAAGTTGAAGGGTTTGTGATTGAATGGAAAAGACACATTAAAAAGTGTTTTAATCTCAACCATTCATTTTAATCTAATGACTATTATTCATTCTCATATTCTTATATATCTTTACCATTCTCATAATATACATCCTCTATATATATATATATATATAGAATAAAAGGCTCTTTAGATAGATGAGTGAGTCAACAATTCATAATATGGATCATGTGTGAAGTGGTATCATAGTTACTGAACTGGTTGTTTAGAAATGATTTGTTTTAGCTGCTCGTGGTTCAGCTGGAGTGAATACAGAATGTATTGTTCAGATGTTGATGTGATGGTTTCTTGGTCTTTGTATGGGGAAAGGTACCTGCAAAATTATTAGCACTCCGACGCTCAAGTCAGTATTTGAATGAGGTGATAAAGAGTGAGTAAATGGCGGCGCAAATATTTCATACCTAGGGATTGATGTATGAATGCTTTATATATAGGAGAATATTAGGGTTTTACAGTATCGTGGGGTCATGTGCAGAGGATCGACCATATATAACACGTGGATTGTCCTTTGCACGGGAGCACGTTAAGACGTGGTGGGCGTTTGACCCCTGTCCTTGCTCGTTGCTTTGGATCCGTGGTCGTTGTACCACGTAATTGTGCTTATCCCATTTTGATGGGCCTTCGTATGTGTTGGGCTTTTAGCCGATCCAGAGCAGTTACGACACATAGTTAATTTTATTGAGTTGAAAGTACACATAAGGGCAAGAAGGGGACTACAACCTAATGACACCAAATACTGCTTCTTATAATTTGTACCTTTCTTCTTCTTTTTTCTTTCTTTAAGCAAATTGTTCTTGGTGTATAGAATATCCACTTTTTTATGAAGATCTAAGGAATGAATATATTATCTAATTTTTATAGGACAATATATGCTTCTACTATGTCTACAACTATGTTACGTTACTAAGTGGTTACTATATGTTTCTGGAGTTTCTCTCTGTGGCTTAATTATAGTGGAGTTTCGTTATAGATTCGCTGTTCAAATTTTTTAAATTTTAATATTTATAACTATGCTTTATGTAACTAAGAACTTATGTATTTCCTCGTTCCTTTTTATAAGACATAGTTTGACAAAATTTGAATATTAAGAAGGTGAGTATTAGTATTAAATTGATTGAAAAATTTTACAGTGATTTTTCATATTTACCCTTACAATTAATTGTAGTGCTTTGTATAAATAAAAAAAAATTAATGTTTCAAAAAACTATGTAAATTAAATAAGGGTAAGTTTGAAAACAAAATAATTAATGTCATTGACAATTGCAAAAAAGTCTTATAAAAATGGATAATTTTTTTGTCAAACTAACTCTTATAGAAAAGGACGGAGGAAGTACTCCCTCCGGTCCTTATTATAAAGAACAGTTTGAATTTTTTTTTTGGTCCTTTATATAAGGAACACTCCTTAAATCTATGTTTTATTAAATAAGTAATTCCTTTTATACCCTTATTGAATTGAATTGTATACTCCAATATAACCTATTTCAATGCTTAACATTAATTACACACACATTTCCTATACAAAAAAATTGGAGGCAAATTTTAGTAAACAAAGAGTCACATAAATGGTCTACCACCATGTATAGGAGGAGTTACATTGGAATTAAGAATAGTGGTTTAGTATATTGATAATTACAAGAGATAACAATCAATTAAGACCAAGGTTATTTTTGGAATTAAACATAACATTTTAGAATTTTTAATAAAAAAAATAGGTTTCCTTGGTCTGTGTGTTTTTGTCAAACTGTTCCTTATAATAAGGACCGGAGAGAGTATATAGCAGTCCACTTCCTCGGGGTATGCTGAATCTCATATCCATTATATTTTGACCATCTCTTTAAATTTTTGACATACAATTATTGTGAAAAGAGTTTACTCTTTTTATAGCATATCTGAAACGAGCTTACAAATTTAAAATGACTTATTTTTGTGGCTTATTATATATTCTTGCTCATCTAGTGGATATTTGATCATGGCAAGTGCTAAAAACTTATCTAAGCTAATGAATCTAGTTACAAGAAAACATCATTAAGTTGTTAGTTGGAAAATATTTGTCTTATTTGGCTTGTCTTGTCTTGCTCTCTTTTGCCAAAGGCTCTAATGAATTTGTCATAGTAGCTTCATGCAAACGTTCCCTCAGTTTGTATGTTTATTCGGCGCTATCATTTCAAGTTGTGAAACTTATTCCAAAAGGGAATATCCGTGGAAGGTTATCGACTTTGTTGTGTTTAATAATACTATTTATGTTCTCATCAATATGGCTGAAATAGTGGTACTTAACAATAACTTTGCAAGTTTGAAATTTCTAAAACCGAAGAATAATCTCAATGTAACTTCTTTGTCATATAATTTACTTGGGTACCATGGGGAGTATCTAGTGGTTCACTTTGTACCGAATAAAAGTATTGGATGTCTACAGGATTGATTGGGAAACAATGACTTATCTCAAGTTAGAAACTTTGGGTGACCTCGCATTATTTTATTCGCCTTACAAATGCTATGCGCTAGCGAAAGTTATCTCAAGTGTGAAAGCAGCCTGCATGCGCGTATTATATTACTTGAGATAACTTTTATACTTTAGATAACTTTCTCTAACGCTTAGTATTTGTAAGACGAATGAAATAATGCCAGGCCAGCCAAAGTTTCTAACATGGGATAAGTCATTGTTTCCCAATCTATCCTGTAGACAATCCAATAGTTTATTCGATACAAAGTGAACTATTAGATAAACTCTCCATCGAACCTAAATAAATTATATGACCAATAAGTTACACTGAGATTATTCTTCAGTTTTAGAAATTTCAAAACTTGTAGAGTTCAAGTAGAGTTCAAGTTAAGTACCCTTATTTTAGCCTTGTTGGTGAGAACATAAATAGTATAGTTAAATACAACAAAGTCCACAACCTTTCATGGATATGCCCATTTAGAATAAGATTCGCAACTAGAATATAGGGACTGGTAAAAATACAAATCGAGAAAACGTTTGTACGAAGCCACTATGAAAAATTAATCAGAGTCTTTGGCAAAAGTGAGTAATACACGACAAGCAAAATAAATTTGATGCCTAGCCACATGATATACAGTATTCTACAACCTCACTAGAAAATTTGGTGAGTTTCGGAACCTTAATTGTTCGAGGAATTTCTGATTGCAAAACTACATTAGCGAAAGAAAACACAAAATATAACCTATTTTTATAACCAAGACAAGATTAAAACCATGTCTATTTAAGACCCTTTCTACGACATGTTGGACCCAAACATTTTTTTCTTATGTATTGAATTATATTGTCAGTAGTATATCAAAATAAAGGTTTACAAGCTATATAATATCAGCATAAATAACATATATAATATACTAATTGATGACACTCAGTCATATGATGTTTTTAGAATCATTTTATAAGTAGTTTTGAGTCAAATTGAGTCATTTAGGTACTGTTTTAGTCAAGTTTGCATGAAGTAATTAAAGATAATTGAATATCACACAATGCAAGAATTTTTATAGTATTTAAACAAATATTCAACTATATTATATACCACACAATGATCATGTCAAATAATGTCACATCGATAGGGTATGTTTATCACTTACGTAGTACAAGAAAAATTTCAGTTCATTTTTTTTTACTAAAATTTCATTTCATTTTGAACAAGAATTTCTATAAATTAATATATTGCATAAAATAGAGGAACTTTATAAATAGAGATAGTTTATGCCTTAAAAAAAGTTTCTTATAATCTCAAACAAAAGATCTCAGTAATAATAAATAAGAAATATAACAATGTACTTTATAAATATCATGTCACCAGAAAATTCTATTACAGATACTACTCGAACCATATTTTTATTAAATCACAAGTACATTGAACAATATAATATTAAATATGATTAAAATAAATTTTATTATTTTACTAAACAAATTTTACATAATTGTATCCACGATAAGTGAGATTATAATAACACAAATTAAGAATGATTGCATAATCATCCATAATAGAACTCTCAAATTAATTTGATATGAAATACTCCTAACATATTTTATTTTTCTTGATCGAGTACATTAACAAGATAAATCTATAAAATATTTAAAGAGTTATAAATTTAAATATATATTCTAAAGAATAATTTCATTTTATATATATATAATTGTACATTTTATATTTTCAAAACAGTAGTAGACGATATTATAAATAAATTTCTCATTAGATGCAATCATATAATTAGTCATAAAAGGTAGAAAATAATAAAATTACAACTAACCTCAGGGAGAATAACTTTCATCCTTGTAAGTAGAGTTACAAAGCTTTGATGACTTGACGAGAATATCATATAAGCTTACATGTTGTCATTCCAAGTGGTTCATAAATCAAGCATGAACTGTTATATCAAAATATAAGACTCTAATTTAATATGTTCAATTTAAATTGCCTAAAGAAATGCTCAAAATATTTGTTTTGGCAATATCTTACTAGTGAGCATGAAATAACCACCAAACAACATAAATATAAATTCATTTACATAATATTTGGTGTCATAATTAACAAAAATTAGTCCCATGAGCATAGCTCATTTGACAGGGACATTGCATTATATATGCAGTGGGCTGGGGTTCGAACTCTGATCATCTCACTTATTCACCTTAAGATTCTGTTTGGATTAATGGAATGAAGTGGAGTAGAGTGGAATGGAGCGCGATGAAATAAATCTTACATTCCATTGTATATTTCAAAAAGGATAGAACAAAATTGAAGATAAGTGATGCTATGGGATGAAATCGCTTTCCATTCCATCCCATCTCATTCCATCAATCCAAACATAAAATTAAAATCAAAGAAATATTCTTGGTTTGAATTTATTTAAAATAAAATTTTCTCGATATAAGTCAAATCATATTTTATTTGAAAATAAAATATCAAATCAATATATTATGGAATAAAATCAAATCTTTAATGTTACATAAATATGGAGATCGAGATATATAAACGAATAAGGAATATGGACAAATACATTGAACAACACAAAATTTTGAGAAGATAATTTTTCAAACTATAAATTATTCTCAAATAAATAAATAAATTAATATAAAAGATCTCTAGGTGTTCAAAAAATCTAAAATGGTCTCAACCAAGGTAATGAAGACCGGATCAGACCAGTCGGTTAGATCTGTTGAATCGAGAATCATACCTCAATCTGGTCCAATAGACACAGAAAACCGTTGGAGCACATAACCTATATATGAATCGGAAAACCAGACGAAAACTAGAAAAAATTGTGAAAATTGAATGTTTTTTTCGGTTTGAAAGATTGGTCAACATTTTTTTTTAGACAAAAGATAAAAAACAAGCTCCACTTTAAGCTAATAAAGCCGCCGATATGAAGTTTTCATGGCGAGCAAACATGGATCTAAGAAGAACAAGAAGAAAATGGGGAGATATAAAATGAAATAATGAAAAAAAGAAAAAGAAGAAGGAAGATGCATAACAAAGGAGAGAGATGAGAGATTATAGAGGGTGGCGGCTACCTATTTGATTATAGATGAGAGATTAACTTTTAGGTTTCTAGTTCTATAAATATATATAAGTGGGAACATATGTGGGCTTGGGCCAGAATCCCACACAAAAAAAAGAAATTTTCCTCGTCCGCCCTGGATATTTCTTTTACACCCCCCAAAATTCCTATTTTGTCTTTAAACACATTTCGGAAAAGGTTTTCCAAAAATATCCCTTTATACACAAAAACACAAACAAGCAAGCAACAAACCCACATTTTTGTCAAATTTTCCCACTCACTTCTTCCTCCGCAACATCGCACAACCCTCCTGAAACACCAGCCTCTATCTCTATCTCTATCTCTCTCCCTCCCTCCTTCCCTCCTTCCCTCCCTCTCCCTCCCCACCACATTTTCACCTTCAACCCTTCTCCAAATTCATAGAGCATTCAATGAAGAAATTGAATTACGGATATGACGAGTTTGGATTATGTTTGGTTTTTAATGATGAGTTTGATGAATATTAAATTATTGACATTATTAATTCAATTAGGTTATCAAATTTGCGTTTCAGATCACAGATACCGTGATTTTGGAAAATGTTTTCCAAAATCCCTTTGAAACATGTTTTCTGAACAAGTTTCGGATTCTATGTTCCGAAAGTCTAGAATTTGTAGGAATTTTCCAAAATTGTTTTCCAAAATTGTTTAATCGCTATAAAAGTTGTGAAAATAGTATTTGAAATAGTGGAATGTGAATAAAAAAATACAACTTACAACTTCATCTTCAAACGACTCAAACGAACACTAAAAATAACAACTTCCACTTCGAACTATAGAAACAAACATCTTTCGAAATATATTAATCTCTGAGAAATTTTGGAAAATAGTTTATGAAATACTGGAATGTGAATGAAAAAAAAATGACAACTTCATCTTCAAACGACAAAAACAAACATTAAAAATAAAAACTCCATCTTCAAGCGATACAAACGAACATTAAAAACTCGAAAATATTAAATAAAATAAGAAACTGACAATTTCATGGTCGAATGTGTATAAAGAGACATTTCGAAAAACATTTTCCGCAAGAAATTGTACATAGGAAAACATTTTGAAATAAGTTTAAGAGCAAAAGTGGAAATTGGGAGGTCGGGGGGACCGAACCCTAGTCTAAGCATTGAACCACGAACCCACAAACATGTCGGTTTAATGACCAGTCCGTTTCTGATTATCTTGGTATTGACTAAACCATGATGCGACCCAAAATGTTATTGCGGTACATGTGATGCGAGACAACGTTGAGATATTGATTTTAGTCGTGATTCATATACAAAGAGAACACCCAATTTAATTTATAGAATCATAAAACTAAATGAGAGGAACATTTTATTCTACATGTGAATTATATATTTAAGGTGAGAATTACGAGAAGGGGGGTTGAATTGGAGAGGTTTAGTAGATTTACCACTTGACTTCAAAGCAACAGATTTAGAATTCTTAAGAGAGCTCTAACTCATGAACGGACCTTAAGAGAGCTTATTAGATTCTAGCTTTGGATCGATCATTCAAATCTTTTGCTTCTTGAACGGTAGTAACCTTTGGTGTCTATTTAATTTGGCGAGAAGACTCCTAAGAATCTTTGAAGCTGTATAGCTTTTCTTCAGAACTTGAAGTCCAGACACAATAATTTAAAACCATGCAAACATGGTTTTAATATCTTCATCTTCCTTCATTATGAATAACTCATATTGTTGAGCCAAGAGATTATCCTTTGCTTCTTTCATAGGTAGCACATAAAGATTCAAAAATTAATTTAAAGAGTATCTCGTGAGCACTCGTTAGCAAGACCTTAAAATAAATACACATTATGATTTGCCACATAATCATCTTTAGTAACACATCATTTAAAAATATGCCATATCATGCTTTGTAGACCAAAAATTTGGGTTTGGGAGCAAAAGTGCAAAAAGAATCAAAATAGGAGGACTAAAATGATTGATTTAAAATATAGAGACCAAAATCACAAAACATGTTAAATAGGCAGACTATAACTTCAATTAAGCCTAAAATTTATATAAATTCATTTACATAATATTTGGTGCAATAATTCACAAAAATTGAGCCTAAAATAATTTCACACTATAACACTTTAATAAAATAATAATTCACAATAGTGTTACCAAGAGATTTAAAAAATAATATTGGCTTAACTACACATTTGGTCCCTTACGTTTATTTTAGGTTTCAATTTGGTCCCTTACGTTTAAAAAGTATCAATTTGGTCCCTTACGTTTATTTTAAGTTACAAGTTAGTCCTTTCCGTTAGTTTTGTCACTAACACCGTTTGAACAGTACACGTGTCAGCGTGTCCAAGTGCCACGTGTCAGTCCACGTATGCAAATTGACTGCCACATGTGACAAAATTGACGGAAAGGACCAACTTGAAACCTAAAATAAACGTAAGGGACCAAATTGATACTTTTTAAACGTAAGGGACCAAATTGAAACCTAAAATAAACGTAAGGGACCAAATGTATAGTTAAGCCAATAATATTTTATGCTCAATTCATGATAATATATTATTTAAAGTTGTATATGATTCTCACAAAATTAATCACCAGATATATAAGTTTTAACTAGAGGTGGGAACAGGCCAGGCCGGCCTACATGGCCTTAAGGCCTAGCCTACATAGGCTCAGGCCAGGCCAGCCTATTTCTTTAAATAGAGCAGGCCAATGCTTTTTTATAAGCCTATTTAGCTAAAAAGGCCAGGCCGCAGGCCATTAAAAAAGCCTTTGAGGCCTACTAGGCCGGCCTATTTAAGTTAACATGAATAATATTTTTATTACGATTATTATTTATATATTAAAATTTATACTTTGATTAAATTATAAATCTATTAACTTTTTAAGTAATTTAAGTTTATTAATCTACATTAGTTTTTAACATATATAAATGTATTATTATAAACTAGAATTGAAATATGATGACATATATAGTCAAATTCTCTAAAATATCAAATGGAACATTATTTTATTAGTTCATAAGTATATTTCAAAATAAATATAATTATTTATTTAAATATGTTCATATGAAATAGGCTTTTAAACAGGCTAACAGGCCACATCAGATTTTCAAAAGGCCAGGCTCAGGCCTAGAATTTAAGCCTATGATAGGCCACAGGCCAGACTCAGACCTTCGATTTTTTGACAGGCCAGGCTCAGGCTTGGCAAAGCCTAGCTCGGCCTAGCCTATTCCCACCTCTAGTTTTAACCAAATAAATCTTCAATCCTATAAATAAAAAATTTGATATATGAAAAACGTTGCACTATCAATAGTTGTTTGAAAAACTATGCTGACAATAAATATACGAAAGAATCTTCTGTTTATTCTGTTAAAAATACTATTATTAATAATTTAATTTGTTGTATATGAAATCAAAGTCGTGCATCATGGGTCGAAGATCTAGTTATTTTTAAAGCTTGTTAGGTTAGAAATTGATAACCCTAATTTTTGCCTCCTAAATCAAAACCTTAAATACATGCTATTATTCTCCCTTCCTCATGCATTTACTCACATGGCTCCACCGTCACTTAACATTTACTTGTGCGGTCCCACTCTTCTTATTTCCCATGTTCTTTCCCTCTTTCAACTAACATTTATGATGCATCACTTCCCTATCCTTCCTCTCTCTTCCAAATAGTATTTATGACATATCACTTTCACATGCTTCTCTCGTCTTCCAAAAAGCATTTATATGATGCATCACTACCCTATGTTTTGTCACTCTTCGCCAACATTAATGACGTATCAATTTCATCCAACATCTATGAGGCATCACTTAATACATTAAACAAACTCTACATTGTTTCACTTATTGACAATGTAAAAGCTTGTATACAAGTGTATACATTGATACATAACCTAGTTCTCTCTCGCTTAGCATGAATTTGCATCGGAACATAATATGAGAAATGTGTTACCTTGACATTAATTAGCTAGCTTCCTTTTTTAGATGATGTATTTTTTTTTTGGTGTTTAAAAAAATTTCATTAATGAAAGTCTGCCAACAAATCAAAAGTCAAGACCGCAGAAATACAAGGCGGAGTCTCTTCATTCCATATGTAGTCTAAATTGTAAAGAGCGTATTTAGCTAAATAATTGAAATTCCCGGCACGTAGTGGACAAGTGCTGTGACAGATGCTACAGCAGTTGTCTTATGTATATAACACAGCAGACTAACAAAATAATAAAGTGCAGAATAATAAAGAACACAGTAGGTTTGTTATTCCAGTTCAGTGTAAACACGCCTACTCTTGGGGATACCAATCCAGAAGGAATCCACTATAATAGCCCTAGTTCTAAGCCCTCAGCAAACATCCAAGTTTACGACTTATCACCTAGCGACTACCCGTGCTATACTCTACCTAGGAACTCCTAGATATGAGACCCCATCTCACTCCCTTTCACTACCACACAACCTGCGATAGTATACAAACAACAACGATGGCGAAGTCACCCTTCAAGACACAAACGATCTATACCCGTACTTAAAAGCTTAAGGTAATCGATCATAAACTACCTAACCTCCTTGCTTAAAAGCTTCAGAGTTAGTACACAACTAACAACACAAACCCTAGTTCTAAGCTTGCATCAACGTGATACAAGAAAGACTCACAATTAACAATAAACACTATAAACCATAAAACTCACGCTTTGGTAAACACGGTTTAGATTACATGAATAAAACAAGGTTTAGGCCTTCGTATTTATAGCCTTGAATAATCTTGATCTCCAAGTTAGGTCTTCAGAATAATTTGATTAAATCTTCAATGGACAGCTCGCAAGATTTGCTTGAAAATAATTCTTCAACTCACTCCCAAAAATATTTCTTTGAGAAAAGATTTACTCCAAAAAATATTTCTTCAATTAAAAGATTTGATGCAAAAATATTGAATCATATTTTTGTAACAAATAAAACAAACCGCCTTTTAAATAAGTTGCAGTGGAAGGCACATTTAGCTTGTTGGAGAAGCACAAACATATTTGTAAATCAAATCTTCAAAAGATATAAAAACAGAGTATTAACGCGCTCTGCTTCAGGAGACACATGTTGTACAAACATGCTACGACATGTTGGTCCAATAGTTGGCTGTTGTTATTTTTGCAAAATTGTAGCCAACATTCAAAATCCAACAATAACGGGCAGCTTGGTTAGCTTCACGCCTAATATGAACAAAGTTTAAACTATGAAAGTAAACATTAAAATTAATACAATCTTCTATAATAGAACCAACATAGTGGGAAGATTGTCGACGATTATTCAACGCCAAAACCACATTTGAAGCATCAGATTCCGCTATAAGATTCACAAAAGACAAATCTTTTGCAAATTCCAAACCCTTCCGCGTAGCTAAAGCGTTTGCTACTTCTGAGTCTGGTAATGAAAGGATTTTCCAGCAACTAGCGGCAACCACAACACCATCTCTCACACAACACCAATACCCTACTTACCTCCCTCAATCGGATACAAGAATAAAGAATTTTGGCAACAATATTTTTTCAACAAAAATCAACTTGTTGGCAAAAATATAGATTTAACAACAACCATTTTAAATTGTTGCAATATGATTTTGTTTTCTCAACAATATTATTATTGCTACAAAAAATGACTTATCCCAACAACAATTAAAAATACTTAATTAAAAATAAATAAATTAAAAATACCACCCACACTATTAACTACACTCATCCATAATTATCAACAAAAAAATCCACTATTTGAGATAACCGTATCACACACCACCAGTCCACCACCATAGTGGTGCAGTTATGATATGTGGAACAACCTTCCTCTTATTTTTCATGTTTTTAGAGAATTTGTTATATAATAATATAGTGATAACTATTAATTTATGAATTTGAAAGTGCACGAGTCATTTGTGGGAAACTTCCTCAACCGTAAAAATTAAATATCAATCCATCCCTCAAAGCTCACTCATTTTTCTGGTATGGAATTCTCAAACCTCTTGAAAACTAGGTACACTACGTTCACTCTATTCTTCATTTTAATTTGTTCATCACTTTGCTCTTCATATTTTATATATACTAATTCACTTTGTTATTATTATTTTTTTCTTAAGGTGCACAAAATCAATAATATAAGGGAGCATTTGAGAAAAATGTTTTAGTGAGCAAAGATTGAAGAGCAAAAGAATATGTCTATATCAAGTTCATGAACATGGTACACTACTTTCACTCTATTCTTCATTTTAATTTGTTCATCACTTGGCTCTTCATATTTTTTATTTACTAATTCACTTTGTTATATTTTTTTAGGGTGCACAAAATCAATCTAATATAAGAGAGTATTTGAAAAAACTATTTTAGTGAGCAAAGACTAAAGAGCAAAAGAATAAGTCAATATCAAGTTCATGAATATGGTGTACGTCGGATGAAAAAGAGAAAAATGTCATAGAATAAGGCCAATGTCATGTCTATGAAAGCTAGCCTGCACGTGAGCAGTACTCAAAAATAAAGAATGACCAGAACAAAAGAGAAATATAATCTATAAGAACTCAATCTATAAATTTAACTGGACATTCCTTCAAATCAATTATTATATGAGATATTAAATATTTAACAATTTTTATAATAATAAAGAAATACTACAAGAACATTTATAATGACCAGAGAAAAATATTTTAATAATATTGATTTGATTCAAGAACATCTTTATTCCGGCGACTCTAGTTGTTATGAAAAATATTAGAAATGGCAACAACCTTAAATGTTGTGGCAAAACTTTTTGCAACGGCACTTATAGCAACTACATGCAGCGACTTTTGTTTCGCTGAGGAAAGTAATTTTGCCAACAACTTTAAGGTTTTGACAACGATAAAAGTCGCCACAAATTATAAGTTTTCTTGTATGCATCAACATTAAGCTTATAATAACCACTGGATGATGTATTTTTCAATTCATACTCAATTGATGAGTCAAAGGAGAAGTAGATTCTCTTCTTGTTTCGTCCGTAATATTATTAATCAGCTACAACAAAATCATGTCAAATGAAGTTTCAGTGAGAAATTGCACATAAAGAATATTCATGCTTATATAAGGATGCTTACAATAGATGCGATTTTTTCTTGAATTTTGTCATAGAAGTGAAAATCATTATAATAAAAGAATCAAATAGGAAGATCCAAATTTCAACACTCCAACTTTCACGCAGAGTAGAAACATGAATCAATCAAATAAAAGAATCAAACATAGCAAAAGGGGGAAGAGTAAATATATGCTCAAGGTAATCTGCATAATAGTTATTTCATGTTTGCAACAATCTACCATTCATTAGAAACTATATATGATGACTTGAATTGTGCAATAGTGGGAAATTTGTAATCATTGAAAAAATGTACTACTCTGTCCCAAAATATAAGGGAAAATTGGTCAAAGAAAGTTGATGTATTTGGTTAAAAATTTGGACTAGATATATCAACTTTAGTTGACCAATTTTCCCTTATATTTTGGGACGGAGGGAGTAATACTTATCTACCCACCAGCATCGATCACAGCATCTGGTAGGCAATTTCCTTTCTAAGTCGAGCGTTAATGCTTGAAACATACATTGAAACACGAGACTTTTTTCAGACAAACATTTCATGTAATATTGTTAGCACCAAGGTTTCAAATTGCAACCGCAATTGCAGCTGCGGTATTGCTGATGAGGTAGCTAGCTTTTGCAGCTGCGTCGTACCACAATTGTTTGGTCTGATCTTTAATCACATGTACAACTGCAACGAAATTGAATTTCATGATTCTAGATATGTCCTTTTAAATCTTCACATGAATAATTAAAATTTCAAAACCTCAAATCCCAAAATACTTCATATCTAATGAAAAATCGTCCTTTTAATAGTCTCTCTCAACTTTGTATTTTAACCGGAGAGTCTCTTATAGTATGTAAATAGTATGGTGGCACAATATTGTGCTACTTAGAGTGGTTTGTAAAAATTAAAAATCATTTCACCCTGCAATGCACATCATAGCAACCCTAATGATCGTAATCCGCAAAAGATTCATTTCTATCAATCAAAGATTGAAGGTTGCAGAACAACCATTTTCACACTATGTGCAATTCTTTAGAATTGAATCCTGTTTTTTTATATATATATATATATATATTTCTTAATCATTCCTATACTTTTAGTTGACCCTTCTAAACAAGAGTCTGAAGCAGCATCAAGGCACAAGTTGACTTTTTCACAGGTCAATGCCAATATATTTATTCAAGATAACCACACCAGATTATAATCACTATGTCAATGACTCAAACATGTTATTTTTTTGGGCAGATAAAAATGCAACAAGCAGTAGAGACAGAACTTGAATTTGTTGAAAATGTTTCTGATTTAGATAAAAATGTTTGAGTACACAAATATCAGCCCACTGCTAAATACAAAACGAAAGCCTATGTACAGCACCAATAACGACAGGGAAGAGGCCAAAACATAAATATAATTTTTAATTTTCATTCCTAGAACTCCCAGTACAAGAACATGAGAATAGAAAACATAATTGAAAAACAACACCAAAATATCACACTATGTACAGGCTTCTCTAATGCTCTGAGGATCACAGCTAGCCCCATCCTAATTTTTAATTTTCATTCCTAGAACTTCCAGTACAAGAACATGAGAATAGAAAACATAATTTTAAGAATAACTAAGAACTAAATTATCAATACCTGTTCGTTTCAGTCAGAGTGAGAGGACCAAAGTGAGTAAAACCTTCAATTCGTGACGAGATAGCTTCAATCGTGTGTTTGTGTTTCAATGGGTTTAGGGTTCGTGAGCTTGAGAAATTGAGTTTAGGGTTCGTGAAAGAAGAGAGTTTAGGGTTTGTGATCTTGAGATTAGGGTTAGTGAGAGAAGAAGATTCGTGAGAGAAGGAGATTCGTGAGTGATGGGTTTGTGAGCTTCAAATTAGGGTAAGGGTTCATAGCTTCTGCCGCGTGAGAGAGAAGATCAGAAATCGTGTTTCAGAGTGTGAGTGTGCGTTTAATTAATTAACCCTTTGGAAAGAAGTTAAGTAGTGGGTAACCCACTACTAACAAACGTAGTAGTGGGTTACCCTCAACTATGTATTAGTAGGCGGAAGTGACAAGCGTAGCTTCGAAGAAGCATTGGGCAAGTTGTTCATGCTGAAAACTTCACCAAATGTGATATTGGTAATGTTAAGGTACTCAATAACCGGCGCGTTTAGTTCAAGGGAAGCCCCAACATCATTATCGATGGCAATTTTTAGCCTTTTCACGGAAGGTGGGACGTAGAGGTGGGAACAGGCCAGGCCGGCCTACATGGCCTTAAGGCCTAGCCTACATAGGTTCAGGCCAGGCCAGTCTATTTCTTTAAATAGAGCAGGCCAATGCTTTTTTATAAGCCTATTTAGCTAAAAAGGCCAGGCCGCAGGCCATTAAAAAAGCCTTTGAGGCCTACTAGGCCGGCCTATTTAAGTTAACATGAATAATATTTTTATTACGATTATTATTTATATATTAAAATTTATACTTTGATTAAATTATAAATCTATTAACTTTTTAAGTAATTTAAGTTTATTAATCTACATTAGTTTTTAACATATATAAATGTATTATTATAAACTAGAATTGAAATATGATGACATATATAGTCAAATTCTCTAAAATATCAAATGGAACATTATTTTATTAGTTCATAAGTATATTTCAAAATAAATATAATTATTTATTTAAATATGTTCATATGAAATAGGCTTTTAAACAGGCTAACAGGCCACATCAGATTTTCAAAAGGCCAGGCTCAGGCCTAGAATTTAAGCCTATGATAGGCCACAGGCCAGGCTCAGACCTTCGATTTTTTGACAGGCCAGGCTCAGGCTTGGCAAAGCCTAGCTCGGCCTAGCCTATTCCCACCTCTAGTGGGACGCAAACTTTGTCCAAGCTTTGTGCAGAAAAGCAAAGATCCAAAATTTTACAAACTAAAAAAAAAGAATCTAAGTTTGGTGTTTTGCTTTGAGACAGGGCACATGTTAAGAAGACTAATGTGGTAAAACTTTATTGCAATATTTTGTAACAATTTTGATGATATGAATAAAAATGAAAAAATACAAAACAGCATGCTAATTAGTAGTAGATAACTAGGAGTAAATTAATGTGTTAATACTTAATAGGAGTCATTGTAATTGTAATGTAAAAGAGATAAATAATAAATTAAAAAGAAAGCAATATTATAGTTTAAAAAGAGATATACATGTATAAAATAATGAAATTATGGTGGAATTTCTATCTACTAGACTATTTAACAAAAAAAATATTAATTATGTGGTTAAGAAATTTAGGAGTAATTAATTAATGAAAAATGATATCCAAACATTATAAACTTAACAAAAATATAATAAATATACTCTTTTGTATTTTTTAATATTTTTTGTATATTTTAATTTCCGTACTTGTGAATGTGATGTCAATATTGTGTCTAAGACTTGATGTTCAAATAATATACCTCTTAACAACAACAACATCAGCAACAACAACAAACTCATATGGTGTCGTTGTGGTCACGATGTTTGTGATGAAAGAGTCTCTCGGAGTGAAAGAAACAATGAGAGGTCCTACGTTTGTAATTATGTTTGTTATTGTTGTTCAACAACATAAAATTACAAATAACAATGTAATTATAACAATTTCAAAAAACAAACAACAACAAATATAAAAAGATAGGTCACTGGTCTACTTATTGCCCTGACAACACCCCAAACAACAACAACAACAACAGTAGCAACAACATCAGCAACAACAACAAACTCATATGGTGTTGTTGTGGTCACGATGTTTGTGATGAAATAATCTATTTAACAAACATCATTGTTTATATAGTTTTTGTATGATGCTTCTAAATTTTATTTTTCTATGCACCATTGATAATTGTAATGACTTTTGGTAATGCATTTGAATGTTATAGGTGCCGGTCATGACTCCTGCAATATTGCTTTCTTGCTTGAGGCATAGCTGTTGTATTAAGAATGAATGTTTCATATGTTGATGTGTTCAAACTAAATTTCAAGCTCACTTAGTAAAAGTCATACAATTTCTATATTTCAGCTAAAATCTACTTGCTGCAGATATTTGCATTGCATTTTGTCGTGCTTTGCATTTTTCATAACTAAAATTGTGTATATGGCAATTTCATGCTACACTATGATAAGAAAATTTGTTTTACTTCCTTCTTCCTTGTATTAACATTAACTGGTGCTGGTTATTATGTTTCTGCTTTCTAGAGATGGTGAATTATTCAGCTGACTCTCAAAGTGTACCAAGTGGAAAGCTGTATGATCATTTCCCTTATAAATTAAATACAGATGACTATGAAAGAGTGTGCCAAATTCCAAAGAAAAAGGTTTCATATCTTGTATTGACATTACATGCTTCAGGTTTTTTTTTGTTGCTCAATGTTATTATTAATTTTGCCTGCTTTCCTTTTTAGGGAGCAAACTTTAGGGACCTACCCGGAGTGGTCGTTAAAGACAGAAAAGTTGAATGGGATCCCACAGTTGAAAGAGTCTTGTTAAAATCTGGGAAGCCTTTGGTATTATTATTATTTTTTTGGTTTGTTTTAGGGAAATTTATTTTGAAGGCTGTTCTTTGTTGACCATAAACATTTTTTTTGGTATAGGTACCCAATTATGCCATGTCATTTGTTCGTGGGACCTCAACCAAGTATGTATATGTGCACATTATCTGTTTTCTGTCATCAAATTTTCTGGTTATTTCATCCATATCAAGTTTCTTATGTCCTTGCTTAAACCAACAGGCCATTTGGACGTTTGTGGTGGGATGAAATTGTGTCTACAGTTGTAACAAGGCCGGAGCCTCACAATCAGGTTCTTATACCAAACTTTGCACCCGTTATGTCTCGTAAAACTAATGCCACTTATTCAATTGTCACATCGCAAAATCTCTTTAAAACAATGTTGCATTTGAGTAATGTTAAGGGATATTATGTTAGCATTTTTAATTAAACTCATTGGCCAAAGTTAAATTTTTGGACTTGTTTAAGTGACAATTTTTATTTTTGATTGTTCTCTTTTTTATACATCATTGTCCATTATCTCAATCCTAAGTAACTCTATTTCTAGGTCCTTCTCCACCCACACCAAGATAGAGTCCTTACCATTCGAGAGAATGCAAGGTTACAAGGATTTCCAGATTGTTACCAACTTCGTGGCTCTGTCAAAGAGAGGTATGTTTTAGAAGGATTACCAAATGTAAACGAAATGTAGTTAATAGTTTGTGTATTTCTTGGCACTCAATGGTTCTTCTATCTTTAATGCAGGTACATCCAAGTGGGCAATGCTGTTGCTGTTCCTGTTGCTCTTGCTCTCGGATACACATTAGGCTTAGCTATTCAAGGACTGTCTTACAACAAGCCTTTGACAACTCTCCCATTCAAGTATCCAAGTTGTCTTGCCCAACCTTTGGCTATAGTTGAGGATGATGATTCAAGTTGAGCTTATCCTCTTTCTACAATCCTAATCTCCCATTTTTAGGTAGAATTTTCATTTTAAGTTAAGACTTAAGAGTACATTGTGGGTTGAAGGATTGTATGAATGATTGTTTGTACCATTATTAACATTCACCTTTCAAGTTTCATCTACTGAATTGGATGAAAAGTAAGTTTATGAAGATCAATTGTTATTTTCTTTTGTTTATTGTTTAGTTTAAATTTGTATTCATGAATACTGATATAAAGAAATGCATTGTTAACGGTATCAAGGTGAAAGCTTCCAGTCCATCATGTCCAGCTGTAGCAGTACAGAAGGACTAGAGGGCTGGTGGTTTCATTGCAGTGTAAGTATTTATATCCCTCAGGTTATTCACTAGCAGGTTAAATGTTTAATATCTTTGTAGTTTGTATCATTTTAATCTTTTCAAGTAACCTGAACAAAACTCTACTATATTTGAATAATAAAAGCATGGATTGTTATAATCTTACCATTTAGTTAGGATAACTAGCTCTTGATACACTTCTTACTTTATTGTTCTATTCAAGATCAGTAAAACTAACTAATGGTACACTTCTATGCCATATAGCATTGATAAGAAAATGATGATCGATTAATAGTGCATAGCTACTAACTGTTGTCCCATCGTATAAGTAACATTCTTACCTTAGTAATACACTTAAATTTGCTAACTTCATAATTTTAGTGAGCAGTGACATTATATTTAGTTTTTATCTACATTTGAAAGTACACACAAAACATAGATAGTTTCAACATATATAACTCTTTAATATAAGTTTCTAATTTCATTTTTCTTACACTATATCTAGTTATAGATTGTTTCTCTCAGACCCTGCCTTGTAAATAGTGATGGCCTTTATTTTTTAACATAGTTTCCGTAGTTTAATCTAATTATATGAGAGGATTAATATGATAAATTTGTTATCAGCTTTTTTTATTAATAATGACTCAATTTCAAATCTTGGTTCAGACAAATTTAAAGGCAAATGCTACTAGTGGACATCAAGTGAAAAACGCAACTATTGTGGGAAAGACAAATTTAGAGGCAAATGCTACTAGTGGAAATCAAGTGAAAAACGCAACTACCATGGTGATTGATGCTAATGCTAATGCTAATGTGGTTTGAATATTCTGGGGACTCATGTGTTTTTAAATGTGGAGTTGTTTATATATTTGGTTAACTACCTTAAATTCTTCAAAAATGAAAAAATAATTCACCTTATCCACATGAGTCGCCAGATCTGTATTGATAGTAATTGTAAGGAATCTTACTATTTGTTTACGAGTGACACTGTATATATGACACACTTCTGCTTTATTTTCAGATGAAAAAAGTTAAAACAAGCGGATAACGTGAATTATTTTTTCATTTTTGAATAATTTAAGGTAGTTAACCAGATATATAAACAACTCCACATTTAAACAGACATGAGTCCCCAGATCTGTATTGATAGTAATTGTAAGGAATCTTACTATTTGTTCACGAGTGACACTGTATATATGACACACTTCTGCTTTATTTTTAGATGAAAAAAGTTCAAACAAGTGGATAAGGTGAATTATTTTTTCATTTTTGAATAATTTACGGGTAAATAACCAAATATATAAACAACTCCACATTTAAACACACATGAGACCCCAGGTTTTACAAATTAAACGGTCAATATTCTACCGACAATTTCTTCGGACAATTTCATGTGTTGGTGGCATGTTGTATTTTATTGTGGTTTTCGAGTGTTTTTATTTTTTCGTATAATATCATTAATGCACGTGTATTGTTACGCATGGTCGAGATTCCACCGACACTTTGCATGGTCAGGATTTTGCCGACACATTTGATTACACATTGAATGCACCTTTGATTACACCAGCAACACTTTGAACTGAAGTAAGTGCGTTGATGTCCAAGATATTGTCCAAACATATTGTTCAAATCCAACATATTACAAACCATCAATAAAATTATCCAAAATATCAAATACCACAAATAAAGTTGTCTGAATATTACTATCTCCACTACAATAAATAAAGTTGTTCAAATATTACAAATCATCAAAGAACTACACTTCTTCCACATCAACTTCCTCTTCGTCTTCATCCTCGTCTTCCTCACCACCATAGATTCGATAGGGGGGTCATAGACAAAACCTGCTAAAAGATAGGCAGAAATGTTAGATAGCTACAATGGATAGAACTGCCAAAAATATGGAATTGATGCAAAAACTAGCAATTTAAGCTTGATTAAGAGACTTAAGTACCACGCACTCAGATTCTATATCAATCAAACATTACAAAGACCCAAAAGATGAGTCAAATACCACGCATTCAACTATTCAAATTCTTGGATTTAAACAGGTCACTTTAAATGGAATCAAGAAGCTCAGATAGCTTTTGACACCTTGAAGCAGAGGCTTACTACAGCACCACTGTTGGCACTACCAGATTTTTCAAAAAATTTCGTTATTGAATGTGATGCTTCAGGTACGGGCTATCTTAATGCAAGACAAAAGGCCAATTGCTTACTTTAGCAAGGCTTTAGGAGTCAGAAACTTATCTAAGTCAGCATATGAGAAAGAGTTAATGGTTGTGGTACTAGCAATTCAGCATTGGAGGCCTTATCTTTTAGGAAGAAAATTTATAGTATCTACAGACCAAAGGAGTCTCAAACAGTTAATGCAGCAAAAGATAGTAACAGCAGAACAGCAGAACTGGGCTGCCAAGCTGATGGGCTATGATTTTGATATTATTTATAAACAGGGCAAGCTCAACAAAGGTGCTGACGCGCTATCTAGAGTATATGAAGGCAGTGAATTGAACACTATGAAGTCTCTAGTGACCTGGGCACAAGAAGAACAGGTCAAATCAGAGGTAAATGGAGATAAAAAATTACAAAGGATCATTGCAGAAATTCAACAAGATCCTTTATCATGGCCGGGATATAGTTATAAACAAGGTATTCTTTTTTATGAAAATAGGTTGGTAATTTCTAGCCAATCTAAACTTATTCCTATTCTGCTGCAAGAGTTTCACTCTACCCCTCAAGGAGGACACTCAGGATTTTATAAAACATATAGAAGAATGGCTGCAAATTTATATTTTGGATAGAACTGCCAATGGAATTGATGAAAAGAAAGACCCCTTCTACACATTATAGCTCGAAATGTTAGATAGCTACAATGGATAGAACTGCCAAAAATATGGAATTGATGCAAAAACTAGCAATTTAACTTCAAAACTCTGCTCCTGCCCTTATAATAATCACACGAGCCTCACATATAAATGGAGAAAAGTCCAGCAAACCTTAAACACGATATAAATTTAGGTTTCAACCGCTGGTATAATTTTAAAACAAAATTAAAATAGCAACGGTTTTGGTAAACCGCCGGTATGGTTTTAATGAACCGGCGGTTTAATGTGTTTTAGCAGCGGTTTAGTTCAAATATAGAAGAAAATAAACCGGGAACCCAATCGTACTGAATTCACTTCTTCAGTACTGAATTCCAATTCCACGCTCCTTCATCGCGCGCTCTTCATCTTCCTTCAAATCCCTAACCCAATCGCCATCAGAAATTCTCAAATCGATCCTCAATTCGTTTTCAGAAATTTGCTGTTGAAGTAACTGTTCTCCGTTCTCCACCGTTCTCACTGTTCTTCACCGTTCTTCAAATCGTTTTCTCCATAAGGTATGTTATTCAGAAATCTCTTCTTCACGCCACCGTTCTCCACCGTTCTTCACACCATAATTCGAATTAAACCTGTTATATGTGAAATCAATATGTTTAATTAGAACTAAAACTAGTTAGCATCAATTGATAATGGTAACTGATGTGAAACTAACATCGTGTTATATTAGCTTAAAGTGTTGACTATTAAGAAAGTTAATTAAGGTTGCTAATTACATCTCAAACCCTAATTCTTCATTTGCATTAAGTTTATTATTAATAATTTAATTTTCTAACTGTTTTTATTTGCAATTTTTGCTAGCTTGTTTGTCTTGCTACTTTTCTCAAGGTATCTGAGAGTGATAGCTTTGATCCATATCAGGTAGGTACTATCACTATGTAATATCTGTTTTTCGAAATTCTGTTAATTATTGTTCAATTTATGCGTGTTATGGACTATTGTTAATTGCTTATTGCTTGATAGGAGAACCGTAGATCACTGTTTTAACAATTCACGAATGAAGCGCCGATTACTTTCACTCTTGAAGTAATGACCATTTTATGTTTTTTACCCTGCCAAACTGAAGGTCATTACTCCGATATAATAGGTAGGTACTGAATGGTATAACCAATCTAAGGTGCCTTATTCATGTGCAATATAGAGACGGGGATAGAATGAGCATGTTGCATTACCAGTTGTCCTCTAAGACCTGAGCGTGTTAAGTATATTGCAATGATAGATACCCTCTGATTATTTGATCTTTTGCGGTGATAAATAAATTGATTGGTAGTGGGCGGAAGAGGTGAGATAAAAGGCAATGATAGAATTGTGGCAGCAGTGGATAGAGGAGTAATTTATTAAATAATGATAGTAATTATACTATCACAAAGTCTGAGATAATTTAAGCAAGCAAATTATACTGGTTTTGGAAGGAATCAAACTTTGAAATTGTGGCCTAATCTTTAGCCAAAGATCATTTGTATGTTTGATAATTACCTGGGTTATTGTTCCTCAATCATTACTTGTACCCTTCCTCTTGAGTTAAAGTATTGTTCATAGTGAAATAACACAGTATAATTGATTGTTTGTGCCTTATTTCACTGTATATTGCATCTAGTTTAGTGCCTTATTTTTTCTCACTTTATATCTACTACTGTACTTTAATTCACTGTATATGCACAAGTGATGAGAAGTTACTAATAATTTATAGGATGATGATTTTAATACTTTCTTTCTGCTTGTCTTGTAGAACTACTTCAACTGTCAGCACATCAGTTGTTGCTACACCAAAATTGCCTTCTAAAATCACAGGGAAGACTGTCGAGGTATTTGATATGTTCCTTATACATTTATAAAATTCCACCCTATATTGTGTTTTATTTGTTCTGTTGGTAAATTATAGCTATTAATAATGAGTATATTTAACTCAGATTTAGAAAGAGACTGTATTTGATTATGAGTAAGACTTGACCTGTAAGACCCTCTATTTTAATTAATTAGAAACCTTGATTTTTATTTATTCTAGTATTTATTTAATTCAATTATTTTAATTGATTGAATTAGGTGACTAATATAGGGACTTAACTAATATTAACTTAACCTTATAATTAATCTAAGTGAATTTGAGCAATTGAAAAATACATGAAACTCGTGTGATATGAAGGCTATATGTGGATGATATATATATTAACAGTATAGCTATTATGTTGGCATTAACTAGATAATTCAAAATTTGCCACGAGGGAATCATATATGTGCTGATAAATTTATGTATAGTATGGGATAGATTAGCATAAGTCATAACCAACAAATAGGGGAGATAGGTAGTGGAAGCAAAATTATAGGAACTGATATAGAGAATGTATTTTGGATTAGGCTATATGAATATAACAAAAACGTGGAGCTGATGATTGTTGACCAAGTAAGCCTCTCCTCCTTTTTCTAGTGGTTCGGCAAACTTCATATAGAAGCTGATGAATATATATCAAAACCTTGCCTCCTATTTTCTCTCAACTTCCACCCTTATAATTATTAAATAATATCTTGGAAAAATCCGGGATGTTACATGACCTGCCATTTCTTTTGTATAAAATAGTTTCTCAAATTCATTGTAAACAAATAAAAGTGAATAAGGTCACGTTAAAGAAGGAGAATCCTATGCTTTTTTTTTGTCACTGGTCAAGTGTCTTGGTCTGCTTCTTTTTTATTTTATTTTTCCCCTGTTTTGGATATAAATATGATTCTCCTTTGTTGTTTTTTAAATTGCTGCTTTATTATATGATTTTCTTTGACAGATGAAACAATCAGAAATGCATTTGAATAAATTAAAGGACTGGAAATTGACAAATGACGTCAGGGAAGTGGTTGAAAGAACTTGTTTTAAGTTCTTGCTTCCACTCCATGATCAGTTGTCTGCCATAAAAGGTGATTTGCAGATTCCTCTGAGCTTCTTAAAACATCTCATATTAAAATATGATGGAGAAGCAGATTGTTTTAGAATTGGAGCCCAAGGGTTTGGGTTAGATTTTGGGTTTGAGGATATCCTGCACATAACTGGACTGCCCATAGATGGGAACCCGGTGACGGGAGAAATAATAGAGGATCCTGCCCAATTACTAGTAAAACATCTCGGCATGGAAATGGTTATTGCACGGAGTATGTTCGATTTTAAATCAAAACCTGCTTACAAGGGTACGGTTAATCTGAACACTTTTCTAGAGCACTTTGATACTCCTGCTGCCACTGTTTATTCTTCGGAAGTACGTGCAAAAGCCTTCATCTTTTACTGTCTCTCAACCACTATTTTTCCGTCTCGGTCAAGGTCCGGTAGGCCACATTATTTGCCCTTGTTGGATTTTAATGAGATCAACAACTATGCCTGGGGAGCCGCAGTGTTGGGTCACATCAAGCATGATATAGCTAATCGTACACATCAAAGTTTTAGCTTTTTTGTTCTAGCCTTAGTTGTATTTGCATTAGAGCGATTCAAGTTCTTACATGTTGAAATTCTCCATGGAGTAGAATTAGCAAATGAAACTCCATTACTTACCAAGTGGGTTAAAGTGGTGTTTGATCATTTAAGGCCTTCCAAGAAGATTTTAATGGAAAATGTGTTCAACGGCAAATTTGATGAGCTGAATGAGGATGATATAAATTGGAGCCCATACGGCTTTCATGCTCCGTATGAGCAGCAACTTCGTCGTCTAAAATATGCAGTTGTCCCCTGCATCAATTTCTATGACATAGCAATGGTTCGCCCGGACATATGTTATAGGCAATTGGGGCTACAACAAGGTGATGTGACACGACCACCTGTGAAAATGTTTGACCACATGGACTTCACGTATGGGGTCTCATCATAGATTTAAAATCGAACATACTCCGTGCAATAACCATTTCCATGCCGAGATGTTTTACTAGTAATTGGGCAGGATCCTCTATTATTTCTCCCGTCACCGGGTTCCCATCTATGGGCAGTCCAGTTATGTGCAGGATATCCTCAAACCCAAAATCTAACCCAAACCCTTGGGCTCCAATTCTAAAACAATCTGCTTCTCCATCATATTTTAATATGAGATGTTTTAAGAAGCTCAGAGGAATCTGCAAATCACCTTTTATGGCAGACAACTGATCATGGAGTGGAAGCAAGAACTTAAAACAAGTTCTTTCAACCACTTCCCTGACGTCATTTGTCAATTTCCAGTCCTTTAATTTATTCAAATGCATTTCTGATTAAAACCATAACTAGCATAAATCCATATGGATGAATTAAGAACAAGTGTAAGAAAACTGAATTAAAAGCAAATGTATTTCTATGTAGGCATAAGTAATACTATACAAAATGAAAGAAAGAGAACAAAGGTTGATAAATCTATGCTTGATGAGGAACTAAGCCTGTGTGGTTGAACAACATTCAACATTGCTATCATGAGTACAAAGCCTATACCAGATGTTATTTTATCAAAGATTAGATTCTATAGCAATATCATTATCCAATATAGAATTAAATATTGATAAATAACTTTTATTTCATTAGTCAATATGGATATATACTAGGTGAAAACACAATCAAAACATGAAAATTCAATGTATAATAATTTGAAAAAAATTCCTTATACTTCATTTTATGAATAGATATATAAGCAAGCTTTGGTGAATACTGAATACTATCTGCAACAAAATTTAGAAGTAAATAGAATTAATACAAGAAAATAGGACTATATATGTTTTGGTTCTTTTTTGTTTGTTTTAGGTCTTGTAATATCTATATATGTTTGAAAGTCTCTACATAATCGAAGGACACAAATCAATATAGTTCATATGGATAATCTAACATTGGAAATCACCTGGATATGCTTGATTCCATTGTAGCAGAGAAAAATACGAAAGAAGTCATGCATTAGTCCTTTTCCCTGGTCGGAATTGCTTGATTTCACATCCAAGAAACTACTAAAGTTTTGGCGATCTCTTTAATTTTTCAGCAGTTTGCACGAAGTGGAATGCATTCAGAAAATATATTAGAGAATATTCCTAGAATCCCAATCACTATTAATTGTACAAACTACTACATATACAAAAAGATTTTACTCTTTTTATAGCATACCCGAAAAATGAGCTTATAGTTCTAAAATGAGTTATTTTAGGGGTTACCTTATTATGGTCCGTCTAGTGGATATTTGATCATGATAGGTACCAACAAAACACTTCGACTAATGAATCCATTTAAAAGAAAATAGAAGACCATTGATACCTCAGTAGTTGAAAATGATTTGACTTATTTTGCTTGTCGTGTCTTACTCGTTTTTGCCAAAGGCTCTAATGAATTTGTCATAGTGCCTTCATGCAAACGTTTGAAAAGTTTGAAACGTTTGCATGAAGGCACTACTACAAGTTCATCAGAGACTTTGGCAAAAACGAATTAGACAAGACATGCAAAATAAGTCGATCCTTTCCAACTACTAAGGTATAAATGATCTTCTATTTTCTTTTAAACGGATCAATTAGCTGAAGTGTAATGTTGACACCTATTATGATCAAATATCTACTAGAAAAACCATAATATGATAAGCCATAAAAACAACTAATTTTAGAGCTATAAGCTCATTTTTCAAGTATGTTATAAAAAGAATAAAATCTTTTTGCATATTTAGTAGTCTGTACAATCATTGGTGATTGATATTCTAGGAGTAGTTTCTAATAAATTTTATGTATGCCCACTACTCCGTACTAATTGTCAAAAATTTAAAAAGATCGTCAAAATTTAGTAGTTTATTGGATACGAAATCAAATATATCCCAAGGAAATGGACTACATCCATACATCCATGACTTGTTTCATTTTTTTCACTTCTACAATTGGAATGTTAAGGGATTTCCAATGTTAGATTGTCCATATCAAAATTAATCATTGTAAAATGTGAACTATATTGATTTTTGTGGGGATTTTATCAATCATATATCCAAATTATATAACATATCTACATTAACAAATGAACTAAGGAATTGGCCACTATGTTAATTAGGCCTATACCTCAAAAAAATGTTAATTAAGTCTAGTAGTGACAGGTTTGCGTAGTATAGTAGAGGTCGTATCCATTATAAACAAAAATAAATGGATTAAGGAATTGTATACCTTTAGAATTTAAATAAATTATGATATTGCATAAAATAGAGATAAAATATTACATTTCTTAAAAAAAAGTTTTCTAATTTATTGCAATCTCAAATACAAGGTCTCAATTATAATAAATAAGAAATATAACAATGTACTTAAAAAATATTATGTCACCAAAATATTCTAATCGATAGAGTACTCGAACCATGCATATTTGACATAATTATCAAAACACAAATACATTGAACAATTAACAACAAATTATATTAACAATAGCATACTGATAAGGTATGACTATTATTAATATAATATTAAATATAATTAGTGTTATGAATAATATAGATGTGGATGTCCATTAGTCTAGGCCCATATTCTTGGCCCATGTAATCTCCTATATATATGACTATCTCACAATGTAAAAGACACACCTTGAATAGAACAATACAATAGTCTATTCCTTTCTCTTCTCCCTTTCTCTCCTTCTTCTCTATTCTAGCTATTCTCTAGAAATAGTTCATAACACGTTATCAGCACGATAGTCTCTCTCCCCTCTCTAGAAAGGTATAGCAACCATGAGAGGTGATAATTTTATTTCTTGTATTTTTTATTCTATTTTTTTCGTTTTTTTTCATATTGATTCACAGCCTACGATCCAGAAGTATCGTAGTGAAATTTTTAAAATATGAATCCTGAAGATTCATAGTATGATGAAATTTTAAAATATGAATCCTGAAGATTCATAAACCTACGCTTCTAAAATATCAATCCCTGAAGGATTGAAAAAAAAAACTGATTTGATCTATTATATAGTTCTTAAAGAACTTAAAAATCCAAATTTTATTCTTCATGAAATCTTGATGAATTCAATTGGGACACATCCCTGAAGGATTGTACCAATATATGTATTCCTATTACATTATAATATATGTTATACAGTTCCTGAAGAACTCGATGTTGTATGCATTCCTGAAGAATTGCATAAATGATTAATTTTACATTATAATGATGTTATATAGTTCTTGAAGAACTTCTTATAAATTATTTCCTATGAATTCCAGAAGAATTCAAAATACATATACATGCATCCCTGAAGGATAGCTTTATCAATTTTTTTTAGAGTTTTGGCTATTTATAATTTTTATTGAATTTATTTTATTTATTGTTATAATAATAATAATAATAATAATAAAAATAATAATAATAATAGTGTATAATCTATGCATATCATGCTGATTAAAAATAAATAATAATAATAACAATAATTTAATATGTATCATCATATTGTAAAGCTAGAGCATAAAAATATTCCAATTTATTTTCAATAAGATACTAATTAATCTCATTCATAGCATATGTTACATTATAATTATTATTAATTTCATTATGTTACTATTTAATTTGCATTATAAAATTTTAGTACGTTACATTATATTAGTATTAATAAAAATAATTGGAATTATCTTTTATTAGACTGTGTTTACTATGTTTATCTAATTATTTGCTTAATTTTATTATTTGATGATAGTATATATCAATGATAAATGAATGAAAAATCATTCCCAGAAGTGAATGAAATCTAACCCACTGATGTTACTCCATTCCCAGAAGTGAATGTAGTAACACACGATTACCATGAAAAAAAATTTGTGGTCATGGTCGTGGTAATAGTCATGACTGTGTTAATTTTAAAATTTCGGCTTCTCACTAGAAGTGAAAAAAATAATGAAAAAAAAAAGTAAAAAGTGGGCAAATTAGTTCCTGAAGAACTAAAGAAGAAAAAGGGAAAATCCAATTGAATGCACAAGGAATAAATTATTCTTAATCATTATGAAGATCACTTGTGATATAGTTCTTGAAGAACTAATGCTTTAATAATAATGATCTCCGATGGATTACTCAAAGAATATGAATTTCCCGAACCATTGTTAATGAAAAATTATTTGTATAGTTCTTGAAGAACTTAAAATTCAATATTAAAGCATTTCTTGTAGTATCGCTCAAGAACAATTTTTCATAATCAATGTTTATAAATATTGGTGGTATAATTCTTGAAGAACTAATATTTTAATTTCCCTAAAGATATAGTTCTTGAATAAGCAAAAGTTTAATATCAAGTATTCCAGAAGGATTGGAAAATTGTAATTTTCCATAGCCATTGTTGATAGAGATATATTGTTAAGTTCCTGAAGAACTTACAAAATTTTACAACATGATTACAATCTATATGATATATTTGATCTTGGTATAAGGTGAACCAAAATTAAAAGGAAATCAATAGAAGAATTATTTATGTCTCTTGAATATGCTCTTGAAGTAGCAACTTTGAAAAAAAAAAAAAATTCAGAATATTTTGTATATCCATTGTTGTACATACATTGGATGGATATTATTGATATATTAAACTCGTGATTGAATGCATGGTTCAAACGTTTTTTTTCTTCCTCTCATAATAATGATTATTCTTTGCTCTTAAAAAAAAAAAAAAACAAATTATTCCTTGCAAACATAAATTGATTTTAATTATTCGGTTACATATTTAAATCAATTGATTAATTTTAATTTTAAAATCTTTTAATTGTTACTATATTTTAATTTTTAATTCTACTTAAATCCACATAAAAAAAAAAATTTGTTATACTTTATTTTTACTCTTTTAATTCTCATACAAATAAATTATTACTATTTTTTTATTGTGTTCCACCGAAAAGATTTTTTTTGTAGAAACATATTTGTTTAGCTTTAAAATATTCATCGATACTACTATTCATGAAAAATTAAATTTTAGATTTGGTAGTACGAAAATTATTGAAGACTCCAGAAGAGTCAATGCATTGTTATATCGAGAAACAAAGTTGCACTTTGCTAATGTATTTTATATTTTAAGTCTTAAAGAAATTTGTTACCGAAGGATATTCACATAAATGAATATCATATTGAAACAAGAAACGACGGAGATATTTTATCTCTATATTACGAGACATATTATCAACTTTTATCTCTAGTTTGTGGTATACTTATGATATTAGTGCAACTTAAGCACATGTTCAAGTAAACCAGAAGTTTACAAATAAATCATATTAATTTTGTCATTGGCAAGATCAGTTGGGTCATTTCTGGTCTATTATGATGCGAAAAATTTCTATGGATATGTATTGAATGGCCAGAAGTTCATTTAATCTAATAATTTTTATGTGTTACTAGTTCCCAAAGGAAGTTGATAAATTAAGTAAATGAACATCTTTTATTTTTTTAGAATATATATAAGGTGATATTTGTAAATCAATACACCGATCATGTGGACCGATTAGATTTCTAAAATTTGAATTGATGTATCAACCTAATGGTCACATGTATGTTTGTTATAAACTCACAACCAGAAGTTTGTGAGATTATTTTTAAGAGATCATTTTATATATATTATTCTAGAAAGTATTTGATAAATATCATATGTTAATTGAAATTTATACCAAACATCTTGTGAAATATGTTCATACAAACAAAAAATAATGGACCTGAAGATTCATTCTAAGTTATAGTTGGGAACACTCAAACATGTATGTTGAGATATTGAATAGCATCATGCCAACAAATTATTATATACATAAGCTCTCCCCTAATTTATTTGAATTTTAGTTTATAAACCTATTTTCCCATATAAACATTTTTGGATGTGTTGGGTACGTCTCAATTGCTCCAATATAATGCATTTAAATGGGTAGTAAAAGAATATTGGGAAAATAATTTTTATATGAATCTCCAAAGTGAGCCAATAATTGGAGATTTTTTTACAGCTTTATGGGCTGATTATCAATTGGTGAATTAGTTTTCCTAATATTAGGGGGAGATAATAAGCAGCTAAAAATATGAACTAGAAGTTCAATTGAAATGTTTTGAAATAAATTAATAATTGTTATTTTGATCCTCTTAGAAATCAATATGAACCAGAAGTTCAAAAGATAACTCATTTGCAAAGTTTATGAAATCAATCAACAGCTGCTAATGCTCCAATAAAAATGAATGTCCTTGTTGGACAATCTAATATTGCAAATGATTCCTAACCACGCGTGAAGCATGGTAAGCAAATCGGTTCCAAAGATAAAAATCCTCAAATAAGAAAAGGAGCTAAAAACAAAGATGACCCGAGTGAGTATATGAAAATAGTATTTGACATAATTAATTTTTCAGTTCCAGAAGAACTTATCAGGTACCTGTAATTTACGAAAATATAGAGATCTCGACAAACTATGTCATGAATGGAATACGATGGAACCGAGATGAAGTCAACGTTGACAATATTTTTGCACATAATAAAGCGCTATATATGTGATAAATGACAATGAGGATCATAAATCAAAGTCTATTAAGGATTATAGACAATGAAATGATTGACTAAATAAGATAGACGCAATTGATACAAAATTAAACTAGCTTTGCAAAGCGAAATATTTTTGGACCAGTAGTCCATTTCATCTGCAGATGGAGATAAATCGATATGAATAAGTTTTCAAGAGAAAAATAATAAAAACAAAATGTTTAGAGTTTGAATTGTTATTCAAGTATATTGATAAATGTCAATCATTGATTTTCAAGAAGCATATTCACCTGAAGTGAATTCAAAAATTAATTAAGTTGAGTAGCATCTGAAATACTCAATTCATGTGAAATATGTGTTTTAACGTATTTGACTGGCTCACTTGATAATGATGATCCCTGAAGGATTTAGTTATATTTGACAATCAATTATTTATATATGATGCTTATATTAATGATAAAATATCATCTAGACTCCCGAAGAGCTTATGAGATATTCTCATTTAAATTAATAATTTAAATAAGATTATATAGCAAAAGTGTTAAAACAGTTTGACATTGACAAATCTAATTTGTTGTATACTAAAAATGGTTGCAATGTCATTTGATGCGTCATGCCTCAAGAAAATGATGAACAATCTGAATTGGTCCTGAAGTACCATATCTTAATTCAATTAAGCTCACTAATATATTTGCTATAATTTCGTAGTATTTTATTTTTGCCTATTCATCCAACCCAAATGTTGAAGTAAAGCAAAACATACAATTATTTATACTTTAAAGAAACAACAATATCATCCAATCATGTGAAGATTTTAAGCACTACATCAAACAAGCTGAGAAGATGTTTTTGTTGAGGATTGTAATTCAACACATACAAGAAATTCGTTGTTTTATTACAAAATGATGGTTCCTGCAAAAACTCAACATGAAGATAATATCAGACGCAATGCTAATTTAGAGAAGACTATAATAAAGAAGATATGACAAATTTTTCTACAGAGTCAACTTTTAGTAAAACTTTGGAGCAGCTAGTACAGAAGATTATTTGATTTTTCATCTCATGTATAATAATTGTCTTTATGAGGGGGAGATATAAATATGTTCTGCACTCTTTATCCTTCACTGTGGTTTTGTCCCACTGGGTTTTCCTGGTAAGGTTTTTAACGAGGCAGTTCACACACAAAGGATGTTGTACTCTTTTTCCTTCACTATGATTTTTCCCACTGGGTTTTTAATAGTAAGGTTTTAATGAGGCATATTATCGATGGACATCCAAGGGGGAGTGTTATGAATAATATAGATGTGGATGTCCATTAGTCTAGGCCCATATTCTTGGCCCATGTAATCTCCTATATATATGACTATCTCACAATGTAAAAGACACACCTTGAATAGAACAATACAATAGTCTATTCCTTTCTCTTCTCCCTTTCTCTCCTTCTTCTCTATTCTAGCTATTCTCTAGAAATAGTTCATAACAATTAGAATATTTTTTATTATTTTACCAAACAAAATAAATTTGCATAATTATACCTATAATAGGTGATATTGTAATAATAAAAATTAAGAATTATTGCATAACCATTCACAATACTCTAAAATTAATTCGTTTTGAAATACTCCCAACATATTTTATTTTTTTAATGTAGTATATTAACGAGAAATCTATAAAATATTTAAAAAATTATAAATTTATAAATATATTCTAATAATAAGTTCATTTTCAAGCAGTAGATGATATCTTCAGGAAATGTGTTCTTATTTATGCATTTATATAAATAATCATAAAGGTAGAAAATAATAAAATTATAACTAACCTCGGAGAAAGTGAGTTTCATCCTTGTAAATAGAGTTATTAAGCTTTGATAACTTGATGAGAATATCACATAAACTTATACATTTTCTTCCCAAGTGGTTCTGAAATCAACAACAAACTGTTATAACAAAATATAAGATTCTATTAATAATATTTGCAATTTAAATTGCATTAAGAAATGCTCAAAAGATTTATTTTGTAGATATCTTCCTAGTGAGCATGAAATAACCACCAAACAACATAATTTTTTATAAATTCATTTTTGGTGTCGTAATTAACAATAATTCACATTAGTGTTACTTCAAGAGATTTTAAAAAAATAATATTTTATGCTCAAATCTTGAGAATATAAGATTTAACGTTGTATATATTCTCAAATAAATTAATCACCAAATATATAAGATTTTACAAAATAAATGTTCAATCCCAAAAATCAAAATTTTTATATTATAATTCAAATCAAAGAAATATTCTTGGTTTGAATTTATTTAAAATAAAATTTTCTTGGTATAATTCAAATCATATTTTATTTGAAAATAAAATATCAAATCAATAAATAAGAAGATCGAGGTATATAAACAATAAGGAATATGGACAAATATATTGAATACAAAATTTTGAGAAGATGATTTTTAAAATTATAAATTATTCTCAAATAAATAAATTAATATAAAAAGATCTCTAGGTGTTCAAAAAATTTAAAATGGTCCAGACCAAGGTAATGAGGACTGGATCTGACCAGCCAATTCGATCTGTTGAATCGAGAATCATACTTCAATCTGGTCCAATAGATACAGAAAAACCAGATGAAAACCTATATATGAACATGAAAACTAGAAAAATTTGTGAAAATCGGATTATTTTTCGGTTTGGAATGTTGGACAACATTTTTCTTTTTAGACAAAAGATCAAAAACAAGCTCCACATTCAGATAACAAAAAAGTTAATTTGATGTTTTCATAGCAAGCAAGCATGGATCTAAGAAGAACAAGAAGAAAATGGGGAGACTTAAAATCAAATAATGAAAAAAAGAAAAAGAAGAAGGACGATGCATAAGAAAGGAGAGAGATGAGAGATTATAGAGAGTGACGGCTACCTATTTGATTATAGATGAGAGATTAACTTTTAGGTTTTTTGCTGTATAAATATATATAAGTGGGCACATATGTGGGCATGGGCCAGAATCCCACATAAAAAAAGAAATTTTCCTTGTCCCCCCTCCCGCCCCCCCGGATATTTCTTTTACACCCCCTAAAATTTCTATTTTGTCTTTAAACACATTCCGAAAAATGTTTTCCAAAAATATCGCTTTATACACAAAAACAAAAAACAAGCAAGAAACAGACCCAATTTTTGGTAAATTTTCCCACTCAATTCTTTCTCCATAGTAGCACTACACAATCGTCGTCCGTCCTCCGCAACATCCCACAACCCTCATGAAACACCCTAGTCTTCCATTCATTTGTTCTCTCTCTCTCTCTCTCTCTCTCTCTCTCTCACTCTCTCACTCTATATCCACCACATTGTCACCTTCATGCGCATTACGAGAGAGAGAGAGAGAGAGAGAGAGAGAGAGAGAGGAACAAATGAATGGAGGACTGTGATGTTTCATGAAGGTTGTGTGATGTTGCGGAGGAAGGATGACGATTGTGCAGTGATACCATGGAGAAAGAATTGAGTGGGAAAATTTGACAAAAATGTGGGTTTGTTGCTTGCTTGTTTGTGTTTTTGTGTATAAAGGGATATTTTTGGAAAACTTTTTTCGAAATGTGTTTAAAGACTAAATAGGAATTTTGGGGGGTGTAAAAGAAATATCCAGGAGGGACAAGGAATTTTTTTTTGTGTGTGGGATTCTGGCCCAAGCCCACATATATGCCCACTTATATATATATTTATATAGCAGAAAACCTAAAAGTTAATCTCTCATCTATAATCAAATAGGTAGCCACCACTTTCTATAATCTCTAATCTCTCTCCTTTGTTTTGCATCTTCATTATTCTTTTTTTTTCTTTTCATTATTTCATTTTATGTCTCCCAATTTTCTTCTTGTTTTTCTTAGATCCATGCTAGTTTGCTACGAAAACATCAAATTGACTTCTTTATTATCTTAAAGTGGAGCTTGTTTTTGATCTTCATGTCTAGAAGAAAAAAGTTGTCCAACCTGCTAAACCGAAAAATAATCCGATTTTCATAATATTTTTTTATAGTTTTCATCTTGTTTTCCGGGTCATATATAGGTTTTTTGGCACAACGGTTTTCTGTGTCTATTAGACCGAATTGAGGTATGATTCTCGATTCAACAGATCGAGCTGCCTGGTCCGATCCGGTCCTCATTACCTTGGTCGGGACCATTTTAGATTTTTTGAACACCTAGAGATCTTTTATATTAATTAATTTATTTATTTATTTAAGAATAATTTATAATTTTAAAAATCATCTTATTGTTTATATTAATTTTGTGTTCAATGTATTTTTCCATATTCTTTATTGTTTATATATCTCGATCTCCATATTTATGTACCATTAAAAATTTGATTTTATTCCATAATATATTGATTTGATTCTTTATTTTAAATAAAATATGATTTGAATAATACCGAGAAAATTTTATTTTAAATAAATTCAAACCAAGAATATTTCTTTGATTTGAACATTTATTTTGTAAAATCTTATATATTTGGTGATTAATTTATGTTAGAATCATATACAACGTTAAATCTTATATTCTCAAGATTTGAGCATAAAATATTATTATTTTTAAATCTCTTGAAGTAACACTAATGTGAATTATTGTTAATTATGACACAAAATATTATATAAATGAATTTATAGAAATTTTATGTTGTTTCAGTGGTTATTTCATGCTCACTAGGAAGATATTTAAAAAATTAATATTTTGAGCATTTCTTAAGGCACTTTAAATTGCAGCTATAGAGTCTTATATATTTGTTATAATAGTTTCTCTTTTATTTCGGAACCACTTGCGATGATATATTTAAGTTTATGCAATATTCTCGTAAAGTAATCAAAGCTTAGTAACTCTATTTACAAGGATGAAGGTTACTTTCTCTAAGGTTAGTTGTAATTTTATTTTTTTCTACCTCTTATGACTAATTATATATGATTGTATATAAGAAAAAATTTCTTTAAGATATCATCTACTACTCTAAAATGAACTTATTATCTAGAATATATTTGTCCACTTCTTGGGGTTTGCAAGGACTGGAGGGTCGTTCAAAAAATTTATTGGGGAAAATTCCTAGAATCACAATCATCGATGATTGTGCAAACTACTAGATATCCAGAAAGGTTTTACTATTTGTATAGCATACCAAAAAACGAGCTTACAACTCTAAGATGGGTTATTTTTGGGTTTATCATATTGTAGTTCATTTAGTGGATGTCTGATCATGATAGGTGCAACAATATGAAATGTTATTTTTTGACACCTGTCATGATCAGATATCCACTAGATGAACCACACAATAAAATAAGCCCCAAAAATAACTCATCTTAGAGTTGTAAGCTCGTTTTTCGGATATGATAGGAAAAGAGTAAAACAATTTTGCATACCTAGTTGTTTGCCTAATGTAACTTCCTAGTCATATTATTTACTTAGGAATAATGCTAGCAACACACTCTTTAACAAACACACTCTAACACACTCTCTTTTATTGGTTGAAATTCACATGGGTCCCATAAAAAATGTGGACCCATATAACTTTTATGAGACCCATATAAATTTTAACCAATAGAAGAAAGTGTGTTAGAATGTGTTTGTTAAAGAGTATGTTGCTAGCGGTCATGAGGAACTTCTAGTTGTTCACTTTGTACTGCATAAAGTATTAGATGTCTACATAGACTGAGAAACAATGCGCTATCTCAAGTAAGAAAGTTTGGGTGACCTCACATTATTTTATTTGCCATATGTTACGCGCGCTAGCGAACCCTGGTGAGTGGAGTATGAAAGAAACTGTGTAAATTATATTACCTAGATTCACTAGTGCATATCATTTGTAAGGGGAATGTTGTTTTCGAATTTAAAAATCCGTTTAAAAATAATTTTTACAGCCATCGAAGAGATTACTGGGTTGAGTTACGAACTAGGTCGCTCTCTTTAAGACGTTTCGTGGCACTGCCCAAATTGTGCAAGCAGACTATCAACCACGCCGTCCCCGGAATAAAACATCCAAGTTACAACTGTATACCGATATGCTACTGCACTGTATAAATCGGTCAAAGAATACACATTCTTGAATGGTGCAAACAATATCACTCGAATTGATGCTATGACATCAATCTATGATTCATCGGTGATTCAGTACATACTATAATACCACTCAAATTGATGCTACAACATCAATATATGAATCAGCGGTACTACGATACCACACGTGGTACTACCATACCACTCGTATTGATGATACTACAATATCAATCATTATAATAACACTGTGGTCATTCTATTATGGTACTAAGACCAATCTTCAATCCAAGGGATAATGGTGCTAAGATCATTCTTTATTTGAAGGAACTAGTGACACTTTCATCACTCTTAAACCAAAATAATATGGTTTGTACCTCTTTGTAACCGATCACATCATAACTTCCAAATTTTCATATACAAAATGAGATCAACTATGAATTATGAAACCAAAGTGCTATATGCTAATAGCTAAATAGTAGAGATGAAAAAACATTATAGTGAAAAAATAATCAACACTTCAATTGAACAACTGAGCAATGTAACAGCAAGTATACATTTCTAGGAGAATATATATCCGTAAATGTAATGAAAAATAAAAGACACTTTAAGAAGCATATATCAAATCATCACTACATATCATGAATATATATACATGTCTTAAAAACCATAACATGAGCAATCATATTAATATCACCATATTCATAGATTTTCATAAAGAAAATTGAGTAAGAAGTTCATTTACGGCGAGGGCTATATGAATCTATTATAAGTATATAAACATATATACCACTAACATGTTATGATTTTCCAAATTTTCATACAACGATTTAAAATAGAAGATGGATGATAGATTACCACATAATTAATTATGAGAATCTTGAATTCCTCATCCTTGGTGTTAAACTAATTGAAGAATGTAATGTGATTCCATTTTCAAATATAGACACAATCAACAAACATCATCCTCGTCATTTTGTTATTGATGATATTCCTCCATTGAATTTTTCTTCACCCAATTCATTGTGTAAAAAAGTTTTTCGGTTCTTGTACTATATTTCTTTGTGTCTCTTATTTTATGTTAGTGTGAAAAACAGTTTTTTTCTCCATAAATTTAACTGTTACAAAATGACGGAGAATAAAGCACAATAAAGCTGTATGTTATACTTTAGGCTAAATTGCAGTTTTGGCCCCCTACGTTTCATAATTGTGCGATTTTTGCCCCCACGTTTCAAATGTGCGATTTTGGCTCCCCACGTTTGCCCCCTTTTGCATTTTTTGGTTCCCGTTGACTACTTTGACCAAAAATTGCTGACATAGAATATTTTGACACGTGTCTTAATTGTATTGGGCAACCAAATTTTTATTATTATTTTTTTTTTAAAAAAAAAAAGAAAATTTAAGAAAGGTCACGTGACTTTTTTTTGGGGGGTTAATTATTATTTTTTTGTCAAAATAGGTGCAAAAAATGGAACCAAGATCTGATCTTCTTCTCCATCAATAAAACAATCTCTTTGATTAATTTCTTCAGGCTCTATCACAACTTTCCAAACAAAATTCCAAAAAGCCTTATGACTGCTCACGAATTCCCAGAACATCTCAAAAAAAATTCATACCTTTATATCAATAACATCTCTAAAATAAGCCGAAAAGTCAATGAACCTAATTCACCCCCTCTTATATTGTACTCTTAAATGACAAGCATCCACCTTTGTATTCATACAAAATAAAGATAAATATTCTTGATTTTTGTATACACTAGAAACTCAAATTTATGTAAAGGGTTTTCTTTATTAAAATACTTTCTTTTTATGAGAGTATTTTAATTATTGAATGATAACCAAAATATCTAAATCAATTTTCACACCTAAAATCGACTTACTCCGTTTTGGTAATTTTTTTTAAATGCATACTTGTTTGGTAATTGATTTGAAAATTTAGACCGTTTTGGTAAAAAAAATTGCTCGATGTTAACGCAATAGTCAACTTATTATGAAAGACATACAATGAAATCACATCTATCTCAAATTATTGACTACGCATCCACCTTTGTATTCATCTATAACAATATATAAAGATGATAGAGGAGTCTGAGCTAGCTTTTTTTTGGTTCATTTTGCCCTTCATTATAATTTGAAATAACATTTAACAATAATACTAACAATACCCCTTGATATTTTAGTAGCAACAAATTTTTTTTTATTAACAAACTCACAATAACATAAGACATATTTTTTTTTGGACATAAGTTAGACACAGGCAGGCGCGGAACGCGCTTGCCTGGCCCGCTAATACCAAATAAAGATAAATATTCTTGATTTTTGTATACACTAGAGAATTGGCTACAAATGGTTTTTTTTTATTAAAATACTTTATTTTTATGAGAGTATTTTAATTATTGAATGATAACTAAAATACGGTCAAGTCTACCATGCACAAGCTCTTTATGTTGTGCATGGTGCACAAGTTGTCATTTATATTATAACGAATACGAATTCTTTAAAATCCATCGTTGGATTGAAAATTCAAATCATATAGATCATCCATAAAAATTTTAAAAATTTTTGAAAATCATTTGATATGTTATTGAGAGTCATCAAGATTAACGATTTATGAGTTTTTATTGAATACCGTTAATTTTGATAAGTCTCAATAACATATCAAATGATTTTCAAAATTTTTCAAATTTTTTCAGGTGGAGATATGAGCTTATATGGCGAACATTTAATATTTATAACTATGTTTTATGTAACTAAGAACTGATGTACTCCCTTCGTCCGTTTTTATAAGAGATAGTTTGACAAAATTTGAATAATAAGAAAGTGAGTTTTAGTATTAAATTGATTGAAAAATTTTACAGTATTGATTTTTCATATTTATCCTTACAATTAATTGTGGTGCTTTGTATCAAACAAAAAAAAATTAATGTTTCAAAAACTATGTAAATTAAATAAGGGTAAGTTTGAAAACAAAATAATTAATGTCATTGAGAATTGCAAAAGAGTCTTATAAAAATGGATAATTTTTTTGTCAAACTAACTCTTATAGAAAAGGGCGGAGGAAGTATATAGCAGTGCACTTCCTCGAGATATGCTGAATCTCATATCCATTATGTTTTAACCATCTCTTTAAATTTTTGGCGGCTTCCACGGAGTGGAAGACTTTTAGAAACTTTATTGTAGAAAGTTCCTAAAATCCCAATCATCATTGGTTGTATAGAGTACAATTATTGTCAAAAGAGTTTACTCTTTTTATAGCATATCTGAAAAGAGCTTACAAATTTAAAATGACTTATTTTTTGGGCTTATTATATATTCTTGCTCATCTAGTGGATATTTGATCATGGCAGGTGCCAAAAACATATCTAAGCTAATGAATCTAGTTACAAGAAAACATCATTAACTTGTTAGTTGGAAAAGATTTGTCTTATTTGGCTTGTCTTGTCTTACTCTCTTTGGCCAAAGGCTCTAATGAATTTGTCATAATGGCTTCATACAAACGTTCCCTCAGTTTGTATGTTTATTCGTCGCTATCATTTCAAGTTGTGAAACTTATTCCAAAAGGTGATATCCGTGGAAGGTTATCGACTTTGTTGTGTTTAATAATACTATTTATGTTCTCATCAATATGGCTGAAATAGGGGTACTTAACAATAACATTGCAAGTTTGAAATTTCTAAAACCGAAGAATAATCTCAATGTAACTTCTTTTGTCATATAATTTACTTAGGTACCATGGGGAGTATCTAGTGGTTCACTTTGTACCGAATAAAACTATTGGATGTCTACAGGATTGATTGGGAAACAATGACTTATCTCAAGTTAGAAACTTTGGGTGACCTCGCATTATTTTATTCGCCTTACAAATGCTATGCGCTAGCGAAAGTTATCTCAAGTGTGAAAGCAGCCTGCATGCGCGTATTATATTACTTGAGATAACTTTTATACTTTAGATAACTCTCTCTAACGCTTAGTATTTGTAAGACGAATGAAGTAATGCTAGGCCACCCAAAGTTTCAAACTTAAGATAAGTCATTGTTTCCCAATCTATCCTGTAGACAATCCAACAGTTTATTCGATACAAAGTGAACCATTAGATAAGCTCTCCATCAAACCTATGTAAATTATATGACCAATAAGTTACACTGAGATTATTCTTCAGTTTTAGAACTTTCAAAACTTGTAGAGTTCAAGTTATTAACTACCCTTATTTTAGCCTTGTTGGTGAGAACATAAATAGTATAGTTAAACACAACAAAGTCCTTATTTTACCCATTTAGAATAAGTTTCGCAACTAGAATATAGGGACTGGTATAAATACAAATCGAGAAAACGTTTGTACGAAGCCACTATGAAAAATTAATCAGAGTCTTTGGCAAAAGTGAGTAATATACACGACAACCAAAATAAATTTGACAACCTCACTAGAAAACACAAAATATAACCTATTTTAATAATCAAGATTAAAACCTTGTCTATTTAAGACCCTTTCTACGACATTTTCGACATGTTGGACCTAAACATTTTTTCTTATTTATTGAATTATATTGTCAGTAGTATATCAAATTAAAGGTTTACAAGCTATATAATATTCGCATAAATAATATATATAATATACTAATTGATGACACTCAGTCATATGATGTTTTTAGAGTCATTTTATAAGTAGTTTTGAGTCAAATTGAGTCATTTAGGTACTGTTTTAGTCAAGTTTGCACGAAGTTAAAGATTTGGATGCATAGCTTAGAAAATGGGTATTTCAAGCCAATTATATGAAGAATTTTGAAGTTTTACCAACACTGTGTCTGTGCCTCGTTCAGTTTGAAGAAAAGCAAGGAATTCAGCTCCTGCAGCCTGCGCCTCCTGCAGTAAGGGTTGCGCCTCACGCAACTTTGTTGCACCATATTAAAATTTCGTGTTTTTATATAAATAGGGGCTTCCATAACTGATCTATATGGGTCAATTTTTAAAGAGAAAACACCAGAAAACTCATTTTTGAGGAGGATTTAACACCTTATTTCATCTTTGATTAATGTATTTTTTTCTTCAAATTTATTGCTATGATTAATTTTATTATGAGTAGCTAAGTTTTTTATTGATTAGGTTCAATTTGGGACTTATATTGAGAAATAATTAGGTTACATTAATGTATCGGGAATAAAAGAGACTTCAATTTTAATTTTATTGTGGATTGTGGATATGACAAAATAGTAAAGGGTTTTATAAATACATTGGACTATATAATTCTCAATATAAGTCCCATAAAACAAAGTGGTTTTTTAAAAATAATATTTATTTCTCATTTTTATAAAATTGACATGTAAAATTCTCCCACTTGCTAGAAAATGATAATTGAATATCAATGCAAGAATTTTAATAGTATTTAAACAAATATTCAACTATATTATATACCACACAATGATCATGTCAAATAATGTCACATCGATAGGGTATGTTTATCACTTACGTAGTACAAAAAGAATTTCAATTCATTTTTTTTTACTAAAATTTCAATTTGTTATCACAGCAAATCATGCTTAGCGGTACACGGTTTCCATTCAAATCAAGATGGCAATGAATTTGTGATTAATAGGAGATATTTTCATTCAATAGGAATTGTTTGTAATTAAGTATCTTTGACCATTTTCCATTTACGTTTCATGCTTGCTTTGTAAATATAATTAGCATAGCCTTTGTACTTTTTCTACAAAAATATATGAATATACATTAAAATTCAAACTCCATTTTTACATGGTATCAACCTACCACCGATCCTTCATTCTTTAATCACTCATGGCTGCCAACATCATTCCAAATCAAGCCAACAACATTCCAAATCCATCCTCTCCATATTTTCTTCATTCCTCTGATCAACCAGGACAATTACTAGTTACACAACTTCTTGATGGGGATAATTACCCCACATGGAGCCGTGCAATTACCATGGCCCTAGAAGCTAAAAACAAACTTGGATTTATTGATGGCACCATCCTCAAACTAGAACCCAACAACCCCAATTTTTCTAACTGGATTCGTTGCAATAGCATGGTTCAATCTTGGCTTGTTCATTCCACTATCCCAACAATTGCAAATTCCATTCTTTGGATCAAAAGTGCACGTGATATATGGCTTGATCTCCTTACGCGTTTTAATCAAAAAAATGCACCTCGTATTTTTGAAATACGGCGAGCCATTTCGAACCTTTCTCAAGGAACCAATTCCATTGCTACTTATTATACACAACTCAAGGCCTATCGAGATGAACTTGATTCTTATCGTACACTTCCTGCTTGTGCGTGTGGTGTTATACCCAATTTCAATGAAATTTATGCTACTGAACATCTCATGGATTTTTTACAAGGCTTAAATGATTCATTTTCATCTGTTCTGAGTCAAATCCTCCTAATGGATCCTCTTCCTTCGGTGCCGAAAGCATACTCTCTTTTGCTGCAGGAAGAACGTCAACGTTCATTATCTGATTCTCGTTCCATTGCAATGGAACAATCTGCTATGGCGGCCCAACATACCACTAATTCTCGCGATGGCAATGTTAAACCCCTTTATCATTGTTCAATCTGCGATATTGATGGACATTCAGATAGTCGTTGTTACAGTAAGATTGGATATCCTCCTTGGTGGAAACATAATATTGGATCCAACAAAACCCGTCGTGGGCCTTCCTCTCGTGATAGTCGAGGCTCGAGACCTTCTGCTTCACATGGTCATCCCACTGCTGCTGCTGTTGCTTCATCTTCGGATTCTCAGCCATTGGTTAATTTGTCTCAGACTCAAATCCAGCAATTGCTTTCTCTCATAAAGTCCGATAATAATCAACCTCTAGCAAATTTTGCAGGTACTTCTTTTCAATGTTTTGCGTCTTTAAAACCTTCTTCCTCTCTTTGGATTTTAGATTCTGGAGCAACTCATCATATGGTATCTGATCTTTCTTTTTTTCATTCCTACAAAAAAGTCTCCACTTCTGTTAAATTACCTGACAATAAACTTGTTCCGGTACATCATATTGGTTCTATTTATTTGAAAACTGGTCTTTTAATTCCACATGTTTTACATGTTCCCTCATTTCAATTTAATTTGTTATCTATTAGCAAATTGTCACGTGATACTAACTCTTCTATCACTTTTACTTCCACTTCATGTATTTTACAGGACCAGAGGACGAAGAAGACTTCTGTGATGGGTGAGCAACATGGAGGCCTTTACCTTATGAACCATTCTCCAACTATCATTTCCTCTGCAGTTTCATTTGAATCTTTTTTTGATTTGTGGCATTGGCGCTTAGGACATCCAGCCCCCACTCTATCTTCCCAATTCAATAATCTTGATTCTAGCATTAAGTTTTCAAATAAATGTTCATGTAATGTTTGTCCTTTGGCAAAACAAACTCGTTTAAAATTTCCATTAAGTAGCATTTCTACTGTTACATGTTTTGAGTTAGTACATTTTGATGTTTGGGGACCCTATAATAAATCTCACTCTTCCGGTGCAAAATTTTTTCTTACTGTGGTTGATGATTTTTCAAGAAGCACGTGGGTTTTTCTCATGCATCACAAAAGTGAAGTTAACACACTAATTCCTCAATTTTTTAAAATGATTGAAAAACAATTTCATACACATATTAAAAAAATTCAATCAGACAATGCACGTGAATTTTTCAACTCCCACACTAATAATTTTTTCAAAGATTTGGGAGTATTGCAACAATCAAGTTGTGCTTACACCCCACAACAAAATGGAGTTGTTGAGCGTAAGCATAGACATTTATTAAATGTTGCACGTGCTCTACATTTTCAATCTAATTTGCCTTTAAATTTTTGGGGTGATTTTGTGTTAACAGCTACATATCTAATCAATCGTTTACCATCTAAAGTTCTCAAAGGTCGTACACCTCATGAAATATTATTTAACAAAAAACCAAATCTTTCTCACCTTCGTGTTTTTGGTTGTTTAGTATATGGTCACAACACACAAATTTCCCACAAATTTGATAAACGTGCATCTCCGGGAGTTTTCTTAGGTTATCCCCATGGTCAAAAAGGTTACAAAATACTTGATTTATCATCAAAAAAAATATATGTAACTAGAGATGCTATTTTTCATGAACATATTTTTCCATATAAGATGCTTAATGTTGAATCATCTCCCTTAGTTTTACCATTGCCACCAATTGAAACACCTTCTTCTACCATATATCCATTTGATGACCCACCTACACTATACGATCCTCCCTCCCCCATACAAACAACACCACATATTCCCCCACTTAATCCACATCCAAATCAAGAGCCATCATCTTCCAACAATGAACCAGTACCACCCCAACCTTCCTCAGTAGTTCACAACCACCCCACTCGAACACGAAAACCGCCCGGCTACCTCACTGACTATGTTTGCTCTCTCAGCTCATTACAGGCATCTTCTTCGACTCATACTCCTGGTAATCCTTATCCTCTTTGCAATTTCCTATCTTCTCATAATTTTTCTTCTACTTATCGTTCTTTTTTATCAAAAATTGCTATTGAGTCTGAGCCAAAATCATACACTGAGGCTAAGAATTTTCCGGAATGGCGCAACGCAATGCAATCGAAGATTGACGCCTTGTGTGAAAACAGAACATGGTCTTTAGTTTCACTACCACCTGGGAAAAAACCGATAGGTCGTCGTTGGGTTTTCAAAATTAAACGAAAATCTGATGGAAGCATCGAACGGTATAAAGCACGTTTAGTTGCTAAAGGATATACCCAAGTTGAAGGGGTTGATTATTTTGACACTTTTGCTCCAGTTGCTAAACTTGTTACAGTTAGAGTCATTCTCTCTGTTGCCGCTGCAAAAAATTGGCCTCTTCATCAACTTGATGTCAATAATGCTTTCTTACACGGAGATTTACATGAGGATGTCTATATGCAGTTGCCACCCGGTTTTAGGCGTCAGGGGGAGCCTCTCGTTTGTAAGTTAAATAAATCATTATATGGTCTTAAGCAGGCATCAAGAAACTGGTATTCAAAATTTTCAGAAGTTCTTATTAACTTTGGTTTCTCACATAGTACAGCTGACCCATCTCTTTTTTGTCTGAATCGTGAATCTGGTTCTGTTTATTTGCTACTGTATGTCGATGATATTGTCCTCACAGGTTCAGATCTCCATCTCATGAATTTGGTTAAAGATCTTATACACAAACACTTCAAAATTAAAGACTTGGGTCGTTTGAAATATTTTTTGGGCATTGAAGTTGCAAGATCAAAAAAGGGTATTTTTTTATGTCAACGACAATATGCTCTTGATATTATATCTGATATTGGTCTTACTGCCACCAAACCTGTAGACTTTCCGATGGAACAAAATTTAAAATTATCTCCATCTGATGGTACAATTTTATCTGATCCCGCGCCTTATCGTCGCCTTGTGGGTCGTCTCATTTATCTCACCGCCACGCGCCCTGATATCACATACCCGGTCAATATTTTGAGTCAATTCATGCATGCTCCTCGCCAACCACACATGAATGCTGCTACTCGACTTATTCGCTATCTCAAGGCGACTCCGGGCCAAGGTCTCTTCTTTCCTTCTAGTTTAAATCTTTCTCTTCAAGGTTATTGTGATTCAGATTGGGCTAGTTGCCCTACCACTCGACGCTCCACTACTGGATACTGCATTTTTTTGGGTTCTAGCATAATCTCTTGGAAGATCAAGAAACAAAGTGTGGTCTCACGTTCCTCGGCTGAAGCTGAATATAGAGCAATGGCTAATGCAACTTGTGAAATTACTTGGCTCTCCTATCTTATGAAAGATATTGGTCTATCACCTTCTACATCAATACCGTTGTTTTGTGACAACCAATCTGCTCTTCATATTGCCTCAAATCCGGTATACCATGAACGGACGAAACACATAGAAATCGATTGTCATGTTGTTCGTGAAAAAGTTTCTTCCGGTCTCATTACTACCATGAAGGTCAGTTCCGCAAATCAAATTGCTGATTTACTTACCAAGTCATTGGGCAAAGATCAATTCATGCATTTAAAGAGCAAGATGGGTTTATCCAACTTACACCTCCCATCTTGAGGGGGAGTGTTATCACAGCAAATCATGATTAGCTGTACACGGTTTCCATTCAAATCAAGATGGCAATGAATTTGTGATTAATAGGAGATATTTTCATTCAATAGGAATTGTTTGTAATTAAGTATCTTTGACCATTTTCCATTTACGTTTCATGCTTGCTTTGTAAATATAATTAGCATAGCCTTTGTACTTTTTCTACAAAAATATATGAATATACATTAAAATTCAAACTCCATTTTTACACAATTCATTTTAAACAAGAATTTATATAAATTAATATATTGCATAAAATAGAGGAACTTTATAAAATAGAGGAATTTATATAAATTAATATATTGCATAAAATCAAGAGTTTATGTCTTAAAAAAAGTTTCTTATAATCTCAAACAAAAGATCTCAGTAATAATAAATAAGAAATATAACAATGTACTTTATAAATATCATGTCACCAGAAAATTCTATTACAGATAGTACTCGAACAATATTTTTATTAAATCACAAGTACATTGAACAATATAATATTAAATAAGATTAAAATAAATTTTAGTATTTTACTAAACAAATTTTACGTGATTGTATCTACGATAAGTGAGATTATAATAACACAAATTAAGAATGATTGCATAATCATCCATAATAGAACTCTCAAATTAATTTGATATGAAATACTCCCAACATATTTTATTTTTCTTAATGGAGTACATTAACGAGATAAATCTATAAAATATTTAAAGAGTTATAAATTTAAATATATATTCTAAAGAATAATTTTATTTTATATATATAATTGCACATTTTATATTTTCAAAATAGTAGTAGACGATATCATAAATAAATTTCTCATTAGATGCAATCATATAATTAATCATAAAAGGTAGAAAATAATAAAATTACAACTAACCTCAGGGAGAATAACTTTCATCTATGTAAATAGAATTACAAAACTTTGATGACTTGACGAGAATATCATATAAGCTTACATGTTGTCATAATTAACAAAAATTAGTCCCATGAGCATAGCTCATTTGACAGGGACATTGCATTATATATGCAGGGGCTGAGGTTCGAACTTCGATCATCCCACTTATTCACTTTAAGGTTCTGTTTGGATTAATGGAATGAAGAGGAGTAGATTGGAATGGAATGGAGTGCGATGAAATAAATCTTACGTTCCATTGTATATTTCAAAAAGGATAGAACAAAATTGAAGGTAAGTGATGCTATGGGATGAAATCCATTCCATTATTATTTTTAAAATCCAAACAATGAAACATTATTCTATTTCATTCCTTTCCATTCCATTTCATCTCATTCCATCAATCCAAACATAGCCTAATGGTGGAATTTCTAGCCACTAAACTACTTGAAAATAAAAATTAATAAAAATTAAGCCTAAAATAATGTCACACTATAGTAAAACAACAATTTTGTTACTTCAAGAGATTTAGAAAAAAATAATATTTTATACTCAAATCTTGAGAATATATGATTTAAATTTGTATATGATTGTCAGATAAATTAATCACCTAATATATAAGATTTTACAAAATAAATGTTCAATCCCACAAATAAAAAATTTGATATTAAAATTAAAATCAGAGAAATATTCTTGGTTTGAATTTATTTAAAATAAAATTTTCTCGATATAAGTCAAATCATATTTTATTTGAAAATAAAATATCAAATCAATATATTATGGAATAAAATCAAATCTTTAGTGGTACATAAATATGGAGATCGAGATATATAAACAAATAAGGAATATGGACAAATACATTGAACACAAAATTTTGAGAAGATGATTTTTTAAATTAAAAATTATTCTCAAATAAATATATAAATTAATATAAAAGATCTCTAGCTAGGTGTTCAAAAAATCTAAAATGGTCTCGACCAAGATAATGAAGACCGGATCGGACCACCGGTTCAATCTGTTGAATCGAGAATCATACCTCAATACGATCCAATAGACACAGAACCTATATATGAACCGGAAAATCAGATGAAAACTAGAAAAAATTGTGAAACTCGGATTTTCTTTTCGGTTTGGAAGGTTGGACAACATTTTTCTTTTTATAAAAAAGATCAAAAACAAGCTCCACTTAAGATAAAATTTTCTCTGTATAATTCAAATCATATTTTATTTGAAAAAAATATATCTAATCAATATATTATAGAATAAAATCAAATCTTTAATGGTACATAAATAGGGAGATTGAGATTGTAAATGAATAAGGAATATGGACAAATACATTGAACACAAAATCATATTTTATTTGAAAAAAATATATCTAATCAATATATTATAGAATAAAATCAAATCTTTAATGGTACATAAATAGGGAGATTGAGATTGTAAATGAATAAGGAATATGGACAAATACATTGAACACAAAATTTTGAGAAGATGATTTTTAAAATTTTAAATCATACTCAAATAAATAAATAAATATCAAACATTTCTAGGTGTTCAAAAGTTTAAAAATGGTCTCGACCAAGGTAATAAAGACTAGATCGTACCGGTCGGTTTGATCTGTTAAATTATGAATCATACATCAATCTGATCCAATAGGCACAGGAAACCGTTGTGCCACAGAACCGCTATATGAACCGAAAAAACCAATTAAAAATTAGAAAAAATTGTGAAAACCGGTTGTTTTTTTCCGGTTTGGAAGGTTGGACAACATTTTTCTTTTTTGACAAAAGATCAAAAACAAGCTCCCCACTTTAAGATAATAAAGAAGTCAATTTGATGTTTTCACATCGATCTAAAAAGAACAAGAAGAAAATGGGGAGACATAAAATGAAATAATGAAAAAAAAGAAACAAAGGAGAGAGATGAGAGATTATAGTGGGTGGCGGCTACCTATTTGATTATAGATGAAAGATTAACTTTTAGGTTTAGTGTTGTATATATAAGTGGACACATATGTGGGCTTGGGCCAGAAAATAATTATCCCACAAAAAACAAGGAATTTTTCTCTTCCCCCCTCCATATTTCTTTTAACCCCCCAAATTTCCTATTTTGTCATTAAACTTATTTTGGAAAATGTTTCCCGCTATAGCTACATTTTGGAAAACGTTTTCCTAATTATCCCTTTATACACAAAAACACAAATAAGCAAAAAACAAACCCTTTTTTTTTTGTCAATTATTCGCACTAACTTCTTTCTCGATTGTACCATTGCACAAACGTCGTCCTTCTTTCGCAACGTCGCACAAATACCGCACAACCTTCTTGAAACACCACAATTTCTATCCATTTTCTCTCTCTCTCTCTCTCTCTCTCTCTCTCCACAACAATTTCACCTACCCCTTCAGTATGTGGTGGGATTTTTAGAAATAGCTCTGCAGAATTTATTTGTGGTTTTGCAGTTAATCTTGCTTTGTCCTCAATGTTTTATGCTGAACTTTGTGGCCTCGTGTCAGCTATTGAAATTGCAGACTCTAGAGGATGGAATACCTTATGGTTTGAGATAGATTTCATGCTTGTGGTAATGTCCTACAAGTTTCCTAATATGGTGCCTTGGCCTTTAAGAAGTCGTTGGTACAATTGCATGGTGGCTTTTAGGCGCATGAATATCATTGTTTCTCATTTTTTTAGGGAGGGAAATCAAAGTGCTGATGGTTTGCCAAATTTTAGCTTATCTTTAGACAGACTTACTATATGGTGTGAGCATCCTCATCAAATTGTGGAAAGTTTTGATTGTAATAGACTTGGTAAACCCTTTTTTAGGGTTGTACCTAGTTAGGGAGGTTTTTGGCCTAGTCCCCCTCCTTCTTTTTGTAACTCTTTCCTCATCTTTTTTATATATATATATAGGTAGTAGCCCTTTACTACTCCTCTTTTTCGAAAATAAAAATAAAAGATTGATAGGGCATTCAACAAAGAAATTGAATTACGAGTTTTCGATTATATTTGATTTTTAATGACGAGTTTGATGACAATCAAATTATTGAGACTAATAAATCAATCGGGTTAGAACATCAAATTTGCATTTCGAATCACAAATACCGGGATTTTGGAAAATGTTTACCAAAATCCCTTCTTTTTTGGTGTAAAACTCTCCCTAAGAGTTTTAACACCGCTGCATGCCCAAGCCAGTGATCGAACTCAGTACCTTGGTTAAGCTAGAAGAGACTCGCTCCATCTTCTCTTAGTGCTCTTGGGTTTACCAAAAATCCCTTTGAAACATGTTTTGCGTACCAATTACGGATTATGTGTTCCGAAACCCTAGAATTTGTAGGAATTTTGGAAAATAATTTTCCAAAATAGTTTATAATCTCTAAAAAATTAGAGAAAATAGTATCTGAAATACTAGAATGTGAATCAAAAAAGTTTTCCAAAATAAGTTTAAGGGGAAAATTAGAAATTGGGGGGGAAGAGAACCCCGGTCTGGCCTTGGTGAGATGTGTCATTGGTAGGACTCATTTTCCGAAATAATGATGTAAAGTTATTGGTGAGACGTGTTATTGGTAGGACTCATTTAAAACTTTTTAAGAGTTGTTGAGTTGGAGGGATTGAGTACTTATTATGTACTATTATTTTATTTTTTTTAACATTTGAATTTTATATATATAATACTCAAGATAATTACACATAGATGAAAGGTAGGCGGGCAACAAGCTGTGCCGCTAAATCTTTTTGTTTGGCAAAACCAATCCTCCTAAAAACCACATTCATCGACCTAGGAGACACAATATGACTATGCATAACCCTCTGAACTCTCCCAAGGACATCCACAACCTCTGGTGTTAGAACCCAAAAGTGTCAAACGCAAATGAGATAAAAACATCTTGATTGTTAGAGCACGCTTTCTCGAGTTTAGCCACTTTGCTAGCGGCTTTTAGAGCTGTCTGTCCAACAATAAAATTACCGGCCGAAGTGTCGATCTCCCGTCTTGTGGGTCAGTCAAAAAGTTCACAGGTGATGAGTAATGTGCAATGTGTGTACCATCATTCCATTGAGTTTAATAATGTTGAATTAACAGAGGTAGAACAATTTATCCTTGAAGATTTAAGTAACTGTCTACAACTTAGAAGTGTTGCACACTTGCACTGCCATTGATTAGCATTTATATTTGTATCAATACATATAATGGTTATTGCAACTACAGATTTTTCAATGTTATTTACTATCTTTGCTGGAGGATTTTCTAACTCATCACTCGTTTTTTATTCTGCATTTCAGTATATATAGTTTTATCTAGTTAATGATTGGAATTCTAGTAACTTTTCCAAATTGTATGGATAGGTTTTTAATACTACAAAGCTTGGACAACAACACTCCAGTTGTGAGTTTGTATTTAGATACTATTCATTTCTTAATCACTGACCTATTTACCTAAGCGTGCCGCCAACCGCGCATACCTTACTCTGCCCTAAGGTAACTTGCTTCCATCTATACCTCAGATCAAGTCGAGCGGCCTTGCAAAGTTTGCATTTCAATTTCATCTCTATCACCCTGTTGCTCAGTTTTGTATAGTATTTACATGTCTCTGGAAAGCTAACAAAATTACCTTTGTTTGCATATCAATTTCATCGAATTTGGAGTTATGATATGTTCGGTAGACGATGTTGAATTTGAAGGTCAAAAGCAGATTTAGTGGGGCAAAATCGATAAATACTCTCCCTCTGTAACTCCAAATTTAGTGGGGCATAATTTTATGGAAAGCTAACTCAATTACAGTCATTTTGGTGCCAGTTTGGTGAATTATTGTTCAAAATTTAGTTCTGTGCGAAGTTTTGAAGTTGAGGCTTAGAAGGATTTTAAAAAAGGGGGGGGGCGGGAGTAAAATTCCGGATTTAAAATAGGGGATAAAATTCCGATTTATTCAAAATAGGGGGATAAAACTACATTTAAGCCAACTATCTTTACAATACTTGAATAGTTATTAATTTTGGGTTTTCCATTTTTCATTCAGATATCAATTTGTAACAGTCAATTGATTATTAATACTTGTATGTATAGCTTGATGCCATGAAAGTTAGTCGCTTGCATATTAGTTTACAATTTTATATGCTTAGCATCATAAACCTTCTGTCAGAAAAATAAAATAACTCATAAACATGCTATTCTCACTACAAAAAACTCGCCATATAGCCACGGTCAAAACCGTAGCTAAATAGGCATTTGACATGTTTGCCGCGTAAATTTTGAGTGTGGCTTATCCGGGCTTCGCGAAATTTAGCCATGGTTAGACCGTGGCTAACTTTGTTCAAATAGTCCATTAATGTCCTTGACATTCAGCTCAAACCAGAGGTTGTGGTCATAAAAACATGACATTTACACTACAATGCAAACAAACTTAAATTATGGCCATTCATAGACAACATAAATTATAAGAACATGTATCATTTACCAACCTAGCAGTGGAAATAAACTGCATGTTTATAGGACAGTGCAATGGAAAAGTCATTTCCCTTGAGTATGGACATGAATAGAAAACATCATCTGAACTTATCATTTACCATCAGGAAAAAGAAAAGAAATTCATAAAATTAGTCGAAGAAACATCCATGGAAAAGTAAAAGAAACTTCATTAAATAAACCTGAATGTACTCAACATTGACTTCATAAAATTGGTCCAAGACAAATGGAAAATTCAAAACAGAGAGATAATTTAAATTTACAAGAGTGGAAAGGCAATGGTCCAAGATGAACTATTTAACTTGCTCTGTAATTAAACCTCCATAACCTCACGCCATAATAAAATTTATAGTACATTTAATGTATAACTTGCACAAATAAACATCTTCATATTAATGTACTTGGCCAAGTAAATAGACAAAAAATATTATATTTAATATCATTGCAAAGTAGCATGAAGTGTACCATCAAATGTGCTTTTTCAACTTTTAATTATTTCCTAAAACACAATCAACTAATTGCATGCTATGAAGCACCGACACTCCTCAGATTAGGCGTGTCCGTGTCGGACATGTGTCGGTGTCCGTGTCCGACACCGACACCGACACTTACGATTACACTAAATTATGTCATTTTTCCAAATTTTTATTGGTGTCGGCGTGTCAGTGTCCGTATTGTGTCCGGTGTCCGTGTCTGTGTCCATGCTTCATAGATTGCATGTCATGTTTACTATACATACCAACTAATTGCTATGGCTGGAATAAAAAAGAGCATAATGAACTTACAAAGACTACACAAGTGAAAATCATTTGACTTACAAAGACCACAAAACTATTTTGCTTAAACTGTACCAAGACACAGACCCTAAAATAGAGCAAAGTCACCTAAGAACTGAGAAAAACAAAGCCAAAAGTGGAAGCTAAAAACCAACTTAGACAAATGCATCGGTTAAAATCAAACCACATGCACATTGATTATATCAAAATCATATAAATGTTAATTTCTAGTACTAATATGAACTAGATCATGAGAGGTAAAAATCAATACTATTATGAAAAAAACATCTGCCTATGTAAAAAACTCTATTTTCCTAATATAGAAAACATTTGTAGAAGCACTCTATAGAAATGAAGAATACTATTTATGTGTGATTTGTGAAACCCTTGAGGTTCAATCAATTTGAAAAATCCTTGTCCATCCATTCATATGCTTAAGCCTCCACAATATATATTTTCTATTTTATGTGTGATTTGTGAGTCATAATAATACTGCACTCTTTTTAAAGACACCCATACGGATGGATTCGTTTGTTTTTAGGGGCCGACCCGAAAATTACATTTTTTTTTATGAATTTTCTTTTTCTTGGATTCAAATCAAATCTATACTTTATAAACACTAAAAAATCAAATCTATAATTTATTTTTTATAACAAAACACCAAATCTATATTTTTTTATAATAAATTAAATCTATACTATATGATAATATCTATTAATAAAAATTCATGCTCCCTCCCATGGCCATTTTTGCCATTATCCACAGTTTTATCTTGAGTATATATGAAATTTATCCACGACATACTCAGGGCACGGGTCTGTGGCATTTTGTTGCGTTGGTAATTTGCTACCCAGAAAATGTTGTGGGTAAGGTTATCCACGCATTATCCACGTCCTAGTCCACGTTATTACTTGAGAGTTAGTCGTGATGTTTCAGGAGGGTTGTGCGGAATTTTTGCGATGTTGCCGGTGAAGGGCGACTTTTGTGTAGTGGTACCATGGAGAAAGAACAGAGTGGGAAAATTGACAAAGGAGGGTTTTTTTTTTGCTTGTTTGTGTTTTGGTGTATAAAGGGATATTTTGGAAAACGTTTTCCAAAATGTAGCGAGCAAAAATCATTTTTCGAAATAAGTTTAAAGAAAAAATAGGAAATTTAGGGGTCTAAAAGAAATATAGGGGGGGGAGGAGAAAAATTTCTTGTTTTGTGTGGGATGATTAATTTTTTGGCCCAAGCCCACATATGTGCCCACTTATATATATAACAGAAAACCTAAAGTTAATCTCTCATCTATAATCAAATATGTAGCCGTCACCCTCTATAATCTCTCATCTCATCTCTCCTTTGGTATGCATCTTCTTCTCTTCTTTTTTTCATTATTTCATTTTATGTCTCCCTTTTTCTACTTATTCTTCTTAGATCAATGCTTGCTTGCTATGAAAACATCAAATTGACTTCTTTAGTATCTTAAATTAGAGCATGTTTTTCATCTTTTGTCAAAAAAGAAATATGTTGCGCAACCATTCAAATCGGAAAAAAACCGTCGGTTTTTACAATTGTTTCTAATTTTTATTTGGTTTTCTGGTTCATATATTGGTTATGTGGCACAACGGTTTCCTATTCATATTGGATCAGATTGAGGTATGATTCTTGATTCAACAGATCGAACCGACCGATACGATCCGGTCTTCATATTTTAAAAAAACCTTGGTAGTGAATATTTTAAAAATTTTGAACACGCAGAGATATTTTATATTTATTTATTTGAGAAGAATTTATAATTTTAAAAATCGTCTTCTCAAAATTTCGTGTTCAATATATATATATATATATATATATATATATATATATATATATATATATATATATGTGTGTGTGTGTCTGTTTTCCTTCTTCGTTTATACTCAATCTCCCTATTTATGTACCATTAAAGATTTGATTTGATTCCATAATATATTGATTTGATAACTTATTTTATTTACGATTTGACTTATACCAGAAAAATTTGATTTTAAATAAATTCAAACCAAGAATATTTCTTTGATTTTAATTTTAATATAAATTTTTTTATTTGTGGGATTGAATATTTATTTTGTAAAATCCTATATTTATATTTGGTTATTAATTTATGTGAGAATCATATGCAACTTTAAATTATATATCCTGAAGATTTGAGCATAAAATATTATTTTTTGTAAATCTCGTTTATTTTTGTTGATAATTTTTGTAAATCTCTATTATTTGAGCATAAAATATAATTTTTGTTGATAATTTTTGTAAATCTCTTTTTGTAAATCAACTTAAAAATATTATTTTTTGTAAATCTCGTTTATTTGAGCATAAACACTAATGTATATTGTTTTACTAAAGTGTTATAGTGTGAAATTATTTTAGGCTTAATTTTGGTTAATTATTTTTTTTGTCAAGTAGTCTTGTGGCTAGAAATTTCACCCTTAAAGTGGATAAGTGGAATGATCAGAGTTCAAATCCCGATCCTTCCAATTCAATGTTCCTGCCAAATGAGCTAAGCTTACACGAGACTAATTTTTGCTAACGATGACACCAAATATTATGTAAATGAATTTATTGAAATTTTATGTTGTTTGGTGGTTATTTCATGCTCACTAGGAAGATATCTACAAAATAAATCTTTTGAGCCTTTCTTAAGGCACTTTAAATTGCACATATTAGAATAGAGTCTTATATTTTGTTATAACAGATTCTTGTTGATTTCAGAACCACTTGGGATGATAATGTGCAATTTTATGCAATATTCTCGTCAAGTCATCAAAGCTTAGTAACTTTACTTGCAAGGATGAAAGTCACTTTCTCTGAGGTTAGTTGTAATTTTATTTTGTTTACCTCTTATGACTAATTTTATATGATTGTATATATATAAGAAGAAATTTCTTTAAGATATCATCTACTACTTTATAATGAACTTATTATCTAGAATATATTTGTCCACTTCTTGGGGTTTGCAAGGAGTGGAGGGTCGCTCAAAAAAATTATTGGCGAAAATTCCTAAAATCTCAATCATCGATGATTGTGCAAATTACTACATATGCAAATAGGTTTTATTATTTTTATAGCATACCCAAAAAAACGAGCTTACAGCTCTAAGATGGGTTATTTTTGGGTTTATCTTATTGTGGTTCATTTAGTGGATATCTATTCTTGAAAGGTGTCAACAATATGAAAGGTGTATTGTTCGCACATGTCATGATCAGATATCCACTAGATGAACCACAATAAGATAAACCCCAAAAATAACTCATCTTAGAGCTGTAAGCTCATTTTTTGGGTATGCTATATAAATAGTAAAACTTTTTTGCATACCTAGTAGTTTGCACAATCATCGATGATTGTGATTCTAGGAATTTTCTCCAATAAATTTTTTCGAACTGCGCTCCATTCCTTGCAAACCACCAAAAAGTTGAAGAGATCATCAAAACTTAATAGTTTGTTGGATATGATATCAAGCTTATCCCTACAAAGTGGACTTTTATCCGTAACTTGTTTCTTTTTTTCCCTATTCTAATAGGAATTAGGGGTGGGCCTGGTTCGGTTATGGAGGAAATCCGAACTAGACTGTTTTCAAAATTCGTTGTAGTTTAACTATTTGTCTTTCGAACTGAACCGAACTGTTAAAATAGTTTGATTTTATGATTCCAAAGCAAAGCATAACTAACTTTTAAAAAATTAAAATTTACTATATTTTTTTTTTAATCGTATTGTTATTATTAGTACCTTTGAAAAAAATATAAGAAAATCAAATTAAATATTAGGAATTTTTAAACAAAAAAATCGATCTGAACCTTTAAACTAAATCAAACTATTAAAGCAAACTGAATCGATAATAACTGAATTGTTTCAATTCAGTTTCAAAATTGTAAGTTGTGGTTCAATTTTTTGCCTAGCCCTAACGGAAATGTTGGGTGATTTCTACTTACATATATTCCCTCCATCCATTTGTATAACACTTGGTTTGGCATAAAAATTATCCATATTTATAAGACTTAGTTTGACAAAAAAAATTGTCCATCTCCAATAATATAACAGTATTTTTGTAGCGTGCATACATAACAATTCATTCATCCAGTCAAAAATATACTCCCTCCAGTCCTTTTTATAAGGAATACTTTGACAAAATTACACAGATCAAGGAAACACATTTTACATAGTCATTTTTATTTAATACTTTGAGAAAATTTAAATTGATTCCATATATACCCTTGTTTAATTACTCTTCCTTCAAATCACTTACTTATTTTTAATATTATCTCTCATAATAAATTAGGGTGGCAACTTAGCTACCCATCACATGAAATTGGGTCAGGCTACCCATCCTATGTGTTTTAAATACAGTGGTTCATCAAAGTCTCACTTAAAATGTGATTAATTTTCAATTTTGGAATACAACTTTTAACAATTGTATATTGACCCACGTACCAATTCAGTGTACTGATTTTTCTATCATTCTCCTTTCATCTTCTTCCTCTTCCTCTTCATAAGCACCCTTTAGTATTCCTGAAAAATCTCTTTTTCCTTCTTCTTCTTCTTCTAACTAAGGTCTAAATGCCTCTCCTTCTTCTTACAAAAATCCATCCCTTGCACACTAACAAACTCTAAAGTACCCATGGATGAGGCTCACTCTCACAAACCTTGGAACAATGGAACTCATGAAGTGATCCTTCTTCGATTTAATTTCAGTTTTTCAATTTAAATTATTCATTTTATTGCTAAATGAAAGCATTCAACAAAATTAATTGGTGCTATAAAATAAACTTATCGTTTGAACAACAACAAAAACAGATCTGAATATTTCTTCAACATTCATTACAGATACATACAACTAATTTGGGTATTTCATATTTATTCATTTAAATTTCGTCAGATTTTAATGTGTATGATGTTTCTGTGCTGTGTTAATTGTGAATTTTTTATGTTAAAATTGATATGAAACGTACGGGTTTTAATCTAAATGCGCGGGTCAAAAACCGGGTCGAAATGGCTCGCTAGAGGTTGAAGACGATTTGTCTTGAACGTCGCTTATATGGTATTCAGAGTAAGCATCTGAATAAAATCACAAACAATGTGTTGGTGCAGCGGTTTGTTGAAGTGATCTGTATCCATAGGGTCTTGTGTTCAGCACTTGGCCATGGGAATGCTTTTGAAAATTTATTAATTTTGATTAGTAACTCCAATCGTTTCCTTTTCTTTATTTATTTTTATTTTTTTTACAAAAATACTAACTTGGACTAACAATTAATTTGAATATTGACAACTGGATAAGATTTTATTGACGCCAAAATTCAAATGCTTAATTGGTGGTTATTACCTTCGTCTCAAATTATATGGCTTATTTTTATTTTTTTCTCCTTCAATTTCGCATTTAAAATTCAAATCATAAAAATAATAAATTAATATTTGTAATTTGAAAATACTTCCTAGTTTTCATATTCTTATCATATTAACTTTATTATATATTTGTAAAAAAAAAACTTTATTATATGGGAGAATATTAGGGTTTACAATACTGTGGGATCCCCTATGTGAAATGAATCAACCATTGATAACACCTGTATTTTTTTATGGGTCATGTTAACTTGTGCCCTAAGGGCACATGTTAACCTACCTAAAAATAGAAATAGAGCATTTAATGATAGAAAACATTTAATGTTTAGAGAATTGAATACACTACAAGTTCATTAAATTTTTTCCACATTTATCTTCTTAACATGTGCCCTTAAGGGCACAAGTTAACATTCTCCTTTTTTTATAAAAAAAAATGAACAATAGCAATAACACTTCATATAATAGTGAAATCAAATTAGTAATGAAGCATAGCTTTGTTTAAAAATTTACAAAGGAACCTTTCGTTTTTTAAAATGAAAATAGCTTTGGGAATCTATAGGGTCCCAAATTTTCGGAAATTGAACACATTGAATAATACATGAAAAAGTGTGTGTGTTTTTTTTAAAAAAAAATTATAAAATTTTGGAATGTTGTCTTGATCCCAGTGGTGGGTTGAAAATCTCACCTCGTCCCTTTTCTTGGCGGATAGCTAGAGTACCCCAAATTTAAAAATTAAATCGATAAATTTGCAAAATTGTCGTAAAAATTTGTAAATGAAATAAAATTAAAAACCATTCAAGGAAATCAAAACATAATAATCAACAAACAAGGTGACAAAAAAATTAAATTTGCAAATTGTAAATAAAATAAAAATTAAACACCCATACTTTGAGTGATTATTAAATCTAAATCTATTCCTAAAGTTTAGATTCAATAGATATTATCCTAATTCATTGATTCAAAACATATATTCCTATACTATTTCAAATCCAAAGAATAAAACATTAAAAGCAAGGATAATATCAAGATTGATTGAATCAAGAAAACATGTATAACACAAGATCAAGATAAATACATATTCATAGACTATTTTACATCTAATCCCAACAATAAGAGAGTTTAGTTACCCATAGACATAGTAACTTTACAAAGATGAAAGGAATTGAGATAAACAAACATCATGAGTTGATTCCTCAACAAAGATGAGCAAATCCACCTTCAAGTTACTTAAACCTAGCTCCTAAGATGTTTTTCTCTGTTTTTAAAAGTATTACAAATGATCCGATCCATTTTTCTGCTTTTGGTGTCCTTTTATAGTGAACTAGATTTTTAAGCTGGCCCAGCCAGCTATAGCTGGCTCCGCCAGCTACCTTACTTCATAGTTGGGTTTGCTAACACGTGTCCTCTGAGTCACCTCCCAGCTCTTCTGGCTTTATCTGGCTGGAGCCAGAAATGTTTTGTCAATACAACAGAGTTTGTAGCTTTATCTGGCTTAAGCCAGAAACTCACTGCAAATTCAACAGGATCTGTAGCTTTCTCTGGCTTAAGCCAGAAACTCTCTCCCAAATCAACAAGATTTCTGGCTTTCTTTAGCTTTCTCTAGCCCAGCGAGCATCTTCAAGATCAAACATTAATTCTTCACAAAAAATTCAACTTTAATTACACAAACTTGTCAAAATTATTGAGATTTAAGATATACTAACCAAATTCAGATCAAAACATATATGTACAATTCTTGGGGACTTATATACACAAATCTTACAAAACAAGTTAATAATTGCCTTAATTCATAATATAATTCAACTACTTTTTGACACTTATCAAATACTATACTTTATTTTTTTTATTACAAGGAATACTATATATGCTATATAATATTAATAAATTTACACATGAAATTATTCAACCTTTTCAAATAATTACTCTTATAATATATTTTATTAGTTCAATATTACTATAATTATATTTTGCAACATATTTTTTCATAATAATTTTATTAGAAATATATTTAATTAAATCATATAAGGTTTTATATTTTATAAAAAATTCTTTAACGCCTGAAAAAATTTCAGAAAAATATTAGTAAAACAAATCTCGTTAAATAGAGCGCAACGCAAAAAACGGCATGAAAAACGGACGTTTGTAGCCATCACACTCTCTCGCACTCTCTCTAATATGTGAGTGGGCTTTGCACACGCATGAACAGTGTCATCTTCAACCTCTGACGGGTCGATCCATGACCAGAAACGGGTCAAAACGCGGGTCAAGTTCCAACCCATGAAAATTCCGTTTTTCAGCACCGTTTCGCATGATTTTTTGTGGGTTTCGATCGAAATGCAATTTCTAACGATCTTAACACAAATTAACCAAGTTTTAAACATAAAAAAGTGAGATTTACACACAAATTTGCAAATCTTTAAACCCCATAAAAGAAAAGGTATTTTTTAGATTTCTCCCTCTAGAATTATCGAAAAAACACGAAATTTGTACCTTTAGATTCGTAAAATCATGCTCTACAATATCCCTATCATTTTTCCCTTCAGTTTATGACATATCAAGATTCGAAAATTTTAGAAACAAGAAAAACGAAAATTACCCATGAGTTGAGAAAAAAAGAAGAATTGTTTAGTTTAGTTGAAAAAAATGAAGAAGTTGATTACTGCAAAACATGAAGAAGAAGGAGGAATGAAAATTTAGTGGGTATTTTTGCAATTAAAGTATTTTGAGTGACTAGAATTGTAAATTAAATATTGTTTATTACATAAATGATGAAAAATGAATTGATGGTTATGATGCTGCCAACACAAATGGGCTACTCTACCCATTTTGTAGGAATGGGTAGATAAGAATTTGCCATAAATTAGGGCATACATGAAATTAAACATTAAAACATTTGAAAAGAAAACTGTTCATAATTCTTATAAAAATGACCAAATTTTTTATCCAAAGTGATCTTATAAAAACGATCGGAGGGAGTATAATAAAACACAGTATTCCTAGCCACTTTTGCTTCTCTCAATTCCAGTGTGTCAAATCCTTGAGACCCGGACCTCTATTTATTGTGAAAAACGCGCTCTAATCAAGTCTCCATTATGGCATCTTGGAAGCCCATCATGGCACGATGAATTCAGTTAAGCTGAAATATTATTATTTTTGCTGATCCCATTGTGGCATGACGGATTCTGTCAAAGTTTTAAATTGCGGTCCGTATTGAGGCAGCAGTATTGCTGATGCGGGTACCTCCGCAATAGCATCGTTCCGCAATTACGGTGTGATCTTAATTCAGGTGTACGGGCACATCGTAATCGCATCAGACGTTTTCAGCGATGTTAGTTCAAATTTTCTCACCAAAAAATAAAATTTATGAACCAAGAATTTGATCGCCATGTCGTGCTAATTCCATTTGAATCAATACTGATAAGCATGTGCCCGTCACTACAGCAATGACACCAAAGATGAAATATATAGTCCCTATATCCTTGTGGTTAGTGAAGAACAACCATCGGACCGGATTTGTCATAAAATGGATATTCTTTCGTTGCCCATCTCTTCAAATTCTAATTTATGTCGAATGTAATGAAAAATCTTATTTTTAACAATCTCTCAACGATGGATTTTAAGAACATTCAAATCAGTGGTTATGGAATAAACTAAGACTATGCAACGGCGGATAAATTGTGAAGTTACATAGTAGTTTCATTTTATATAGCTTGTGAAATTTCAAAATGATTTCACGCCGTAACAGTTCGCATTGCGCGTTGTAGCAACCACAATAATCGCATTCGCAACAACTGCAACCGTTATTGCATCCGCGACCGCAGCCGCAATTTAAAACCTTGGATTAGCATTTTTCACCTTGTCTTGTGTTTTTTCTTCAAACTGTTGTACCTTCTTCAATTGAGCTAAAATACTTAGGTACTTACGAAGAAATTATTAAAATACTACTAAAATTATCATATGACAGACTGTCATCGGTATATACTGATTTTTATAAAAAATATTTGCATTATTTGGACTTGGAATTGTAAATTGTAGCATCAAGAATGACAGTAATCATGTGAATTCCCTTTAGTTGTCCATTTGCTTATTATGAGTGTAGCATTGCTATTCCTCGCGAAATATTAATCACGAACTACTCACTAAATTGTTTAGGGTAAATAGGGTTTTACCCCCCTGCAAAATAGGTCAGTTTTGCGTTACCCCCCTGCAAATTTTTTTTTGTGATTACCCCCCTGTAAAATGAAGATTCCATCATTTACCCCCCTCAATCGATAACATGGATGTTGACTGGACAAAATTGATGACGTGGGATGCATGTGTGGCTTTTCATTTATTTTTTATTAAAGTTTTTGTGCCACGTAGATAAATAACTTAATATAATTATTAATTTTTCCAAAAAAAAAAAAATTGTTAATGGAATTTATTTATAAACATTCTTGTTCTTCTTCTCGGTGTAATCATAAATCAAATCCCACACAATCAACAAAATCTTCTTACCCAAATTTCTCTCAAATTTCACATCTTATTAACAACCCTAAATTATTTATCTTCTATAATCACAACTATTGAAGAAGATGAACCTTCAACCCCAATTACTATCGTTTTTTTCTTTTTTTTTTCAGTTTTTTTTTAATTAAAAAAAAATAATTATACGTTCATTAATGAATTGACAATAAAAAAATAAATATAAAATAAATTAATTCCACTTGTACGTGCCACATCATCATTTTTGTCCAGTCAACATCCATGTTATCGATTGAGGGGGGTAAATGATGGAATCTTCATTTTGCAGGGGGGTAATCACAAAAAAAAATTTTGCAGGGGGGAAACGCAAAACTGACCTATTTTGCAGGGGGGTAAAACCCTATTTACCCAATTGTTTATTATGAGTGTAATCATGTGAATTCACTTTAGATCATGCGCTTAATTAGAAGCAATGCTCACAAAATTGTCACGATAAAGCAATGCTCTTAATTATATGACATGTATACAATTCCAACGTGCATTATGAAAGGGACAAAGAAAGGATACGATACATTTTTAATATGATGTGGTCTGAACCAAAGACATTGGGATTAAGTGGATGAGCTCCCATAAGACGAATCGTACGGGAGAACCCGAGTTTATTTTCTAATTGGAACAATTATTGGCCAACCTTAACGTACCTTGCAGCAGAACTCTGTATTACCGGGATCCCCTTCTCCCGTGAATAAGAGGGTTAAATCCAAAAAAATATGATGTGGTATATTGATAGAAACACTAACATGTTGAATAAAATTTTAAGTATATATAATTGTATAAAGTAATGTCATTTTTATTCTTCCATTTATGTATACTAGATTGCTTCAAAAACAATCCATGGCAAGTCAGGTAGCATATGTAACACCCTCTAAACCCCACTGATTTTAATTATCAAAATAACTTCATTTATTTAAAAAAGGTGTCACACATACTCAACCAAACAAAATTTATGCGGCGGAACTAAAAATAAACCAAATAACTAATCTCCAAGTTTAGATCACGGTGTCTCGAAAAAAAGTTTCCCCAAAAAATATAGTTTCTCCAAAAAATATCCTAGCATAGACTCCACATAACTGAAAGCGATAAACGTTGACAGCTTCCTAATGCCATCTCCGAACTCAGCGACTAAGGATGATCATCTACCTGAAAATATACGATTGTACATCGTAGGGCCAAGATAGAAAGGGAAACAACAAGGGGTGAGTAACACGGTCACAAAAGATTACTGAATTTAAAGTAATCCAAGAAATAGTAAAAAACACATTATCTTCTTTGATGGATAAAACATAACGAAATAATTAAACTCACATCATGTAGTAACTCAAGATAGAATTATTGAAAATAAAAACAACTCAAGCATAAAAATTAAATTCAATAATTACAAACATAATGTGATGCAATGCAACACACTCTCTATATGCATGTGGTACCAAGGACGGAGGTCAGAATTATTTTCCAGAAAACACTCTTCAACGGCTTATCAACTGCTTAGACTTATGGATGAATGCATGATCATATTTTTTACTCAACAACATCAATTTAAACAACTACTAAAATCAACTAATTAAATGAACTAAATCAATGATCAACGGCTTATAACAACATAAATAGCAACAGCTTACTTATAAATTAATTCTTAATATTCAACGGCTTAAACCTCATCAATTAATAACTTATAAATTATTTCTTAATATTTGTTATAAACTATTTCTAAGCATGAACAATAATATGGAAGAATAGAGAGGAAGAAGAGAAAGGGATAAGAGAAAGGAATAAACTTATTCACAAGTGTGTGTTTACATGGAAATAAGAGTGTCATTTATAGGACACACTAGGGGACAAGAAAACCTACCACATAATGGACATTCATTACATATTATTCATAACACTCCCCCTTGAATGTCCATGAAGGATATTCTTTCTCTAAAAAAAAAAAAAATCAAGTGAAGGAAAAGAGTACATCATCATTTATGTGTGAACTGCCTCATTAAAAACCTTACCAGGAAAACCCAGTGGGATAAAACCATGGTGAAGGGAAAAGTAATAATAAATTAATGATTAATTAGAACTAATTAATAATTAATATAAATAAACTCACTCAAAATTGTTTTTAGTCTTTACAAAAACTCAATCATCCAATATTATAATAATAAATTAAAATATACAATAAATTGAGGCACAAAAAAAATTAAATTAAATTCTGATATAAAAGTGAAACGTACACCAGAATAAGATAAAGTGAAGCAATCAATTTGTATAGAATTTTTTTCTAAATATATCAATTAAAAAAAATAGTAACTGTTGCTATAAAATAATTGAGGGAATTTAAAAGCAATATACACCTTTCACAATCCTATTATTTTAAATCAATTGTATAATTTCTTTTTTTAAAAAAAAAAAAAATTAATTGTATAATAATGCATAATATATCGAAAAAATATATATAGAATATGCATCGAAGGTATATGCAAGCAATATGTGATTAATCTTTTAACATACTCTTAAAATTATTTCTCAAATTTGCTACTTCAGGAGCATAATAGAGAACTATATATACCATTTAATATTTATAGATAACGATTATGAAAAATCATTTCAAGATGCTTCAGAGCAAATTTTTCTAAGATGCTCTAATATTAAACTTTTGGTTTTTCTGGAACTATATTACAATTTATCTTTATAGTGTTTAAGAGTAATTAATTCATTTAGCAATCCTTATGGGATGCGCAACTCTTTAGTTCTCCAAGAACTATGTCCCAAATCTTCAAAACAATAATATAAAAATTTTTCTTGCAATCCTTCAGGGATGCTTCAATATCAATGTCTGCTTTTTCTTCTTTAGTTCTTCGGGAACTATATCAAAATTGATATTTACTAACAACAAAAATCTTATTATTTGAGCAATCCTTCGAGGATGCTTTAATGTTAAATTCTTCTGGAATTCAACAAGATTATCATAATCTCATCAACATGTAACAATATAAATAAAAAAAAACGTGATCATGAACATGAATTAACAACAACAACAACAACAACAACAACAATAATAATAATAATAATAATAATAATAATAATGAATACAAAGAAATAGATTTAATTTTAAAGTTCTTCAGGAACTATATAACATATTTATAATGTACAAATAATCATTTGTACAATCCTTTAGGATGCATATATATTGAATCATTCATAAGTTCTTCAAAACCTCTATAATAGATCTTATCAATATATTATTTTTTTTACATCCTTCAGGGATGTGTCACAATTGAATTCATCAAGATTTCATGGAGCACAAAATTTGAATTTTTAAGTTCTTTGAGAACTATATAATAGATCTAATTGTACGATCCTTCATAGATGTATCCGTAATGAATTTTTTAGAATTATGGAGAATAAAAATTGATTCTTAAATTGTTCAAGAACTGTATAACAAATCAAATCAGTTATTTATCCAATCCTTCAGGGATTGATGTTTTTGAATTCTTCTAAAAGATTAACAAGATATTGATTTTACTTATATCTATGAATCTTCGGGATTCATATTTTAAAAGATATTTTACGGTACTTTTATAAGTGTATGCTTATGAATCTTCAGGATTCATATTTTAAAATTTCATCATACTATGAATCTTCAGGATTCATATTTTAAAGTTTCATCACACTATGAATCTACAGGATTCATATATCACCACGATACTTCTGGATCGTAGGTTTGTGAATTAAAAAAAAAACGAGAAGAAAAAAAATCTGAAAAAATAGAATAAAAAAAATCATAGATAAAATAAAATTGTCACTTCCCATTGTTGCTATACCTTTCTTGAAATGGGAGAGACTATCGTGCTGATAACGTGTTATAAACTATTTCTAAGCATGAACAATAATATGGAAGAATAGAGAGGAAGAAGAGAAAGGGATAAGAGAAAGGAATAAACTTATTCACAAGTGTGTGTTTACATGGAAATAAGAGTGTCATTTATAGGACACACTAGGGGACAAGAAAACCTACCACATAATGGACATTCATTACATATTATTCATAACAATATTCAAACAGTTCCCAATGTTTTTATTTTAAGATCATTTTAGAACTTGCTAAAAATTTATGTTAATTAGTAACAGAAAGGGATTAATCGACTTTATTAATTTTTTTTTTAAAAAAAACAGGCATTAATAGAGAGCCCCGTAACAAAACATAATTTCTTTAAAACTCTAGAAAAGCTTAATTATCGATTTTCAAAACAACTTCGAGAAAATAATATTTTGGCAAAGTTGCACCGGTGCAAAACTGGGTTGCACTGATGCAAAGGCAACTCTTGAAAAGTTTGAGTCGGCTCAGGGAGCCTTGAACTAATGCAAGACTACCTGGGAATGGTTGATCCAGTGCATAACAGGGATGCACCGCTGCAAGAAGAAAAAATGAACAACCCAAGAACAAACAAGAATCGATGCATGGTAGGGATGCACCAATGCAAACAACACAAGAAGGGCTCGCACCGATGCAAACCTCTCAAAACCCAGATGAACTGGTGCAAGGATGGTTTGCACCGATGCAAACACGAAGAACAACATGAACAGTAACACGAAACTCCATTAAAACACCCAAAAAATATGATTTCGGCGATTTAAACCCAGGAAAAATCTCATAAACATTTAGAAACTAATTTATATACCCAAAACATCTTTCTCTACCGTTTTACTAACCCATATCCCTCTCTTTACGCGCTAATTAAACTCCGCACCCCACACTTTTTTTTTTTTTTATAAGCAAAAATTGAATTATAAGAAGTACAAGGGGTACTCAACCTTTACAATTCTTATAGGGACCAATACATGCTAATAATGCATTTTAATAGATTCTTACACTAATCTGAAAAAACACAAGAAAACTTACTAGCTATTTTACCTATAAACCAAAACCATGAAATATAAATAATCTTATGTTAATTTCTTCTAAATTTCTTATTTTTTCTATTTTTCTCTTCACTTATGTTAATTTCCTAAAAGTCTTGTAATTATAACTTAATTATTTATTTTCACTATCTCGTCCCTTCTACTCTAAATTCCCGTTAATTAATTATTTAACATGCTAAAAAAATTAAATAATAACACAAACACACAAAATAATTAATTCCTAATAGAACAAAACTAGAAATTAACTAAATCCTACATTAATCTAAAAGTCGGGGATTACAGCATCAATTTAACTTGAAGGTGTCATCTATCTTTTGTTTGATTGTATATGTTTCAAACTTCATTTATGTATTAGGCGGAAAAACATTTTTCACTACAGCTGTTGTATATGTAGCATTGCTAATTTGGATTCAATGATTGCAAAGATGATAAAAGTAGTAATAATAATCACCATGAGAAACGGGTGCTGTCTGTGGAGGAAATAGAAGGTGAATACTGGCGGATAATAGAGCAACCGATTGATGAAGTTGAGGTATTATTTCATTAAAACATTGTTGGATTACAATGTATAACATGCTTAAGAAAACAATTTATGTATCAATATATGACTTTTGTAGGTGTATTATGGAGCTTACTTGGTAACAAACTGGACTAGGAAATGGTTTTCACAAGACATCATCCTTAACTAAGAGTGATTCAAATTTGTCCTTATTTGAATAAGATTCCAGCCAATCATGGCATACAAAATTCTCTAGTTAAGGACGATGTGTTTGGAAAACCATTTCTAAAGGCTCTAGTTTGCTAGTCAGCTCTACAATACACCTACAAAAATTATATATTGATGCATAAACTGTTTTCTTATGCATGTTACATTGAAAACCAACAATATTTCAAAAGAATAATACCTCGACCTCATCAATCGGTTGCTCTATTATGCGCCAGTATTCACCTTCAATTTTCTCCATAGACCACACCTGTTTCATGGTGATTATTATCGCTAGCTTTACCTACTTTGGAATCATTAAATCCAAAGTAGCAGTCCTACAATTACTACATCTATAGTGAAAAATGTTCTCCATATAATGAATGCAAAAGAATGTTAAATTGTTAGCAGTTGTTAACATATCCAAGCAACTATTTCTGTCATAGTATTACTTATACAAATTTAAAAGATTGAAGCAAATTAAAAGATTGAAGCGAAGGAACAAAAAACTATACTTGTTTGATGTTAAGACAGATATCATACACATGGCAAAAAGTTTAATGATCCTCACAGACTTATTCATAAGAAAAGGTTCTTGACATCACATATTAAGAAAACAAAAGTAAAATAATACTAACTATAAGTAACTTGGCACTCACAATCACTTATAAACAAAAAACGACTCAATGGATATAGAAGAAACAAAGCAAGGAAAAAATAATACAGAAACTTTACATATACATGCATGAACTCATAATATGCAAATGTACAAATAAAAGGAACTCACATGATAACTGTCACTCTTGATGCTTTGATTGACAAATAATGTATCAGCAACTACATTTTTAATATTAGGAAGATTTTCTAATTTGAACAAGTCAATCTAGATTAAACATTCAAAAATAAAAACACACCCTGCCATAATGCAAGAGATAATTAGTGTCAACAATCACAATAAGGCAACAAATATTAACATGGCACTAGATGTAGATCACATGACAAATAATAGATAATTCAATACCACTAAAAGTGATTTTTTCTTTAATAAAATCTAGAGATTTTGAAAAAAATTTAAAGCTACTTTACATTTGTTTACAATTATAAAAATCTATTTCCTTCAATTAACTTCACTTTGCACGTGGTTTGTAATTTAAAAAAAATAAAATAGATTTCCTCATGTTTATCAAGAAAACAAATATAGATTTTAAAAAAAGCTATTGAAAACATCTTTTAAAAAATGATTTTTAAAAAAATCTAAAACAAACATAAGTAAAATAACTTTTAAAAAAAAATAAGATTTTTTTTCTTCTAAAAAATCTGAAACAAACTGGACATAGATTTTCTTCAAGTTTCTCTTTCCCATGAGTCTCATCTTTCAACATATTGTGAAGTTCTGATATGTTTAACTTTTATGATGACCGTCACAGTAACTTAGATTCAGATAATACTCTAAAAAATATTTCATATACAAATAAATATTATAGAGCCGGCCTGCACACATGTGCGGGAAGTGCGACGGCATCGGACCTCAGAATTTTGAGGGCCTCAACTCAAAATTTTGAGGTCCTATAATATTACTTATATATTATTTATACCCATAAAATATCAGACTTATATTAATAAATTAAATTTTATGTTCTAAAATAATAGTTATATATTATTAATGTTCATAAAATATTATGAGTATCAATAGATTAGTTATATATACTCGGAAATATAGTTCTAGTCCATTTTAATCTTTGCATAAAATTTAATCTTAGATTAAGATGTTTTTTTTGACGTTATATACAAAGATAATTATTTTGTATTTCTTGTTCTATTTGATTTAATGCAATTGGTTTAATATTGATAATTTATATGATTACAAGAATAAAAATGATTTTTTTTATATTATATACAATTTAAATCGATAATTTTTTTAAAAAAAAAATTATATTTTTTTTATTAAGGGCCACTTTTAAATTTTGCACAGAGTCTCTTAGAACTCAGAGACGCCCGTCTAAATAAATCCACTAACTCAAAAACCATATACTAAAATCTTGAAATCTCAACAAGCAGTTATAGATACACATATCGGCGGAACCAACCAAAAACACCACAATGATAGCAAAAAATAGTTTTATGAATCAAGAGCATCAAGAGCAAAAACACCATCTAGTCGAAAATAGAACAGAATCATATTACCTTGAATGTGAAAAATCTTTATATATAGAAAGTGGAATTAGTATTATTCAGATCTGAAAATTACTCTATTCCATGGACACTTGTGAAGGATACTTCGTGCACGCTTGTGAATGAGATTCATGACTGATATTTAGGCCATGAATTAACTTCGTGATTGAATTTCATGAATGAGTTAAATGAGAGCTTTGTGATTGGTTTTGTGAATGGTTTCAGTAATAAATGAATACGTTTGAACTTATGGCTTATAGAGAGGGAATGATTTTTGTGAGAGGGTTTCAGTAAAACTTGCGTTTGAACTTAGGGTTTCAGTGAATGCATATCAGAGAGGGAAAGAAAGATTTCTATAAACACTTCATGGAAATGGGTTTTTCCGTCGGTGGAAACAATGGCCTGATAGAAAATTGTTTAAACAGATTCATAATTGGTGAACAATGACAATAACATTATTTATAGTTGTTACATTCTCCTCTGCTTCATTTTTATAAGAAACAGTTATTTTGTTAAGTTCATTAAATAGATAATGTATTTGGTCTATAATATAATTCAAATACATTAATTATTGAATGAATCTAAAAATTTAAAAGTTTCTTATAAAAAATATCGAAGAGAGTATTTTGATTGGTTGATAAAAATCATTATAAATAGTATTTTTTATAAGAAAGATAATAAATAGATTTTTCTTTTTGACCAAAAAATATAAATAAATAGTCTTTTCATTTTGACCAAAATATAATAAATGGTTTTTTTTTCTTCTTTATTGACCAAAATGAATAAAAAAAATTTATAAATTGTTTTCTCTTTTGACCAAATTATAACAAATACTTTTTTTACATTTTTTTTTAACCAAAATGAAAATATAATACTTAATATAGGAGAAAATTTGCTTTTTAGATTCATTGAATTTTAAATGTATTTGGTCTATATTATAGACTAACTAAATTAATAACTCAATGAATCTAAAAAAAAAACTTCTCTTATACTAAGAGCATCTCCAATAAGAATATCTAAGAGAGTTTCATAGACTAATGATACGGTACCTTTTTTTTTATCATTGGAGTTACATAACGTGGCACTTAGGGTATCAAAATAGATGATACCGGTACCTTAAATAAGGTACCGTCACTAGTAGAAAAATGACATATTACATAAGCATGTTACATCTGAGGAACATACGTCAGATGTGAAAAGCTATATGGAGTAGTCTTTTCATCTGGTTTCAATATCCACAGATGTGAAAAATATATAGACAAAACGTTTTACATCTGGTTTCAATGTACCAGAAGCATGACTGAACGCGGTGGCAATCCTGTAATTATGGCGAAAATTATCTAAAATATAAATATATCTGGCCATATATAGCCACAGATGTAAAAAGTCAGTATGAATAAAAAAAAAAAAAAATTGGAACCAAGTAAAAGAAAGGCAAATCTTATCTTCTCACCAAACACATCGTACGCGATATCACCAAACACCATCTTCTCCAAATCGATCAAACCCAGCTGCAACCCCAAATCGACTCTCCGCCGTCTCCTCCAAGCACCGCCGTCTCCCTCTCTCACTCTCAGTCGTTCTCTCTCTCTCTCTCTCTCTCTCTCTCTCTCTCTCACTCTCATCCGTTCTCTCTTTCACTCGTAATCTCCAACCCTAGCTCTAAATCAAACCTTCTCTCACTCGTAAGGGAAACGCAGCATCGCAAACCGTCAACTCATCCTTCAACCGTGACGATCTCGATATCAATTGGCGATTCTCCCTAAATCTCAAACCCCAGTATGGATTCGTCCCTAAAATCCTTAACCCAGTGTCGATTCATCCCCAAATTCCAGACATCAGTTCGCGCAAAATCTCTTGAAGAATTGGTACCACCATCGAAGGTTCATTCTTCCACTTCAACCGATTTCGTCGATGCCGATTCGCCGATTCTTCGTTCGTCAAAGGTAACCATTTGTTCTAATGCACTTTGGTTGTTCTAAAGTTATTTTTTTTTGTTTTGATTTTTCTGTTGTTGTGCCTCCTCACTGTGATTTACTTTGTTTTAATGTCCTGTTTGTTGTTGCATTTTTTATGGTTACTATCTATGGTGTGGAAAGTCTATCCTCTGCTATTTAGTTTGGAAGTGATGTTGGTGAAGCCTCGGAACCACAACGAAAGCTTCAGTTTGGAGTGTTTGAATGTGACATGCTAAAGTGTGAGGGAGTTATAGAAGAGTTTCTTTTAGAAGTGTAAGATTGTTAAAATTGTCCTTTCTAATAACAGGATGTATAGTTCTTTATAGAGGAGTTTTGTATTTCCATTACATGAGCTTAGTCATGTTTTTATGAGGAACTGTTTCTTAGTTGATTTTAGGTGTCTTCGTTTTGGAATTCCTCTAGCATACATGTTTGTTTTAGGAGACTCACAAGATTCATATTGTTTTTGTATGTCCTATCTTTTGCTTCTTACTTTGTTTCTTATTTAGTTCTAAACTCATTTTGTATGCTACTAGTCTCGAGAGTATAATGAAAGGATAAGAAGAAGAAGAAGAAAATTTCAATTACTATACTTTTATGTGATGTGTCACTATCCAATAACCAAATACTTAATTAAGATATTGAATGCTTCACTGGCCATCATTATATAAATCAATTTTATGTGTGAATAAAAGTTCTTAAGAATTAATGTATTGTTAAAGCTTTCTTAGGAATTTATGTTATTTGTTTCTTAAAAAGCATTTGGACTAGTAATCCTTATCATGAAAAAGTAGTATATGCAGAACTACATCACCTATATAGTGTGTCTATTTGTGATTTCCAGCTGCTAATGTATTCTTATGGAAGTGTAGAAACTGTGGTTTTTTTCTGGTTCATGTTTATAATGTACCAATTTACTTGTTCAAATGTCAATTTTATGTTTTCAAATATTTAATATATGGTTACTCATAAATTTTTTCATGTGATTTGTGATTTTTTTTTTTTTATAGATATTTTGGAATGAAAGTGAGTTGGAGATGATTGGTCAAAGTTCAGATTATCAGAAAACTATTTACCAAAAGTCTCAAATGCAAAAGGACTTTTTGGCCATCAGGCCTGTGAGTACTTTGCATACTTAGCTTGTTTCTTCAATGCATAAGTTGTTTTGATCAATTTTAGTTTGAATTATTGTTTTGTTTTATCATATAGTATTATATAGTAAGTGAAGATGATGTTCGTTCCATCTGTGTCAAGGCATAATATTATCCATGTTTGCATGTAGTTGTAGTTATGCAGTTTGCTAGAGTAATCTTATATTATCGATCTTGTGTTGGGTGGTTTGTTCTTCAATACACTATATGCAGGCTATTTTCTCTTTTCATTCTTTAGCTTCGAAGAAAAATGCAATTTTGGGTTTCATTGTTTTTCACTCTGATCAATTTTGAAGAACAAAGATTGGCCTTTTAGATTTCTTGTTTTTCTTCTATTGACTATTGTTGTTGATTTTGATTGTTGATGATCATCATGGAGAATTATTCAAGAAGTGGTGTTCATGATTTTACTATGGCTTCAAGAAAAGCTGAAGAAACAAGTAAGTTTTCAATTTTCATTTTACCCCCAATTCATTCTTTTTCTTTAGTATAATGTTTCAATGTTACAATGTTAATTTGAATTTCTAAACCCTGAATGAATGATTATGATGATCATGTTTTCATAGAGTGAACGCTGAATGAATTTCTAAACCCCGAATGAACGCTTTTATTTGATATAATTTTTATAGTCTCTGAATGAATAAAAATTACAAAAACATCCTCAAATATATTTATCTAGTTTTACTGCAAAAGCTGAAACTTCAATATTATTGTTTTAGATAATTAATATATAAATGGCTCAAGACTAATGTTTAGTACTAGTTGTTATGCTTCCCATGTTGCTGCATTTTGATTTGGTTGGTTACACTAGAAAAATTGAAATATTTGATGGTTGGATATATATTATCTATCGTCTTTATAGTTAACTAACTCTGTTTGGCTAAACTAGTTACAATTAGTGGTGTAATAGGAGCTACACTAGTTTTATTTTATAGTCAACTTATGAAACTAAAATTTTGCAGTGTGGTTTGTTGTATCAGTTGAGGATGCGTACAATTTCATGATGAATTGGCTTACAAAGGCTCCCACAGTTTATGGGATTTTTCATAGCAAGAGAAAGCTATGTTGGTAAGGGTAAGTGTTTAATTTGAATTCGGTTAGTATGTTTTTTAGAATTGTTTATGCTCTGCGTAGTATTTAAACTTCAGATTGAAGGAGTACCGATATGCGTCGGCGATACAACACCTACACCGTTAATGGTTATATTGAATCACTTTTATTTTCTTTTATAATGCTTTGTTTTATATGCTAGCTTGTTTTAGGACATTGATGCAGAAGACTTTGGATACTCTAGGATATAGATTGATGCAGGTAATTTCGATTTCTGCTTTCCCATGAATTGTTCTTCGAGTGTGCCTGTTTTCAGATGTTATTACTTGCTTGCTATGTTCTAAGGAGCTGTATGATTTGCGAGACCGCTGGGCAACTTGTTTTCTTGACCTATATAGTCCTGAGGTAGATTATGATGATGCTGATGAGAAATATTAGGAGCTAGCTAGCTAGGTTTGTGTGAAGTTACAATGGATTAGTATTAATTATGATGATGTTTTGATTTGTATTTTGGATGAATTAGTATTAATTATTATGATGTTTTGTATTTTGGATTTCAATGGTTGTACTTTAATGACATTATTACTATATATATATATATATATATATATGTTGAATGTTGAATTTTAGTATTATGTTCTTGATGCAAGTTATGTTATATTGTTGGCATTGTGGGTTAGATTTTTTTAATAATAATAAAAAAAGGATTTAAAATATATATAAAAAAAAGCAGGTTTTTGAAAAAAAAATTAAATAAAGTTAAGATTTCACATCTGGTGGTCTTGGTCAGATGTAAAAAGTCCAATTTAATTTTAAAAAAATAATATTTGATATTCACCTTGATCAGAGGTAAAAAGTGTTTTTTTACATCTGACTACGCCAGATGTAAAACGTATATACTTACTAAGTCTCGTGCGCCTACATCTGACATTTTTCAGATGTAAAAAGTGTTTTTCGCCAGATGTAAAAAAGCTTTTTTCTACTAGTGCGTATCATCAATTTAATGTTATTTTTTTTTTACAGTTCAATTTAATGTTATTATTACCTTCCATATATGTCAAAATATTATCGTTGACATTCAATGACCAGATCTTCTTTTTCTTTTTTTACTATAGGAAAGTTTTATTTCTTTGTTGCCTTTCATTTCATAAATTTTCATTCAATTTTGTTTCTTCAACAATATTGCAGAAAAGATTTTTTTTCGTTGGAGTTGGATGTTAATTTGATGATATTTCATATTATTCTATATATTACATTTTTTTTGTCAAAATTTTTTTTTTGCTTGGATTCAAATCAAATCTATACTTTATAAAAACTAAAAAATCAAATCTATAATTTATTTTTTATAACAAAACACCAAATCTATATTTTTTTTATAATAAATTAAATCTATACTATATGATAATATCTATTAATAAAAATTCATGCTCCCTCCCACCGCCATTTTTGCCATTATCCACAGTTTTATCTGGAGTATATATGAAATTTATCCACGACATATCCAGGGCACGGGTCTGTGGCATTTTGTTGCGTTGGAAATTCGCTACCCAGATAATGTTGTGGGTAAGGTTATCCACACATTATCCACGTCCTAGTCCACGTTATTACTTGAGAGTTAATCGTGGTGTTTCAGGACGGTTGTGCGGCATTTTTGCGATGTTGCCGGTGAAGGGCGACTTTTGAGTAGTGGTACCATGGAGAAAGAACAGAGTGGGAAAATTGACAAAGGAGGGTTTTTTTTTTACTTGTTTGTGTTTTGGTGTATAAAGGGATATTTTGGAAAACGTTTTCCAAAATGTAGCCAGCAGAAAACATTTTTGAAATAAGTTTAAAGAAAAATTGGAAATTTAGGGGTGTAAAAGAAATATATGGGGCGGGAGGAGAAACATTTATTGTTTTGTGTGGGATGATTAAATTTTTGGCCCAAGCCCACATATGTGCCCACTTATATATATAACAGAAAACCTAAAGTTAATCTCTCATCTATAATCAAATATGTAGCCGTCACCCACTATAATCTCTCAACTCATCTCTCCTTTGGTATGCACCTTCTTCTTTTCTTTTTATCATTATTTCATTTTATGACTCCCCTTTTTCTTCTTGTTCTTCTTAGATCAATGCTTGCTTGCTATGAAAACATCAAATTGACTTCATATATTGGTTATGTGGCACAACGGTTTCCTATTCGTATTGGATCAGATTGATGTATGATTCTCGATTCAACAGATCGATCCGACCGATACGATCCAGTCTTCATTATCTTGGTAGAGAATATTTTAGAAATTTTGAATACCTAGAGATATTTTATATTTATTTGAGAAGAATTTATAATTTTAAAAATCTTCTTCTCAAAATTTTGTGTTCAATGTATATATATGTCCATATTCCTTCATCGTTTATACTCAATCTCCCTGTACCATTAAAGATTTGATCCATAATGTATTGATTTGATAATTTATTTTATTTACGATTTGACTTATTTGACTTATACCAGAAAAATTTGATTTTAAATAAATTCAAACCAAGAATATTTCTTTGATTTTAATTTTAATATAAATTTTTTTATTTGTGGGATTGAATATTTATTTTGTAAAATCCTATATATATATATTTGGTGATTAATTTATGTGAGAATCATATGCAACTTTAAATTATATATTCTCAAGATTTGAGCATAAAATATTATTTTTTTTGTAAATCTCGTTTATTTTTGTTGATAATTTTTGTAAATCTTTTGAAGTAACACTAATGTATATTGTTTTACTAAAGTGTTATAGTGTGAAATTATTTTAGGCTTAATTTTTGTTAATTATTTTTTTTGTCAAGTAATCTTGTGTCTAGAAATTCCACGCTTAAAGTGAATAAGTGGGATGATCAGGGTTCAAATCCCGATCCTTGTAATACAATGTTTACAATGTTCCTGTCAAATGAGCTAAGCTCACGAGACTAATTTTTGCTAATGATGACACCAAATATCATGTAAATGAATTTATTGAAATTTTATGTTTTTTGGTGGTTATTTCATGCTCACTATGAAGATATCTACAAAATAAATCTTTTGAGCAAGGCACCTTAAATTGCACATATTAGAATATAGTCTTATATTTTGTTATAACAGTTTCTTGTTGATTTCAGAACCACTTGGGATGATAATGTGCAATTTTATTTAATATTCTCGTCAAGTCATCAAAGCTTAGTAATTCTACTTGCAAGGATGAAAGTCACTTTCTTTGAGGTTAGTTGTAATTTTATTTTTTTTACCTCTTATGACTAATTATATATGATTGTATATATATAAGAAGAAATTTCTTTAAGATATCATCTACTACTTTATAATGAACTTATTATCTATAATATATTTGTCCACTTCTTGGGGTTTGCAAGGAGTGGAGGGTCGCTCAAAAAAATTATTGGCGAAAATTCCTAAAATCACAATCATCGAAGATTGTGCAAACTACTACATATGCAAAAAGGTTTTATTATTTTTATAGTATACTAAAAAAAATGAGGTTACAGCTCTAAGATGGGTTATTTTTGGGGTTTATCTTATTATGGTTCATTTAGTGGATATCTATTCTTGAAAGGTGTCAACATTATGAAAGGTGTATTGTTCGCACCTGTCATGATCAGATATCCACTAGATGAACCACAATAAGATAAACCCCAAAAATAACTCATCTTAGAACTGTAAGCTCGTTTTTTTGGTATGCTATATAAATAGTAAAATCTTTTTGCATACCTAGTAGTTTGCACAATCATCGATGATTGTGATTCTAGGAATTTTCGCCAATAAATTTTTTCGAACTGCGCTCCATTCCTTGCCAACCACCGAAAAGTTGAAGAGATCATCAAAGCCTAATAGTTTCTTGGATATGATATCAAGCTTATCCCTACAAAGTGGACTTATATCCGTAACTTTTTCTTTTTTCACTAATCTAATGGGAATTAGGGGTGGGCCTGGTTCGGTTATGGAGGAAAACCGAATCAGACTGTTTTCAAAATTCATAGTAGTTTAACTGTTTGTCTTTCGAACTGAACCGAACTGTTAAAATGGTTTGATTTTATGATTCCAAAACAAAGCATAACTAACATTTAAAAAATTAAAATTTACTATATTTTTTGTTAATCGTATTGTTATTATTAGTACCTTTGACATGGTTCAAAGGTCTCACTGACAAATCTGTTAGATCATGGACAGACATATGCATACAATTGTCCTCACACTTCATCTCATGTAAACGACAACCTACGACAATTGTATCACTGGGAGGGATCGTCCAAGGGAAGGACGAGACGCTCCGTGATTACATCGAGAGATTCAAGAGGGAGGAAGTAGATGTCAATATGGAGCGGACGACAATCTCAAATGTGAAGGTGACAAAAACACAAGAGGGGGGGGGGGGGGGGGGGTTGAATTGATGGCAGGGAAAATGTAAACACACAAAGAGAGAGAGAGAGAAGCGATATAGCAACATATATAAGAAATTTATACTGGTTCCTCTCACAAACGACAGTAGTTTAGTTCACTTGCACTTTCAAGGAATTTCACTATAATCTTACAAGATTACAATTGCTTAAGCTCACTAGCTTAAAACTTCTTTGCTCAAGTCCACCGACAAGAGACTTTCTTACTCAAGCACACTTGCAAGAGACTTCTACTAACTTAAAATAAATTTAAGAAAGTTTGGATTGAACACTTGATATATTATCAGAGGTGTTTACAAAATACAAGACAGATATAAAACTATATTGAACACATTACGATTCTAAGATACAAGCGATTGTAAGAATTCTAAGTATATTTTGACATCTTTTGAATATAACAGAGTATAGGTGCTTCGAAGGCTGTAAGTCTTGTTTTGTTCTTCATTATAGGTAACTATTTATTGGTAAAATAGAACCGTTGAGAAGCTTGTTGCAACTTGTAGTTTACTTTCTACAAAAAAAATTTTAAATAGTACCTGCATTATAGTCCCTACAAGTGCAACTCATTAATTGTCACATTATAGTACCTGAATGTATCAAAATATTTAGAGTGTGTAACAACCCACTTTAGTAACGGTGTTAAGAGCTGTTAATTTCATGACCAAAATTAGGAGATCATTTAGGTAATATGGAGCAAACCCATTAAGTCCTAAAAACTTCCCTAGCTCTATCTCGTGAAACCACTACCACCCTCACAAAACTCAAATTCAATACTTCTAAATTCCACTCCAACACTACATGCAACTTAAGAATTAGTTCTCTAGCACCCAAGGAGCAAGGAAAGCTAAGAATTCAACATTTCCTCTTCCCCATTCCCTCTCTGTCGCGCAGTTTTCTTACCCACCATCACAAATCCACTTGCTGTTTTGGTTACCAAGAAACAAGGGGCTTTTGCATTTGTGTTATCTCTTATATTATAAACTTGTATAAACCGTAAACCTAATTTGTTTTCCCTCCACTTTTATCTTGAAATTTTTATTAAAAAATAATACAATTTTGTTTTGACTAGAATTCGTACACGCGACCCTTCAGTGCATGAAAATATTTTCAACCACTACGGCAAGTATACCAATTACGATTAAAATTATGTACAATAATTGATAAGCACCATCGATTTTTATAGGAAAGATTTCATACAACAATTAAACACCATCAAATTACATTCCACAGTTTAAACAATTAAAAACCGATAATTAGAAATCTAGCAAATCATCAAACCATACATTTTCTTTGTGTTTTATTTTTCGAAAAAATTTACATTTTTTTATCTTAATTCAATATTTTTTACTAATTAACTAAACATGTTAACCATTTTCGTAGTTTTTTTTTTACGGAAAGAAAAAAATCATTGAACTTAAAAGTTACTTTTTTTTAACTAAACATGCTAAGAAAAATATACTTTTTTTATGTCTTTCTGAATTTAAAAGTTTGTTAATGTTGAGGAGTATGGTTGATCGTATTATGCAAATATATATATCAAGGTGATATTTATGCAAATAGTAGTTGATTTCAGGTATATATCAACGTGACTATATTATTAATTACGAAAAAAATCACCGATTCACATTTGTTTCTTTTGCTAACAATGTATCATAACCTTTCCGGAACAAAGAAGATTGATTTCTGAATGGGTTTTGGGTGTTGGCGAAGGAGAAATTGAAGATGACAACGATGATGATTTAGAACTTGACATTCCATCAGATTTATTGATTCCAAATTCAGGTGATGCTCTTGCTTCTATCGTTGAAAGCACATATCCCCAACTTTTACAAAACATGAACGATATAACATGTTTCCAAAATAGAGCTATATTAGCTCCTAAAAATTCAATAGTCGACACAATAAATGATTATATGTTGGATTTAATTCCTGGTGAAGAAAAAACATATTTGAGTTATGATACTCCACTCGCATAGAATGTAGATGGTCAAACAGTGGATGATGTTCATACTCCCGAATTTTTTAACACGATTTCTACGTCGGGACTCCTAAATCACAAGTTGAGACTTAAAGTTTGAGTTCCTGTTATGCTATTAAGAAATTTGAATAAAAAATTATGATTACGCAATGGAACAAGACTTATTATTATAAGATTGGGAAAACGTGCTCTTGAAGGAAAAATTATTTCAGAAAGTAATATTGGTGATCAGGTTTTCATACCTAGATTTTCTCTGACACCATTTGACGTAAGAATTACTTTTAAATTTCAACGGAGACAATTTCCTTTAATGATTTCTTTTGCGATGACTATTAATAAGAATCAGAGACAATATTTAAAGCATGTTGGGATATATCTTCCGTCACCGATGTTTTCACATGGTCAGCTGTATATTGCTATTTCAAGAATTACTTCTAGAGAAAGATTAAAAATATTGATCATCGACGATGACGGCGAAGATACGACTAAAACTTCGAATGTGGTCTATAAGGAAGTGTTCCGTAATATACCTTCCTTTGTATGAATATTTATCCAAAATTATTGTTGAACTATCGTTTAATGTTACTCAAAAAATTTCATATATCTTATATTATTGTAATTATCTTATCGTAATTTATAATTACATATCTTACAGCTAATTAGACCCATGCACCGCACGGGTGGATTTTCTGGTTGATTGTATCTCCATTTTGGATGGTTGTAATTCTCTTGGCAGAAATATTTGTTTTTTGCTAAGTTAGTTTAAGTTAGCTGCTAGAATTTTTAGATGAGTAATGTAAGACGGGTAGAATTATTGTAGAAATATTAAATAGTATTTTACTATTTCTTTCGTGTTTTTTTTTTTTTTATATAGTAGTCGATTTCTTTTTATCTATGTCTATTGAATCGCCTTTTTTGACAACAAATTTGGCTGAGTTTGTGTCATCGTGATAGTTTAGCATTTAAGAATTTGTCACAACAATTTTATAGTTATTAAATGTTTTGTAAGTAATTTTGTCTAGTCGGAATTTCAAAATTGTTTTTATAATGACTTTTGAGAAAACAGGCAAGATATACTTGTTTTTTAAAATTTTACGGATTTCGATTGCCGTCAAAGTTTAAACGAGAACTTTACATATCGACTATAATGAGAATTAGATATCATTATATTTTTCTAAGGAGCCATTTATTACGAACAATTTAACAAACGAAACCGAAGAAATAACATTGCGCCGTGTGCTAAATAAATAAAGTTCTTGCGATTGATATACTTTGCCGATTTGAATGAATGAATATCATTATTTTTTGTCAAAAAATAAATAAAGTTCTTGCTGTTAATCTCTATTTTCTTACATAAATCATGGGATAATGGTTTGTAATGAGCAGTGGAGATTGTTTCTTGCCATTCTTTTTTTACTTTTCGTAAACATAATATTATTGTAATGTGTGTGTGTGTGAGAAATCAGAGAATGGGTGGTGAGGATGAAAACCACTACTTGCCTTTATGATCCAATGGCTAGGATTAAATCAAAATATTATTTAAGCAAAAGTCATGACAACCAAAATCGCTTCTATTATTTCTCTTTTACCAAGCTCTCCCCCTCACTTAGAAAATAAATTCATTGTGTTGGTAAGAAACAAAGTGGAGGAAGCTCAATTTGTATCAAGATCAATAATAATTTTGGAGAAAACCATTACCACTTGGTCTTGCCCTTGTAATTCTAGTGATACTAGCTAAGGTAACAAATCAGGAATTTCTCCTTCTCCTTGCTTGGCCGAAAACTAAGAGTAATATATAGGAAGATGTTTTATTTCAATTTTTCTCTTTATTAATATTATAGATCCATGATAGTTAATGTTAGATCTAGAAGAATCCAATACTTTCCCCTCTCTTTGTTCCGAGCTGGCCGAACCCTAGGTGGTTTGATGTTGATTTAAATTTAAATTTCCTCCATGCTTGAAGCTTTCTTGTTTTATGGTCGTTGATGAATCTAAGCTTTGAGTTTTGGGTTTTTGAATAAAGCAATTGTTTTTTAAGTTTAAAGAAAGATTTTTGGGAAATGTGTGAAATAAATTTTAGACATTGTTTTCATGCAATTAAAGCTATCACAAGTTGTTTGGGTGAATCAATTTTTGAAAGAAAGGGTGAGAAATAAATTTTAGGGTTTTGGGAATTTTAGGGTTTTGAGAAATAAATTTTAGGGTTTGGGTAAATCAATTTTTGATTTTAGGGTTTTGGAAATTTGATTAATTTTTTTAAATCCATTCAATTAATGTTGTTTTCTTACAATTGAAAATATCACAAGTTGTTTTAGGTTATCAATTTTGGAAACAAAATGCGAGAATTGAAAAGCCCTTAGATTTATGAGTTTTGAATTTATGGGTTGAAGAATTTTTGCTAATGAGTTGATTTTTGAAAGAAAATTAGAAAAAGCCCAATTTTTATTTGTTTTAATTTTAGGGTGTTGAAAATTTGATTGATTTTTGGAAATCCAATCAACTGATGTTGTTATCTTACAACTGAAAATATCACAAGTTGTTTTAGTGTAACAATTTTTTGGAAAGAAAATGCGAGAATTGAAAAGCCCTAAATTTATGAGTTATGTATTTAGGGTTTGAAGAAATTTTGCTAAAGCGTTGAACTTAAACAAATTGTTTATGTGAAATTACTAATTGTATAAATAATTTATCTTAGTTGGATTTTATAAAATGAACTAGATGTTAGGTTATTAGGTTATACTATAGTGTCCTGACTGCAAAGCTCTTGTCCTCATCCCTTTTCCATCATCTTTAACTTTTGCTGATTGTTAGATGATATGGAATGTCTTACATAATTGCATGGTATGTTTCCTATTTGACTAGAATCAGGGGTCCTAGTATTAATTAAAGAAGGATTAAAAATTATTCTTTTGTAATTTTTTTTTTTATAAGCAAAAGTGGAATTATAAGGAGTACAAGGGGTATTCAACCCTTACAATTCAAAAACAATCACTTTAGATGCATTTAAAACAAACTAAAGGATTGTTACACAGATCAGAAAAAGATAAATTGACGTTAAGCGCGGCCTATAAACCAAAACCACCTAATATAAAAAATTTGATCCACTAAGAAAGCTATATTTAACACAAGCTCCTTGAAACAAAATATTATTTCGCATACGCCAAATACTCCACGTTTTGTATCTTGATTCAAATCATGTCCAAACACATAATTCAAGTTTATTATCTCTTTTGTTTCCTTAGGTAAAACACTGACTTCCATGTATCAAAGTGGTAGCATCCTCCATGACTCGTCTCCTTGACTTGGATGCCTTTATCGGATGACTAATGTCTATCGAAAAGAAATCAGTCTAGCCTCACAGGTATCTCAGATGTAAACTTGTTTTACAGCTATTCGAGAGAAATCAGCGTGAACCTGCCGCTGATATTTTCATAGAGGATGTTAAATTACTTCTTGGTATTAATTAGTTTTCATATATTTTTGTTCTATCATAATTTGTTTTCCTCTTTGATTGAATTAAAAAAATATCAACAGTTACCTGCGGAATTACCTGAAGTAGTAAAATCCGCAGGAAAGCAGAGTGCCAAAATCCCCAGAAAGATCCTTTGAAATACCCGAATTACCAGAAACAGAAAAATCCTCAGGAAACCCTTGGGAATACCTGTGGAATCTTCTGAAACAGAAAAAGCTATAGGAAATTCCCCTGAATGGCAAAATCTGCAGGAAATTCTGCTAGAAATATGCAAATTTCTAATAGTATATTGATGTAAATAAGGGATGATGCATAGCCTTCCGTACTCTTTTAATTAAATATTTAATTATTTTACGGGAATTAAACTAAAGTTGAATTGATATTTAGTGTTGATGTAAAAATTATTTACCCTTGCATTAGTTATATCTCTATAAAATTGATAATTAAGAGGAACTAATACATCAAAATGACGTAAAAAAAGATTGAATAAACAAGAAAAAAAAATGCAATGGTTCCGAGTGGCCCATTACCCACATGGCCTGTATGGGATCGGGACGACTCGTAAATATATAGCCCAATCATAATTGGGTCGGGACAGTGTGGCTCATTTATGTAGTCTAGCCCATCGGGGCTTACCGACTTGCGCAAGCCCAACCCATTTCACAGCTCTAATTGCAGTTGGGGAAAGAAATTAAAGAAGTTAACGATATTTGTTCATTTCTAGAGGATATCCTTGATATCATATATTCAAATGCAAGAAACTATTCGACGATCTCTTCAACTTTTCGGTGGTTTGCAAGAAGTGGAGGGTAGGTCAGAAAATTTATTGGCGAAAATTCCTAGAATCACAATCTCCAATTATTGCATAAACTACTAGATATGCACAAAGGTTTTACTCTCTTTATAGCAAGACCGAAAAACGATCTTACAGCTTTAAGATGAGTTATTTTTAGGGCTTATTCTATTGTAGTTCTTCTAGTGGATATCTGATTAAGGTAGGTGCCAACAAAACACTTAAGCTAATGAATCCATTTATTAGAAAACTGAAGATCGTTGATATCTCAGTATGTAGTTGGAAAGGATTTGACTAATTTTGATTGTCGTGACTTACTCTTTTGCCAAAGGCTTTAATGATTTTGTCAAAGTAACTTCATACAAACGTCACCTTGGTTTGTATATTTATTAGTTATGACACTTATTACAAAAGGGGATATCCATGGAAGGTTGTGGACTTTGCTGTGTTTAACAATACTATTTATATTCTCACTGACGTACAAGGCTGAAATAGAGGTACTTAGCATGAACTCTTCAAATTTGACATTTCTATAGCTGAAGAATACTCCCAATGTAACTTCCTAGTCCTATAATTTACTTAGTTGTGATTGAACTTCTAATGGTTTATATTGTACTGAATAAAATGGATGTCTACAAGATAGACTAGGAAACAATGACCTACCTCAAGTAAAAAAGTTCGGGTGACCTTGTATTATTTTATTTGCCTTACAAATGTTATGCGCTAATGAACCCCAGTAAGTAGGCATATGAAAGAAATTGTGTATTGTATTACCCGGGTTCGCTAGCGCATAGCTTTTGTAAGGCGAATGAAATAAAGCGAAGTCATCCAAGTTTATAGCTTGAGATAACTAATTGTCTCTCAATCTAAGGTTTAGACATCCAATAATTTATTTGCTACAAAGTGAAACACTAGAATCTCCCTATCAAACCTAAGTAAATTTTACGTCGAAGAAATTACAATGAGAATATTTGTCTATTTTAAAAATTTCAAACTTGTAGAGTTTATGCTAAGTACCCCTATTTCAGCTTTATCAGCTAGAACATAAATAGTATTTTTAAACACAATAAAGTCCACAACCTTCCATGGATATCCCCTTTTAGAGTAAGTGTCACAACTCGAATATAATGACTGATATAAACATACAAACCGAGGGAACGTTGTATGTAGCCACTATGACAAATTCATCAGGGCCTTTGGCAAAAGCGGGTAAAACACGACAATCGAAATAAGTCAAACCATTTTCAACTACTGAGATATCAAAGATTTATGTTTTCTTGTAAATGGATTCATTAACTTAGTGTATTGTTGGCACCTACCATGATCAGATATCCACTAGACGAACCACAATAGGATAAGCCCCAAAAACAATTCATCCTAGAGTTGGAAGCTCGTTTTTCGGGTATGCTAGAAAAATAGTAAAACAATTTTGCATACCTAGTAGCTTGCACAATCATCGGTGATTGTGATTCTAGGAATTTCCCCCAATTAATTTTTTGAACTGCCCTCTACTCCTTGCAAACCATCGAAAAATTGAAAATATCGTCATAACTTACTAGTTTTTTGGATATGATATCAAGCTTATCCCCAGAAAGTGGACTGATATCTGTAACTTCTTTCATTTTCTTCCCTGCAACAATGGGAATGTTAGGTGATTTCCACTTATACATATGAGAGAAACTGTTTCTTCACCTAATTACAATCAAAATATTGGAATTGTGTAGTAATATTGAATGTCATCGATAATTATGTCAACCAAAAATGACCATATTAGAAATACCAAAAAGCATAATTATAAAGATGCATTGAAAAAACATTGTGTCACTTGAAACTATAACAATGTCATAATTTATGTTGCTGCATTTAAATCAACTATTCATGCTGTTGAGTGGCCATTTAATCGGTCCAACAGTCATATGTCAATCATTAGGACTGTGCAATGGAACTTGATTCATGATCATAAGGATGGGAATAATGCTCTTGAAGGAAAAATTATGTCATGAAGTAATATTGGTGATAAAGTTTGACACATTAAGATGTAAGATTCGTTTGTCAGAGGTCTCGTGTGGAAGATGCTTAAGGCATTGAGTAGCAGTTTTATTTCCAATTCTTTAAATCAACATTTCATATTGTTGGCTCCAAAATGGAAAAACTAAAGGTATTAAGACCACTTTCTATCCATTGGAAATTAAAGAGACACATAAAAATAGTGCATCCATTGCTTATTCTATGAAGATCACAAAATGCACAAGAATCATACAAATATAGTTTTTTTTGAAGGAAGAAACATACTAATATAGTTACTGCTACTATTATTTGTTTCTACTATGTGCACCCTTTTGTTTTAGAAAAAGTGGTTAATAGTGTTTTTTTTTACAAAAAAAATGGTTAAGAGCTAGGAAGCACGGACTCTGTTATGGACACCGCGACACGACACGGACACCGCGACACCGGTAATATAAAAAATATAAGACACAAGACACCGCTATATATTTATAAAATATATAAATTGAAAATCAAAATATATACATGTAAATCTAAGTTGTTGGAAATTACTTTTTAAAATAAGTTTGTTGAGGAAGTTATTTCTTAAAAAATGTTTTAAAACAAAGATATGATAGTATTTTACATTTATTTATACTTTTAAAAAATGGAAAACAGGAAATATAAATTGACCATATATGAGATTTCCATCGACTTTTCAATATGAAGCTTCTTGGTGGCGGACAATGGCGGAAATCGTTGCAAAGATGGAAGAAGAGATGCAAGGAGATTTGAGAGATTGAGATTTAACATGTCATTAGGACTTGTAGTTTGAGGGCCTGTTTGAATTTAGCTTATTATTAGAATCAAAGAAGGAAGATAAAATAGAAGTGACTTGAAACTTGTTCTAGAAGCTTTTAGTTAGAGTTTGTTGTAATTATCATAGTTTGTTGTAACTAACTTTGAACTACTTTTCCCGCATTTTTCTTTCTTTCACTTTGTATATAAATCATTGTGTGATGCAATAACAAACTATGAGATCATTCTATTGCTTTCACAAAGATTCTTAAGCTTCTTCTTTCGATGTTAATTCATCACTTCAACATGGTATCTTGAGCCTGTACTTTTCAGAGCTCGTTTCCGCATTCAACAATGGTGGCACCTACAATGCGTGCTTCCTCAAGCAGTTTCACCGATCAAATGCAAGATCAATCAAGTCCGTACTATGTTCATCCTAGTGACGGTCCTTCCTCCATCGTCGTTAAGCATCTTCTTATTGGTTCCAATTACCATTCATGGGCGAGATCGATGTGGCATGCTCTCGGCGCAACGATGAAGTATACGAGTTCGTCGATGGTTCGATTTCGGTGGTTACAGATCCGTTCGATCCTACCTTCTATGCTTCAACTCGTTGCAACATGTTAATCCATTCTTGGATCTTGAATTTAGTATCTGAATCCATCGGTCACTCAATTGTATTCATGAAAAACATATGTTGTATAAGATTCTATATCTGATTAACTTATTTGTTAATAATGCACGGGTCGCGTAATATTGCAGTTATTAATGAGTATATCAACTATATAATCTTATCGCTATATCAAATTTATGAAAGCAACACTATCTATTTTTTAAAAATTTAAATAAAATAAATCAACACATATTCAGAATTAAACAAAATACATGCGATCTTTAAATTTTGAAAAACTTTTTGAAAACAACATTGGTGGTAGACTTCAATGCTTTATTTTCTTTGTCGTGGATTAAAATTTCAAGTCCTTTTTTTCTCTTTAACCTTGAGAGTACCACATATAATTGACCATGACTAAGTACACTTTTAGGTAAATATAATCCAACATTGTTCAATGATTGTCCTTGAGATTTATTGATTGTCATGGCATAAGATACAAATATAAGAAATTGCCTTCTAGCTAGTAAGCTTGAATGGCCACGGGGATTGTGAAGGATCGTAATGTCCATTATATATATATATATATATATATATATATATATATATATATATATATATATATATATATATATATATATATAATACCTCCATTGTTCTTTTCAGATATAATATGTGCCTCAATCACATGGTTTTCCAATCTTGTAAGTTGTAACCATGAGTCTTGTTCCATGAGAAAGTTCTAATTAAGAGTAATGTTAGGGTCACACCCACTAACACATTCCAATATTATTTTGCCACATCAGCCACTTTTTTTTTTCATGTAACTTTTTTTTTTTGAAACCGGTTTAGTGGAGTACCTATTTATTCTTCTTTTTTTATTTATTAAAATTGGATTTTAACTGTTCCTCTTCCGTATTCAACCTTCCTTCTACATTCTCTTTACTTTCCAACAAAGTTCAACTTGTTTTTTTTATGACAGTAACAGAGTTCTACTTGATAAAAGAACAATATTTGCAAATTTTCCAAGACAACATTGAGTGGAATATTTTTCTAATCCATTGAAATCTAAAAGAGAACGCCCGTGTATATGCTTCACTATACCCAAATTAAAATCCTCATTTAAAGAATAGAATCAATATGGAAAGGGAAACCAATTTAGATTTGGAAAGAAGAAGAAGAAGAAGAAGAAGAAGAAGAAGAAGAAGAAGAAGAAGAAGAAGAAGAAGAAGAAGAAGAAGAAGCTGGCACAAAAAAGGAACACAACTCATTATATCAGAAGGAATGAAACCCCTATCTCAGAAAACATAGATCGCGCTCGCAACCAAGACATCGGCAGCTACATGAACGTCAAGATGAGAAAGATCGGTGTCGGAGACCTCGCGAGAAACTAGAGAAAGATGTTTCAGAAACCACGACGAGAGCGTGTGCAAAGGTGCACGAGACAGATCAGAAGGAGCCATGGAAGTTGGAGTGTGTTAGTGGAGTGAGTGTGTTAGTGAGTGTAACCCTAACATTACTCTCTAATTAAAATATTAGTTAACACAGAAGAAGAATTAAAGTTGAATTGTACTAATAAATGTAAAAATTTAAATAAAAAAAAAACAGAATTAAAGAAACGGAAATTAGATGATTAAAAAAAAATTAAAGAAACAAAAATAAAATAAAATAATTTGACGTTTGAAAGATTTAGGTTAAATAGAAGGAGCAAGAGTTATTTGTAGGTTATTTGTAAGCGATGAATATGTGGCTGCACAAGTTGTTTAAATAAATTATTGAGTTGCTCGTATTAATCTGTTTGTTGCTATTTTTAAGCATTCTATTGAATTTATCTTATATTTGTTCAAATTTTTTTTCTATTTTTAAGCATGTGATCTTTTTTTTAAATAGTTTTTTGAGAAGACCTTTTTTTTAAAAAAATAATGGGTTAGAGAAGATTCAATTGAATGCAACATAAATAAGCTCTCTAATTAAATGATACATAACCAATTTTTATGAGAATGAACGAGAGAGCTTCGTGGGAATCTCGCTGTGTATATAATATAATATAATAAATATAAATATAAATATGTAATAGAGATTTCATTTCAATCCAAGCAAATAACGTTATTTTCGCCCCCTTAAAACAAACATATCCGATAAGGTTGTCTATATAAAGAGTGGAGTATGATTATCAAAAAAGAAAAAGAGTGGAGTATGACTCACAACAAATCACACATAAAAGAGAAAATATAGTTTGGAGGCTAGCGTATGAATCATGGTCGACGGACAAGGGTTTCTCATGTTGATAGTAGGGTTTCTAATGTTTATAGTTGTGCTACTCAAATTGGTTCAACCTCGTAAATCTTGTATGTATACATGTGCAATCTCTCATTTACATTTATTTTCTAGTTTTTTTTTTTAATCCAATCTACAAACAAGGCATAAGGTTTGGTACCCCTTTTCCATCAATCCAAAGCCATATGGATTATTTCACTAGTACATAAAACACTTTTTACATCTGGCCAAAACCCCATTTTACATCTGACCACAGTCAGAGGTAGACGTACAAGAAGTAGTAAGTTTATGCTTTTTACATCTGACATTCGCCAGATGTAAAAGTATCCCCTTTTACCTCTGTTCTCGTGTTTCAGCTGACCAATTTTTTTTTAATTAAATTGGACCTTTTACATCTGACCAAGTCACCAGATGTGAAATAGTAACTTTATTTAATTTTTTTTTTTCAAAATCCTGGGTTGTTTTTTTTTTTTTTTTTTTATATTTTAAATCCTATTTTGTAATTAAAAAAAACCAAAATAGCATTACAATTCAACATTCAACCAAAATACAATTACATTCAACCAAGTCATTACAATTCAAATAAAATACCAAGTCTTACAATTCAAGCAAAATACCAACAATCCAAAATGTTATAACATTCAAGCAAAATACCAAATGTCATTACAATTCAAAACATCCTAATTAATGTGAATCCATCGTAACATCATACAAATTAACCTAGCTAGCTCCTAAGTCTCATCGGCAACATCATTATCTACCTCATGATTATATAGGTCAAGAAAACAAGTTGCCCAGCAGTTTCACAATTCATACAGCTCCTCCTCTGTTAATGCCGTGGGATTATCGAACACCTACAATATGTAAATATATATTTACTTATACATACATGGCTTAAATTCATTACGTATACATGATCAACTTATTCATATATATAAATTAACATACATTCAGTACATTCAGGTAGTATCATACTACATGATCTAAAATCGAACAAAATGCAACACAAAGTGAGCTAAAGGCTGCTGCCTCGAGCGCCCCACGAAGGGTGTGGCGCGCCCGCGCAATTGGCAGCATGCAACCTGCAGAATTCTGCAGAAAAGAAACAAAGAAAACAGTCCCCTTTATGCAGAAAAATGCAGCAAACCAGCCCTTCTTTTTATGCAGAAATTTATATTAAACCATGACAAACTTCAAGTTCTTGATCAATTGGAATTTTCTCAAATGCCTAGCTACCGACTATTGTGAAAGCCATGGTTTCAACCATGAAAATCCATCTAACTACCCTTAACACACTAGTTTCATAATAGCTACTACAAGACTTCCATTAGGAGTTAACTAAATCATAAATATGAAAAAGACATAAAACCCTTCTTCAAGCTCTAAGAGCTTGACCTGCTACATGACAATGTAAAGAGTATATAGCTCAGTTTGTAATGGTCTAAAGTTTTAAAAAAGTAGCTTCTCATAGTTTAAAGATCACTTTGCTCTGTTTTGTATATAGTTGATTGAAGTATATATATGTAGAAGAAAAGAAGTTCTAGGTACCTTAGAAGAGGAAGCTCATCACAACTCCTAGCTTTCAAACAAGCTTTGAAAGGATGAAAATGGTGGAGAGATGAATTTTGAGTGAGTGTATAGTGATGGTGGAGTGTGTGGTTCGGCCATGGAAGAAAGATGAGTGAGTTTCCAATTTATCCTAAACATGGAGGAACCATACAGTTGAACTATAAGGAGAAAAACAATCAGGCAGAAACACAACAGAACATTCATATAAAAGAAAAATCTGAACAAATAAATATAAGCATGTTTTATAGTTTAACCATAGAAGCTCTCAAACTTTAAAATCATCAATTCTTCCTCTTCTTACTACTTCACATTCTTTTTCCTTGACTTAGGTAGCACCCTGAAAAAAGGTAACCAAACCAACAAATAAATAGAAAATGAGTAATTAAAGAATTGTGAAAGCAACATTAATGATATTTGACAATAAAAGATAGTCAAACCATGTAGCTGCTCACAACAAAAAATTTGCTTAAATTTGCTGCTCCCAAATTTCACTTCAACATGGATATACACTTTCACAATAGATATGATCCTGAAAAAAATAAAAAGGTTTTTTTCTCATAAGATATCAAAGCCTTTCCAATCAATAACATATCAAAGTCTTTATAAAACCATTTGATCTATACATGTAAACTAATTGTAAAAATATTCATTGATTATTCTTCGGTGATATATAATTATAATGATCATTGATGATAGTTCAAAACATGTTAGTTTTTTGTCTAAATTAAAATATATTTGAATCACTATTGGAACATCAACACAAACATCATTAAAAGAACTCAAAACAAAACAAGTCTTGTCTAATGTTACTATATACTTATATGTGTAAATCTCCACTAATTTCTTGCATATATCCTATATGCGTATTCTACGTACATATATAGTTACTACATACTTATATGCACGTATCCTTGAAGTATTTGATATGTATTGAGTATTACGTAAGAAGAAACTTACAGTTCATTTCTACAGCGGCTCATGAAAAGTACGAGAAGGAAGAAAACAACATATTGACAATCTACCGGTTGATACATTACACCTGATTATGAACCGTTTGTCCCTTAATGATAACCTTGCATTGAGAGCAATATGCCGTTCTTGCAGGAAAACAATTTCTAATGCCATTGAAAACAAGCATTGTTGCCATTTACCTGAAGTGCCACAAGTTTTCCTACGATCCAACAATTCAAGGTTCTTTTTCAGCTTGAGTGAAAGAAGTGTACATCACCATCACCACCTTAGAACTCCACCGTGGAGGCTCACTATTAATACATGTATTGGCTCAGTTGAAGGATGGTTGATTATGAGTGACTATTCTGAATTAGGTTTTGTGAAATGTTTCTTCTTGAATCCAGTGACTGATGTTAGAATCATGATACCATCAAAGTTGTCCTTGCCCACCTATTCTTCCGTCCGAGGTGATATAATACCATTAACAAAAATGGTGGCCTCTTCCAACCCAAACTGTGATGGTTCTTCTGATTGTTATTTGGCGGGCCTTTTCTCTGATGATTGTCACATTGCAATTTATAAACTCTTTGATAAGTCATGGACTATAGTTGAGTCAGATAAGGATTTAGGGTCTTATTTTACGGACGTGGAAATTATTGGAACAAAATTGTATGTAAGTGACTCACCCTTAGATTCTATATTGATTTATTGTCTCAAGGACACCACTAATGGACCTCCAAAGGCAAAAGTGTTGGCCAAGTTTCCTATAATTAGCAACCATTCTTTTGGTTTTCTAGGCAAAGATGAAGCACTAAGAGAGTTATACTTCATTTTTATGTCCTTGAATGTCGGGCCAGTGTTTGAAAATCAAGATGTTATCCCTGCCCATTTGAAAAAGATCTCAGCATTTCCTGAGCCACCTCAGGTTACCAACTTTGAAGTGTTCAAGCTGGACACAAACAAGGATCCAATTGGGTGGCAGAATGTGCAGCTCGAAGATAGAGTGGCTTTTGTTAGTAATTTGAGCAACATAGTAATGTCAAGGGATGAACTTAATTTCAACAAAGATTTAATTAGAGAGAATAGCATCTATTTTGCTTTTTATTTTCCATGTCCTACAAATCAATGGCAAGGTTTACAGTTAGGGATGTGATAGAAATTTAGCAAGTGTACTAAATAGCCGTCAAGTAATAAAATCAAAGTTCGTATCCACAGGGATTGTTTCAATCTCGACAAAACAATTAAATTAATTTAGGATTAATAATTAAAATGCAAATGGGGGGAGTTTAACTTAGTTTGGATTTTTATCATAAACTTAGAAATAACTTGGGATTCAAATTGATGGAAGAAAAACGATTGATCCTTTCGGTTCATCTAATTACTACTTCTCTTGGTAATTTCATGTATGATTACAAATTAGTCAATTTAGTTTCATGATTAGATTAAATCTCAATTGATTATGCCCAATGTCTTGGTAACATAATCCTCTCCCTTGATCATCGATTCCTAATGTCTTAGGTAATCTATGATCAATTGAGGTTTACAACCTTTAATCTTTTAATCTCAATTAACAATCCGAAATGTCTTAAGTGAAAGTTAATTGATCAATCATTCCTAGATCGATCATTCATTCCTATCGTCATAGTAAAACAAATAATTGAAATCATCACACAATTGATCAAGTCATGTAAAGCATTAAGCGCAAGGAATAATTGAAGAAACTAACTTCGTAATTCATTGATCATAACATATGATAATCACATAGTTCAAGAGAAATAATAATCAGAATCCACCAAAAGATCAATCATGAGAATTTAGCTACACATAATATTCAAAGAAATAAACATAATAAAAGAAGAAGAAACTACAACCAAAGAATAGTGCCAGCGTCCACTTTTTTTAGCTTTGATCCGTTCCTTTATTTCATCCCCCTTATTTCATTGATATGCAGCCTTGTTCTTTTCCTCCCTCTCCTGCCGCTCCAAGCTTCTCGTCCTCCTCTCTTGTTGTTGTACGTCATGTTGTTAAAGAAAAACCTCATTTCCTTTCTTTGGTTTCGGGTCAACCCAAGCAGCAAGGCCCACCTTTTCCTCTTTTTAGACAAGCCCATCATATTAACATAGTATACTCCCTCTTGGCTCATCATATAAGACACTAGACAATGTATTAAACACTTCACAAAATAAAATATTAATAAAAAGAAATACTTAATTGACTCAATAAATCAAAAACCACAATTTATTTAAAATGACTCTAAATTAAACACTAAACTAATAAAATGATATTAAAACTTATTAAAAAGACTCTAAAAATAGCGACTGATGAAGACTCATCAGGATGTTTGATTTGACTGATAGCAGCGTCGAATACTTTCCTGTGGAGACATCAAAGGATGGTGATGTTCCTTTTCCTAAGTGGTTTGTACCAAGTGTCTGGTGATCCAATTCCACTGTCTTGGCACTTACAAATGTTAGATTTGCATGCCAATGATGTCTTCAATGAATTTACTAGTTTCAAGGGTAAATTTGCATTCATGCTGTGGATCAATTAGACTTCTTCATGGCTTTGAAAGCATTGCTAAATATGTTCTTTCTTATGAATTTACTAGTTTCATTTTTTTACTATAATTACTATAATGTGTTCACCTAAAGGGTAATCTATGATTATGCATAAAGGAATGGTAATATTATGTTATATCCAAGTAACATAGACATAGATAATAATGTTCATCTATAGTAATCCAAGAGAAGCTAATTTCATTAATATAACAACAATATTTTTATCTATAATTTCATTAAGCTAATTTCTTTCTTAATAGCTTAATTCTATATTTTCTAAATCAATGATATATTCATGAATTTCGATTATTCATATGCATATGGGTGAAGTAGATTGTAAAAGCAGAGATCTCACTTGAATTTTCATTCATGGAGCTTCATGGTGTAGTCAAGAAAACTGAACGAATAGAATCTAAATCCGATTTAATTTGTTCAACCGAACTAGTTTCAATAACCTTGAACCAAACCAAATCGGATTTTTGATTAGCTGCACTAGTTTTGAAATCTAAAACCGAACTAGTTTTTCACACCGCTATGTGAAATGGTTTTCGTAGCTGTTTTAAATTGGTTTTCTGCACTATTTTATTATAACTAGCTAGCACATGCAGAATCCATTAAAAGTAGACAAAATGTATATAACAATTGAATTCTAACTCTAGTGAAAGCTCAATTTTTTCCTATTAATAAGCTCATGTTATGCATATTAGAATATTGCTTGGTGATTTATCTTTGCTAATTTGGGTTATGGTCAGATTATTTGGTTTTTTTTTTATGATCAATCACTAAATTCCCTTGTTCTTTTTTCGCACTAATGTTATTTCAATGTAGTTTTTCCTTGTGGCTTTTAGCCACTTTTCTGTAAGAAAAATATAATAAAACGGTAGGTGAGAAAAATACAAGAAGGATGATTGAATTGTGTGTGCTTTTTGAAACTTTTTAAAATTTAAGTGTTTAGTACAGTTCAGACTCTGAAACAAAGAATAGAATTTGACCAGTTAGTGAGTGAGTTTGCAGCGGATAAAATAACACAAAGGTAAGAGGTACAGAAAGAGAAAGTCACAAAACAACTTTATATTGGTTTCTCTCGCAACTTGAGAGTAGTCCAGTCCTTTTACACTTTCATAAGAGTTTCACTATAATCACCAAGATTACACAATTTGTTCAAGCACCAAGTAAGAGACTTCTCAAATGATCAAGTCCACTGACGAGACTTCTAATGCTCAAGCACTTAGCAGTATGTCTAGAGTCTTGACGTTCTTCACTTCTTCAGCTCCTTCTGATGATGACCTGTCATTCAGATTCTACGTTCTTCCGAGGCAACATTCTTCAAAAGTTCTTCTTCAGACCTTGATGAAGGTTGAGGGGAGGGGGCGTGGGGGTGGGTGGTAGAGAGAAGAGACCGACATACAATAATTTATACCGGTTCCCCTCACAATCCAATAGTAGTTCAGTCCTTTTGCACTTCCAACTGATTTGACTATAATCACTAAAGATTACAAATACTGAACCACACAAGCAAAAGACTTCCAATGCTCAAGTTCAAAACAACTATGAAAACTTTAGAATTGAGTTTCTTGGCCTAACTCATCCAGTCATCCTTACAAAACTGCCTTGTAAGATCTAGATTGACTCGGACTTCTTAACAAACCCTCTCATGCCCGGTATTGTTAGGTTTGGGGCGTGGATATAAATGGTGGATGGCCCGATCAAAAAATTAATAGTAGGCAGCCCAGCAGATTGTGGAGGAGGCTCTGATACCATCTTAGAATTGAGTTTTTGGGCGTAACTCGGACTTCTTAACAAAAACCATTTCGCATAGCGGTGTGAAAAGCTAGTTCCGTTTTAGATTTGGTTTGGCTCAAGGTTATTGAAACTAATTCAGTTGAACCGATTAAGTCAGATTTAGATTCTACTCAATTCAATTTTTTTCTACTGCACCAATGAACAGAGCTCCATGCATGAAAATTCTAGAGAGGTCTCTTCTCTGCTTTTTCAATACAATGGGATCTACATATTACCCATACAATGTATCATTGATTTAGAAAATTTAGAATTGATACTTGTGTAACTGTAGCGTGATAATGCATGGCATCATGAAATTATGGAAAGAAATAAAATTTATCAATGAGAAATAAGCTATTATTAAGTAAGGGGAAATAATATGCTGTTATAATATTACTACTCCTTTAGCGATGATTTCAACATTGACACATCCTAATATTGTTAAATGCATGCTTTAAACAGAAAGAAATAAAAAATCATGAAGATGTGTATGTTTGCATCTTTACACTTGACATAAAAATAACTAACAACCAATTCATTGAAGACGCATGCAAATCTAACATATGTAAGTGCCAAGACAGTGGAATAAATTGCCATAAACTTGGTACAAACCATAAAGGCCAATCAGGAACATCATCATCGTGCTTTGATGTCTCTGCAGGAAAGTATTCGAAGCTGCTATCAGTAGAACAAAACATTCCCAACTGTAAACCTGACCATGGATTTATACGACATGGAAAATTACAAGCAAAATAGATGCTATTCCCTCTAATTAAATCTTTATTGAAATTAAGTTCATCCCTTGACATTACCACGCTGTTCAAATTACTAACAAAAGCCACCCTATCTTCGAGCTGTACATTCTGCCACTGAATAGGATCCTTGTTTGTGTCCAGCTTGAACACTTGAAAGTTGGTAACCTTAGGTGGCTCATGATATGCTGAGATAATTTGGCAACCGTCAGAGATACCACGTTGAGTTTCATACTCTGGCTTGACATCAAAGAACGTAAAAATGAAGTATAACTCTCTTAGTGCTTCATCTTTGCCTAGAACACCAAAACAGTGGTTGGTAATTATATTTATCGGTGTACCTCAATGGTGGAGTTGCAAGGTGATGTACACTTTCTTTACTCAAGCTGAAAAAGAACCTTGAATATTTGGATTGTAGGAAAACTTGTGGCATTTCTGGTAAATGGCATCAATGCTTGTTTTCAATGGCACTAGAAATTCTTTTCCTGCAAGAACGGCATATTGCTCTCAATGCAAGGTAATCGTTAATGAACAAACCCTTCGTAATCAGATCCAACAGACCAACTGGTAGATTTGTTAATATGTTGTTTTCTTCCATCTCGCACTTTTCATGAGCCGCTGCATAAATGAAATATAAGTTTCTTCTGATATAAAAAGCTAAATCTATAGAAATGAAGAATACTAGTTATGTGTGATTTGTGAAACCCTTGAGGTTCAATCAATTTGAGAAACCCTTGTCCATCCATTCATATGCTTAAGCCTCCACAATATATATTTTTCTATTTTATGTGTGATTTGTGAGTCATAATAATACTGCACTCTTTCTAAAGACACCCATACTAGTTATCGGATGGATTCGTTTGTTTTAAGGGGCCGACCCGAAAATTACATTTTTTTTTATGAAAAAATTTTTTTGCTTGGATTCGAATCAAATCTATAATTTATTTTTTAAAACAAAACATCAAATCTATATTTTTTTATAATAAATTAAATCTATACTATATGATAATATCTATTAATAAAAATTCATGCTCCCTCCCACGGTCATTTTTGCCATTATCCACAGTTTTATCTTGAGTATATATGAAATTTATCCATGACATACCCAGGCCACGGGTCTGTGGCATTTTGTTGCGTTGGTAATTCCCTACCCAGAAAATATTGTGGGTAAGGTTATCCATGCATTATCCACGTCCTAGTCCACGTTATTACTTGAGAGTTAGTCGTGGTGTTTCAGGAGGGTTGTGCAGCATTTTTGCGATGTTGCCGGTGAAGGGCGACTTTTATGTAGTGGTATCATGGAGAAAGAACACAGTGGGAAAATTGATAAAGGAGGGTTTTTTTTTGCTTGTTTTTGTTTTGGTGTATAAAGGGATATTTTGGAACACGTTTTCCAAAATGTAGCGAGCAAAAAACATTTTTCGAAATAAGTTTAAAGAAAAAATAGGAAATTTAGGGGTCTAAAAGAAATATAGGGGGGGAGGAGAAAAATTTCTTATTTTGTGTGAGATGAATAAATTTTTGGCCCAAGCCCACATATCTGCCCACTTATATATATAACACAAACCCTAAAGTTATTCTCTCATCTATAATCAAATAAGTAGCCGTCACCCTCTATAATCTCTCATCTCATCTCTCCTTTTGTATGCATCTTCTTCTTTTCTTTTTTTTCATTATTTCATTTTATGCCTCCCCTTTTTCCTCTTGTTCTTCTTAGATCAATGCTTGCTTGCTATGAAAATATCAAATTGACTTCTTTATTATCTTAAATTGGAGCTTGTTTTTTATCTTTTGTCAAAAAAGAAATACTATGTTGCGCAACCATTCAAACTGGAAAAAAAACCGTCAGTTTTTACAATTGTTTCTAAATTTTATTTGGTTTTCTCGTTCAAATATTGGTTAAGTGGCACAACGATTTCCTATTTGTATTGGATCAGTTTAAGATATGATTCTCGATTCACAAATCGAACCGACTGATACGATCCGGCCTTCATTACCTTGGTAGAGAATATTTTAAAAATTTTGAACACCTAGAGATATTTTATATTTATTTATTTATTTATTTGAGAAGAATTAATAATTTTAAAAATTTTCTTCTCAAAATTTTGTGTTCAATGTATATATATATGTCCATATTTCTTCTTCGTTTATACTCAATCTCCCTATTTATGTACCATTAAAGATTTGATTTTATTCCATAATATATTGATTTGATAATTTATTTTATTTACGATTTGACTTATTTGACTTATACCAGGAAAATTTGATTTTAAATAAATTCAAACCAAGAATATTTCTTTGATTTTAATTTTAATATAAATTATTTTATTTGTGGGATTGAATATTTATTTTGTAAAATCCTATATATATATTTGGTGATTAATTTATGTGAGAATCATGTGCAACTTTAAATTATATATTCTCAAGATTTGAGCATAAAATATTATTTTTTGTAAATCTCGTTTATTTTTGTTGATAATTTTTGTAAATCTCTTGAAGTAACACTAATGTATATTGTTTTACTAAAGTGTTATAGTGTGAAATTATTTTAGGCTTAATTTTTGTTAATTATTTTTCTTTTGTCAATTAGTCTTGTGGCTAAAAATCTCATCCTTAAAGTGGATAAGTGGAATGATCAGGGTCCCGATCCCTGCAATATAATGTTCCTGCCAAATGAGCTAAGCTCACGAGACTAATTTTTGCTATTGATGACACCAAATATTATGTAAATGAATTTATTGAAATTTTATGTTGTTTGGTGGTTATTTCATGCTCACTAGGAAGATATCTACAAAATAAATCTTTTGAGCATTTCTTAAGGCACTTTAAATTGCACATATTAGAATAGAGTCTTATATTTTGTTATAACCGTTTCTTGTTGATTTCAGAACCACTTGGGATGATAATGTGCAATTTTATTTAATATTCTCTTCAAGTCATCAAAGCTTAGTAACTCTACTTGTAAGGATGAAAGTCACTTTCTTTGAGGTTAGTTGTAATTTTATTTTTTTTACCTCTTATGCCTAATTATATATGATTGTATATATATAAGAAGAAATTTCTTTAAGATATCATCTACTAATTTATAATGAACTTATTATCTAGAATATATTTGTCTACTTCTTGGGGTTTGCAAGAAGTGGAGGGTCGCTCAAAAAAATTATTGGCGAAAATTCCTAAAATCACAATCATCGATGATTGTGCAAACTACTACATATGCAAAAAAGGTTTTATTATTTTTATAGTATACTAAAAAAAACGAGGTTACAGCTCTAAGATGGGTTATTTTTTGGGTTTATCTTATTATGGTTCATTTAGTGGATATCTATTCTTGAAAGGTGTCAACAACATGAAAGGTGTATTGTTCGCACCTGTCATGATCAGATATCCACTAGATGAACCACAATAAGATAAACCCCAGAAATAACTCATCTTAGAGCTGTAAGCTCATTTTTTGGGTATGCTATATAAATAGTAAAACCTTTTTGCATACCTAGTAGTTTGCACAATCATTGATGATTGTGATTCTAGGAATTTTCGCCAATAAAATTTTTTGAACTGCGCTCCATTCCTTGCAAACCACCGAAAAGTTGAAGAGATCGTCAAAACTTAACAGTTTCTTGGATATGATATCAAGCTTATCCCTACAAAGTGGACTTATATATGTAACTAGTTTCTTTTTTCCCTATTCTAATGGGAATTAGGGGTGGGCCTGGTTCGGTTACGGAGGAAAACCGAACCAAATTGTTTTCAAAATTCATAGTAGTTTAACTGTTTGTCTTTCGAACTGAACCGAACTGTTAAAATGGTTCGACTTTATGATTCCAAAGCAAAGCATAACCAACTTTTAAAAAATTAAAATTTACTATATTTTTTTAATCGTATTGTTATTATTAGTACCTTTGAAAAAAATATAAGAAAATCAAATTAAATATTAGGAATTTTTAAACACAAATACCGATCTGAACCATTAAACTAAACAAAACTATTAAAGCAAACTGAACCGATAATAACTGAATTGTTTCAGTTCAGTTTCAAAATGGTAAGTTGTGGTTCAATTTTTTGGTTTTTTTGCCCACCCCTAACAGAAATGTTAGGTGATGAAATGTTAGGTGATTTCTACTAACATATACTCCCTTCATCCATTTTTATAACATTTAGTTTGACATAAAAATTGTCCATTTTTATAAGACTTAGTTTGACAAAAAAATTTGTCCATCTCCAATAGTATAACAGTATTTTTGCAGCGTGCATACATAACAATTCATTCATCCAGTCAAAAATATACTCTCTCGAGTCCTTTGACAAAATTACACTTATCAAGGAAACACATTTTACATAGTTATTTTTATTTAATACTCTTAAAAATTTAAATTGATTCTATATATTCCCTTATTTAATTACTCTTCCTTCAACTCACTTATTTATTTTTAAAATTATCTCTCATAATAAATAAGGGTATAAGTGAAATTAAACATTAAAACATTTGAAAATTGGTAAAAATTTCTTATAAAAATGACCAAATTTTTTCTCCAAAGTGTTCCTTATAAAAATGAGCGGAGTGAGTATAATAAAACATAGTATTCCTAGCCACTTTTGCTTCTCTCAAATCCTTGAGACCCGGACCTCTATTTATTGTGAAAAACACGCTCTAATCAAGTCTCCATTATTGCATCATGGAAGCCCATCATGGCACGATGAATTCAGTTAAGCTGGAAAAAAAAATCCTGATCCCATTGTGGCATGACGGATCCTGTCAAGGTTTTAAATTGTGATCCGCCTTGCGGCTGCAGTATTGCTGATGCGAAAACCTCCGCAACAGCATCGCCCCACAATTACGGTCTGATCTTAATACAGGTGTACGGGCACATCGTAACTGCATCAGAAGTTTTCCGTGATGTTAGTTCAAATTTTCTCACCAAAAAATAAAATTTATGAACCAAGAATTTGATCGCCGGGTCCTGCTAATTCCATACGAATCAATACTGATAAGCATGTGCCCATCACTACAGCGATGACACTGAAGATGAAATATAGAGTCCCTATATCCTTGTGGTTAGTGAAGAACAACCATCGGACCAGATTTGTCATAAATTAAAATGGACCTTCTTTCTTTGCCCATCACTTCAAATTCTTGTTTTTTGTGGGATGATTAAATTTTTGGCCGAAGCCTACATATGTGCCCACTTATATATATAACACAAAACCTAAAGTTAATCTCTCATCTATAATTAAATAAGTAGCTATCATCCTCTATAATCTCTCATCTCATCTCTCCTTTAGTATGCATCTTCTTCTTTTCTTTTTTTCATTATTTCATTTTATGTCTCCCCTTTTTCTTCTTGTTCTTCTTAGATCAATGCTTGCTTGCTATGAAAACATCAACTTGACTTCTTTATTATCTTAAATTGGAGCTTGTTTTTTATCTTTTGTCAAAAGAGAAATATGTTGCGCAACCATTCAAACTGGAAAAAAACGTCACTTTTTACAATTGTTTCTAATTTTTATTTGGTTTTCTGGTTCATATATTGGTTGTGGCACAACGATTTCCTATTTGTATTGCATCAGATTGAGGTATGATTCTCGATTCAACAGATCGATCCGGTCTTCATTACCTTGGTAGATAATATTTTAAAAATTTTGAACACCTAGAGATATTTTATATTTATTTATTTATTTGAGAAGAATTTATAATTTTAAAAATCTTCTTCTCAAAATTTTGTGTTCAATGTATATATATATATATGTCCATATTCCTTCTTCGTTTATACTTAATCTCCCTATTTATGTACCATTAAAGATTTGATTTTATTCCATAATATATTGATTTGATAATTTATTTTATTTACGATTTGACTTATTTGACTTATACTATAGGAAAATTTGATTTTAAATAAATTCTAACCAAGAATATTTCTTTGATTTTAATTTTAATATAAAAATTTTTATTTCTGGGATTGAATATTTATTTTGTAAAATCCTATATATATATATTTGGTGATTAATTTATGTGAGAATCATATGCAACTTTAAATTATATATTCTCAAGATTTGAGCATAAAATATTATTTTTAGTAAATCTCGTTTATTTTTGTAAATCATATGCAACTTTAAATCAAGGGTAAATAGGGTTTTACCCCCCCTGCAAAATAGGAGAATTTTGCATTACCCCTGTAAAATAAAAAGTTGTGATTCCCCCCTCGTAATATTAAGATTCTTTGTTTTACCCCCTGAATTGACAACAAGGATTTGGAATCTTAATTTTGCTGACATTGACAACTGTTTTTATTTATTTAATTTTTATTTTGCCACATATTGAGCTATGTCATTTAAAAAAAATAAAAAATAAAAAACAAAAAAGGGGAAAAACAAACAGCAAGAAACATCAACAATCTTCACCACTCTCATGGGAAGAACAAACAACAACAACCCATTCTTTCATTCAATTAAAAAAAAAATCAAAACAACAACAACAAACTTCATCTTCAATCTTAAATTTCATCTCATCAATTCAATCTCAAACCCATAAATCCAAAACCATAAAAAACTCATAAGTTTCTCAAAACATAAAATATCACGGTTCATTCTCCACCACCAGCCACCACCACTGTTGTCGTCCATCTCTCTTTCCCACCAATTGCATCTCTCTTCCTTGCAGCATCACTCTCACTAATTTCCGCCGATTTTCAGATCTGAATTTTGTTGTTTGTTGATTTTCCAAAAAATTAAAATTAAATCAGAATTAATGATGTTTGGAGAACATGTGTTGTTGTTATTTTTCTTGAACTTGTAATTGCTAACCCAACCCATATCCTTCACTAAGATCAAAGGAATGAACACGTGAGAGGTAGAGACCGGGAAGGAGAGGGATGAAGGAGTTGATTATGTTAGGGTTGTTGTTGGTGGTGGTGGTTATGGAGGAGGTGGAGGAAGAGTTTGAATTGGAGGAACTGTGGAGATGATTTTATTTATTTTTTCGATTTAGGGATTTGAGATGAAAGTTGCTTCCTGAGATTTAATATGAAAGTTGTTTTTTGGAAAAAAAAAATTGTGGGATTTGAGATGAAGATTTTTTTAATTTTTATATTATTTTAAATAACAATGATTTGGAATAATTATAATAATAAAAAAAAATAAAAATTCTAAGAAAATCCACATATGCATGCCACATCATAAAAAAAAAGATTCCGTGTCTAGTTGGCGAATTAGGGGGGTAATTGAATGAATCTTTATATTACAGGGGGTAATCACAAAAAAAAATTTTGCAGGGGGTAATGCAAAATTCGCCCATTTTGCAGGGGGTAAAACCCTATTTACGCTTAAATCAATGAATGTTCTTTACAATTAGTTTACATGTATATGATTTGTAATGCATCCTATTGTACCCGCATTACATATCTCGACTTCAGAGATTGAGAGACGTAACTATAAAAAACGAAAAAAGAATTACATACTTTGACACTTCAAAACCTAACAATCATGTGCAGAAGTATAAATGATGAGTATAATTAGGCGAAAGTATAAAACTCTGAACACACACTAAAATAATAAGTAACCAATATGCAAAAAACGAAGAAAACAGAAACTAGAAAATAAATGTAAAAAAATCATATTTAGTTTTTTTCTTTGTTTTTCACGACCAGTTTAATCTGGTTCGGGGGTTAGTTATTCATTGAATAACTAAAGTATATCGTCTATAATATAGACTAGATACATCGGTTATTCAATGAATCTAAAAAGTGAATATTTACTTTTAACCCCTTTATTTGAATTGAATTTGGATTTTAACACCCTATTTTATAAATAAAAAAATACCATAAAATTATATTTAAAAATTTTGAGATCCTATAATATTACTTGAGGAGGGTTATATTGACTCCAAGAGTAATTCTAGAGAGTTACTCCAAATCAAAGCCGTCCAATTTATTTTATCTGACTGCCTTAATTAACCATTAATTTTTTTAGCGTGTGCGTATCATGCCTGATACTTCCCTATCGCATCCATTGTAATTGGCGCAGAACAAAAACACTATACTGGTCTTCTTCCTTCACATATATCTCTGTTTTGTTTGACAAAAGAACATATATCCCTTTTAATTCACGGTAAAGATAAACGAAATGCATATATTTCTTTTGTTAGAACACAAATCACAATAGGCTTTTGTGAAATCCCTAAAAAAATATATCTTTTTTTTTTTTGTTGATTAACCCACAAAATTTTGATTCTATAAAATTCCAATGATGATCCTCTTTTCGGTGCAATTGATTTTTCATTCTTAATTATTTTAGATATCTATGTTCGTTTTCTACTCTTTGGATGAAATTCTTAGGTTTTATTCATTAACCCCAAAAAAAGGCCATTGAAGAGGTGAGGTGATTGGTAACAGAGGAAGCAGATAATGCAATTTATAATTTGCAGAGAAACCAAGTGATATACATTTGAAAACAAAGATCTTTAAAAAATCACTTTTCAATAAAAATTGAAATAACGTAAGAATTGAATCAGTTTGTGGAGGATTGATGCAGATATTCCTTATTCTTCTCATTGAGGAATATGACGATAGAAAGTGAGACAGGAAAGTATCAAGTAAAACACCCGCATGCAAGAAAAATTAATGATCAATTACGACGGTCGGATTAAATAAAATGGATGGCTTTGATTTGGAGTAATTCTAGAGAGTTACTCTTGGAGTCAATATAACCCTCCTCATATTACTTATATGGCTTAAATGCAGTTTTGCCCCCTATTTTGATTAAATCGGAATTTTACCCCCCTTGTTTTAAAACGCGGACTTTTACCCCCCTGTTTTATAATTTGTTGGATTTTGCCCCCCCTAAAATTCTGCTTTTGAGTCACAACTTTAAAGCTTCGCACACAACTCAATTTTGATCAATAATTTACCAAAAGGATACCGAAATGACCGTAATCGAGTTATCTTTCCACATAATCAAACCCCACTGAATTTGGAGTTACAAAGACAGAATAATTACCGTTTTAGTGAAGGTATGTCCTCCAAAATTCTGCAAAAAATCTGCTTTCGAGTCACAACTTCAAAGCTTCGCATACAACTCAATTTGGATCCATAATTCACCAAACGGCTACCGAAATGACCGTAATCGAGTTATCTTTCCACATAATCAAACCCCACTGAATTTGGAGTTACAAAGAGAGATTAATTACCGTTTTAGTGAAGGTATGTCCCCAAAATTCTGCAAAAAATCTGCTTTCGAGTCACAACTTCAAAGCTTCGCATACAACTCAATTTGGATCCATAATTCACAAATGGCTACCGAAATGACCGTAATCAAGTTAGCTTTCCACAGAATCAAACCCCACTAAATTTGGAGTTACAGAGAGAGATTAATTACCGTTTTAGTGAAGGTCTGTCCAATTACTAATTCTGCAGAAATCTACTTGTGATCTTCAAATTCAACATCGTCTACCGAACACATCGTAACTCCAAATTCGACGAAATTGAAATGCCAACAAGGGTAATTTCGTTAGATTTCCATACATGTAAATAGTATTAAAAAATGAGCTACAGGGTGAGAGGAATGACGAGAATACCAGTAGTAGTTTCATACGATAATTAATTTGAACAGACCTTCACTAAAACAGTAATTAATCTCTCTCTGTAACTCCAAATTTAGTGGAGTTTGATTCTGTAGAAAACTAACTCGATTGCGGTCGTTTCGGTACCAGTTTGGTGAATTATTGATCCAAATTGAGTTCTGTGCGTAGCTTTGAACTTGAGGCTCAGAAGCAGATTTTGTGCAAAATTTTGGTGGGGGGGCAAAATCCAACAAATTATAAAATAGGGGGGGTAAAATTCCACATTTTAAAATAGGGGGGGTAAAATTCCGCATTTTTCAAAATAGGGGGGGTAAAACTGCATTTAAGCCTACTTATATATTATTTATACCTATAAAATATCAAATGTATATTAATAGATTAATTTTTGGGCCCTAAAATAATAGTTATATATTGTTAATGTTCATAAAATATCATATGTATCAATAGATTAATTATCTATAATTGTAAATATAGTTCTAATCCATTTTAATCTTTGCATACAATTTGATCTTAGATTAGGATGTTCTTTTTTGACGTTATATACAAAGATAATTATTTTGTATTTCTTGTTCCATTTAATTTAATACAATTGATTTAATATTGGTAATTTATATGTTTATAAGATTGATTTTTTTTTTTATATTATATGCAATTTAAATCAACAATTTTTTTTTTTTATTAAGGGGCCATTTTTATATTTTGCACACTCGGAAACGCCCCTGATAAGAAGATATGTGTAACTTACACTTTTTATTTATTTTGCGGGCTAAAGTAAAAAAAAACGTGGCCTTAATTAGAGAATAGGTGATAGCCACCTATAAGGCTACATCACATTTCATAAACGATGGCCAAACCGTTGCAAAACTTTAAGCCACACTCTTTGGATTTTTGCCATAAACAGCAGCAACTCAATCGTCTAATCCTCGTTTAGTGACGTGGGATAGACCAATGGAAGGAATGATATGCCATAATGTGGACGGGAGCTTGTTGGGTTCTTTAAACTCTGCGGGCTATGGTGGTCTCCTGCGAAATCTTAAGGGTGAATTCATATCAGAATTTCATGCTACAGTGTCAATTAAAAGCATTATTTTCACTAAAATAATGGTTGTGGTGCATGCTTTAACAATTTGTTGGAGAATGGTTACACGAAGATTAATTGTTTATTACATTCACTTCAGGTAGTTAATCTAATCCGCAGTGGGTTCTCTCGTCATCACCGTTTTGCTAATGAGAATTTGAGCAATCGACAGCTTATTACTCGTGATTGGGAGGTGGTTCTCTCTCATATCCTTTGGGAAGAAAATTCGTGTGTGGATGTGCTAGCTAAAATAGGGGTGTAGCGAATATTACATTGGTTATGACTTCAACGCCTCCAAGAACTTTAGCTATAAGCCACTTTTTGAAGATGTTAATGGTGTAATTTACACCCAGGAGTAGTCTCTACTGGTGTTTGTTTTTTCTTTTTCCTTTTCTCTTCATGTAATTAACCAAAAATATATATATTTAAATTTATTTAGGAGAAAGATAAATATTTTTTAGAAGGAGATATTAAGAGTGGTCGAGGAAAAGCGAAAGGAGAAAGATGTATAGTAACCCGTCTTCTTCCTTTGGTTGAACGATCGTTTCGTCGCTAGTCGCTACGGCGGTCTGCCTCTTCCACCCCAACGCGTCTCCTCCTCCCTGTTTCACTCTTGATTTTCAGCTCAGGTGCTCAAATGCGGTCTTTTCAAGGGCGATGAACAGTGAACCGATAAAGGTTTGATTGTTGTATGTAGAACTCTGTTTTGATTGTTGTTGTTTGTTTGTTTGTTTTCATCCGTTTTCAAGCTTCAAGCTTCTGTTTTGATTGTTTGTGTGGGTTGCTGCTTGGTGGTCTTTTTGGGTTCTACTCTAATGGCTTCCACCACCTCACAGTCAACTGTTACCAAAACATTTACTCAACCATTGTCCAATTCGTGCAATATTCATGCATCGCAGTTACCTAAACTTTGTTTGAAAGGTAAGCAAGTCTCAATCAAAATAATTGAAGATGAATATTTGGCAAGTGTCTTAGTCTCAATCCTAAAGGGTCTATCTCTGGTTTCCATGCTAGACTTAAAGGCACAAATTTTAAAGTTTTGGGAAACCAATGCTCCATGGTGTATGGTTTCACTAGGGAATGGTTACTTTGAATTTATTTTTTCATCCATCAATGATCTAAGTGCAATTAGATCCATTGGCTCTTGGAATCTTTCACCAGGTTTCCTTCGGACCTTTGCTTGGACAGCTGACTTCAACCCTCACATTGTGCTGCACACCATCGCTCAAACTTGGATACGCGTTCATGGTCTTGCTCATAAATATTGGCGACCCGCAACATTAATTGTTTGAAATTGCAGGGGCTCTAGGAATTCCTTTAGCGCTTGATGAGGCATAAATGAAGAGAACTTTCGGTCATTTTGACAGAGTTTTAATCGAGGTTGATCTTAATTCTGATCTTCACAAAAGAATTCTTGTTGAAAGGAATGCTTTTGATTTCTGTGTGGATATTAAGAACGAGAAACTTCCCCTTTTCTATAACTCATGTTAGATTATTGTCATTCTGAGCTCATTAGTAATACTTCTTGCATCCTTATTGTGGTGGAAAATTTTAGCTATTTGTTATTATATTGGTTTGTACCTACTGCTATTTGTACTCTTTTTGGGCTGTAATGTAATCCTTGTACGTTTTAGTGTCTATTAATAAAGTTTTGCAGTTGAAAAAAAAAACTCCTAAAGCCGGTAGCGGAACTAGAAAAAATTACATGGGTGGGCTGCAAAAAAAATGAGAAAAAAATTATAATATAGAAATTAGGCTTAAATATCACATTGGTCCCTGTATGTTTCCGTTTTTTTGGTTTTAGTCTCTATATTGTTTTTTTGTTTAAGCAATCTGGATAGCTCGAAACAATGCTAGATTTTTCAGGTGCAGACCAAATTGGATGTCTTCATTATCTTGGATATCTGCTAACATCACTCTTACTGGTAACCAAACAAATCTTACTTCTTCAACTTCTATCAGAGATTTTTCAATTCTCAAAGCTTTCTTGGTTATCATCCACCCACCTAAGCCATCTTTCTTGAAAGAGATTATATGGCAACCTCCTCCATCTCAGTGGATCAAATGCAATATAGATGGTGCTTCTACTCCTCTTGGATCAGCATGTGGTGGGATTTTTAGAAACAACTCTGCAAAATTTATTTGTTGTTTTGCAGTTAATCTTGCTTTGTCCTCGGCGTTTTATGCTGAACTTTGTGGCCTCATGTCAGCTATTGAAATTGCAGACTCTAGAGGATGGAATAACTTATGGATTGAGACAGATTCCATGCTTGTGGTAATGTCCTACAAGTCTCCTAATATGGTGCCTTGGCCTTTAAGAAGTCGTTGGTACAATTGCATGGTGGCTTCTAGGCGCATGAATATCATTGTTTCTCATATTTTTAGTGAGGGGAATCAGTGTGCTGATGGTTTAGCAAATTTGGGTTTATCTTTAAACAGGCTTACTGTATGGTGTGAGCTTCCTCATCAAATTAAGGAAAGTTTTAATTGTGATAGACTTGGTAAACCCTTTTTTAGGGTTATACATGGTTAGGGAGGTTTTTGGCCGAGTCCCCCTCCTTCTTTTTGTATCTCTTTCCTCATCTTATTATATATATATATATTGAGGTAGTAGCCCTTTGCTACTCCTCTTTTTTTTGAAAAAAAAAATGTGATATTTAAGCCTAGAAATTAAATACAAAAATTATAGTCTCAATTGCATATTTGGTCCCTTATGTTTATTTTAGAATTCAATTTGGTCCCTTATGTTTAAAAAGTTTCAAGTTGATCATTTTCGTCAAATTTTTGTTTTAATTGTCAACTTGTCTAATGAATTTGCGTACGTGGATCACTTAGGAAAGTACTATGTGAAAGTTTTAGAATAAATTAACTCAAAATTTAACAAAAAGTTAGAAAAAAGTAATTCAAAATTTAACGAAAAGGATCAACATATGTTGAGATCAATAACATAAGGTACCAACTTGAAACTTTTTAAACATAAGGGACCAAATTGAAATCGAAAATAAACATAAGGGACTAAATATGTAATTAAGCCAAAATTATATTGAAGAAAACCTGTAGCTAATAGCTTATAAGGTCATATTGAAGAAAAAAAATCTATTTGATCACATTTTTGTATGAACGTATAGCTTATTTATACTAGCTCAATTGCTAATTTTACCTAATATTATAAATTCAATCAGCTATTCATTATTTTTTTGTCAAATAAAATCAAATTAAAATTAAATTGTATCTTAAAATAATACTCAACATATACCGATTGACTTGAAATAATTATTAATAGATTATAAACTAATATTTGTACTAATACTTAAACTACTAATATTTGTACTAATACTTAAACTACTGGCCGACTCAATTTCTTAAAAGTAACAATAGCTATAAAGTTCGTGTAATTAAATATTCTTATTGTCTTTTGCTTAAAAAAATTAAACTTTATTTTGTTGAAACAAAATTATTTATTAAATTATGATAATAATCTTTGTAAAGAAATTGTTGATAAGATAAAAAAAATTACTTACCAAAAAATATAAAATAAAATTTTATTAATTCTAATTTCAATACTATAGATTTATTACTATTTTCTTTAATATTTGAAAAATTATACGTTGTTGCTAATTTTTCTAATTTATTTATTATCAAAGATTTTTATGTTTTCCTTTGAAATATCTTTTTTACTATGAACTTATAATTTATGTTTTCAGTCACTACTTTTATAGTGAGTTTTAATTTTCGTCCCTATAAAATAAAATCATTTGTGTTCATCCCTACAAAAAAATTTCTTTTGTTTTTAGTCTTTAATGGGCAAATTTTGACATTTTTTTACATAATATGGACTTATATAGGTTTAAAATGATATATAGACGTAATATAGATCATTTTGAATATAAAACTATCATAATATTGACATTAACATGTCAAAATTTTGTTGATTAAAGACTAAAATATATATATATATATATATATATATATATATATATATATATATATATATATATATATATATTTTGTAGGGATAAAACAAGTGATTTTATTTTACAGGAACAAAAATCAAAATTCGCTATAAAAGTAGGAACTTAAAACATATTTTATCTTATAATTTATAAAGATTTTTTTTTTCTTGAAATAATTTTTTTCTTTAATGACAATTTGAAATTTTTTCTTTTGAAAGCTTAAATTGTTATTTAGGTCCCCGCTTAAAATTAAAAGGCTTAACTACACATTTGGTCTCTTATGTTTATTTTAGGTTTTAATTTGGTCCCTTACGTTTAAAAAGTATCAATTTGGTCCCTTACGTTTTTTTTAGGTTTCAAGTTAGTCCTTTCCGTTAGTTTTGTCACTAACACCGTTTGAACAGTACACGTGTCAGCATGTCCAAGTGCCACGTGTCAGTCCACATATGCAAATTGACTGCCACATGTGACAAAATTGACGGAAATAACTAACTTGAAACCTAAAATAAACGTAAGGGACCAAATTAATACTTTTTAAACATAAGAGACCAAATTAAAAATCTAAAATAAACGTAAGGGACCAAATGTATAGTACCAATGAGTAGGGTGGCTACAATGCCCAAGAGGCCAAGACGTTCTTTCTTTATCCCACCGACTAGCTTCGTGTCACTGTCAAGTGTCCCCCATAGCGGTGCATCCCCCTCTCTCAACTTTATTGGCTTAAAATTTGTTCAAAAGTAACAAAAGCTTTAAAGTTCGTGTAATTAAATATCCTTCTTGTCTTTTTTTACATAGACAATTAGTTATTCCTTCCTATCCTCAATAAGTAGTTTAATTTCACTATGATTACTATTCACATTTTTTTTAATATTATTTTTTAAAATCAAAACTCGAGATGACTGAAATCCATTTAAGTGATTGACATCTCCCAACAAATATTTCTCCATACACATGCTAGAGATCAAACATTTTAATAATACTTTTTATAAGTAAATAAAAATAAAAATTAGTGAGTATATAAGATATTATACTTGTTTACCAACAATGAATTAGTCTGAATGATAAGAGTCTGGGTACCCTTAAGCATGTAATCATGAGTTCGATTTCTGACTCACGCATATGAAAAAAAATTGGTTGAAAGGGAAGAACACACCTTGTGTGCCCCACAGGTTCCGCGGCGGAGATTAGTTATCGCTAACAACGGTGAAAACTTCGTATCAATATCATACTAACAAATTAGACTTATTTCAATGAAAATTTTCAACGAAGAAAGTTTATAACTCTTAGCTCGAATATAAAAATGATGAAATTGTTGGACCGGACATTGTAATCGGGAATCAAACATCAACTTCTATCCAAAATAAATGACCGATAACGGTATGTAAAGTTTTTTTTTATATCAAAGAGGGCCTAAGCCCAACGGTATGTGAAGTTTGGTTTTCACTAATTTATCAATAATACTTCATTTTATTTAAGGCAAATGGTAACAAGTGCCCCTGACATTTTTTAAGATATTAAAAAAAATTATATAATTTTTGTGGAAACATGTAAATTCAACGTATTGAAAATTATACTCTCTCCGGTCTATATATTTGCCTCTTTTATAAGCAAATATACTAATTTGCACACTTATTAAAAAGTTACTATTTTGTTTTGATTTTATGGAAAAAAATTCTATTAAAATTCCTAAAATGACCTTACAATTGTATTTGAACTCTACAATCATGTGAAAAAGTTGAATAATTAATGGGGGTAAGTTGGGAAGAATAGCATTAAATAAAGTTGATTTTGGCACTTTTACTTATATTTGAGACCAATTTTTTATTGATTTTTGCTTATAAATAAGACCGGAGAAAGTAATATTTAATTTTTTGAATAAAATATTTCTTTAAATGAAATGTTTTAAGAGTGTTCCGCGAGACACCCGTTAACAAGACCAAATATAAAATAATTTTTACATTTTATATTCATTGAATCATATATCATATCTCACAACAATCTAAAACTCATATATCATATCTATATCTATAAATTGGACTAAGACAAAAATTATAATAGAAACAGGACGGCATTAAACTATTATTAATAGTTTTCTATATATGGTGATTATCTCTTTAGTTAGAGAGAAACAAGATTCACAAAGCAAGCCACATAAAAAGAACTATGGAAGACGGTGTTACAGAAGTTCGTAGTTTGTTTCCTCCACCAAATCATAATCCAGAAGAGGGATCCAAAAGAAAATATAATGAAGAAAATGAAGAAGGGTTTGTCTCAACAGAAAAGGCTGAAAAAGTGAAACAGAAAGGTCTTGATATAGAAGAAGCAAAAGACAGTTCAAGTGGAGGTGGAGGTGTAATTAGCAACTTTATCTCGAATTTTATGACTCCTTTGAGTCCAAGAACAGGGAAAGTTACTACTGAAGATGAAAGTGGAAATGAGGTGTTTGAGAAAGAGGAAGAGATTGGTAACAATGGTGGAGAAAAAGGGGTCATAAGTAATCTTGTTTCTAACTTCTTTCATAGAAATGAATCTGAAGAAGGTGTGGTGAAAACTGAGAACAAAGAGAAGGAAGATGATGAGGAAATCAAAGGTGGTGAAAAGATTAAGAGATTGAAGACAGATCAGACTGAAGCTAATGGTGGCAGCAGTGGCGGTGGAGGCCTTATTCATGACATTGTATCTCATTTACCTACTTCTATCCCAGGTAAAATCAACAAAAACTAAAAAATTAAGGGTCACTTTGCAAAGTCTTATACTAGATTAATTACTATAGTAGCATTTTAGTTTCGTTTACTTTGCGAAAATATTTTCTATTTTTATTTTTTAAGATATTTATTAATTAACTCGTGTAAGTATAGTTCAGTTGATATTTGGTAGGATCTTGATAGTTCCACCTAAAAAAAATTTGTTCGTTTTATGTGTTAAGGTATTGAATGCACAACTTCCGAGAAAAAGTTTTCATATTAGGCACTATTTAGCATTTTAATTTCCTTATTTTAAATTTGAATCTTCTAATATTAATTGTTAATTGAGCTATTGAAAACTGATTTGGACCAAAGCTAAACCATTTTTCACTAACTGATTTGGACCAAAGCTTACTACTCCCTCCGGTCCTTTTTATAAGGAACAATTTGAAAAAATCACACAGACCAAGGAATCACATTTAACATAATTATTTTCATTTAATACTCTTATAAATTTAAATTTATTCCATATATACCCTTATTTAATTACTCTTTATTCAACTAATTTACTTATTTTTAAATTCTCTTTCATAATAAATAAGGACATAAGTGAAATTGAACATTTAAAACATTTGAAAATTGGTCAAAGTTTCTTATAAAAAGGACCAAATTTTTTGCCCTAAGTGTTCCTTATAAAAAGGACCGGAGGGAGTAATTAACTATATTTTTTGGATTTTTTTTGTTATCAAGAAGTGCAGTGGCTAGAAAATTCATCTTAATGATGAATAAGTGTTTGGACTCTTTATATTATGTCTACCAAATTTTTTGACTGAAATTGAATAACGTTCCACATTTTTTAATCTTTAGCTCAAATCAGTTAAACTATGACCGCATTTTTTATCGAGGACTTTGATGAGAGTTAATTTATTTTATTTATTTGATTGACGTACACTGCATTTTTTGGGCCAGATGATGCAGCTCCTACAGCAGATGAGGCGACTATTTTGATTAACTCTCTTGTTCGTGACTAAGCAGACACATCAAAATGGGATTCTTTTGCAATGTATCATGTATTTTATTTTTTCAGTCCTTTTCTACAGATGTTATTTTTGGGGTGAACTTTTGTATTATGCCTCAGTTTGTACTCTTTATGTTATGTCTGCCATAATCAAAATTAGTAATCTTTGGACTTTGGTCTAAATCAGTTATTGGTTTTTGAAAAGTGTAACATTAGTGACTCAACCAGTTAAACTAGTTGAAGTAAGGATTAAAGGAATTGGAGGTCAAAAATTTAAATTTGTGTAAAAAAAATTACCATAACAATAACAATTAAGTCATTAAAAAAAATTTATTACTTTTGAAAACTGAACTATTTTCCGGCCAGTCAAGTACCTGATAAAGTTTTTTCATCTTCATTTTGTTGGTAGATACTTTTTAATTTAGCATCTATATTTTCAAAGTTATGTTATTTGTACATACAATTTTCTAAATTGTATCTCAACATCTTTTACCATTGAATGTAGGCAGTAGTCTCCAGGTGAGAGAGCAAACATCTAAGAGAGAGAAAATAAATTAAAACTCAAAACCGTGTTCGCTCACTTGGATAAATATGATATTCATATCCGTGTGAATATCCACTAAGCGGATAGTCCGCGAATTTTAAGGTATCCGCGAATATTTAAAGATATCTATGGATAAAATAAAATTTTAAAAAATATATTTTTTCTAATCACCTAAAAAATTTCTTCAACTTCTTTTAATGAAGTAAAAAAATATTAACTCATAATAATATTCATAATTTTACTTTCAATTTAACAACAAAAGTCACAACGTTCATTTACCTCCTTTTTTCCTAAACTTATTGTTTAGGATATAATCTTTTTACCATAATATCATATATTTCTCTTCAAATAAATAATATACATACATTTCTAACCAAAAAAAGTTCATCACAAAGTTTACCGAATGTAAAAGACTCTTTTATTGTAAAAAAAAAACCTCTTTTATATTGAATAAATAAGAATATTTAAGTAATTTTCTTAATTTATTAACGGATACGAATATCCACGGACGCGGGTACCATTAAATTCGCACTTGTATCCATTAAGTAACGGGTAGTTGAAATATCAATTTATTTTATCCGTGGATATCCATTAAGCTATCCACTTCGTGCCCGTGGCGGATTTTATTCGTGGATACCCGCAGATACAGATAATTTTGTCATCCTTATTCAGGAGTACTACTTGTTACACTAACCAACGGTTAGTGAATTTGTCTGTTCACGTATTCCTAATAACAATTTTTGATAAATCAACATGTTGTAGATCCTATAATTATATACAAAATTGAGCTTATGATCTGAACGGTCCTATTTGAAGTCGATGGATGAGATTCAATACACCATAAAACTGCATGCAATCTCTGCAGTAGGAAATCCTGGTCTGCCAAGTGTGGCCCCTTTCTCAACCTTATGTTAAATGCAACGACGGAGCCAGAATTAAGTTTAGGGGAGACCGAATTTAAAAATATAATCTAATAAAAAAAATTAAATTTTAAAAGCATAACATATGAAAGAAATTGTAAGATAAATTCAAAGTTAATAATGCAAATCTTTGTTTTATGGATTTTTTTTTTTAAGTTGAACTTTTTCCCCCCTCCATTTTTACATTTAGTGTAATTTTTTATCTCAACTCGTGTGTTTTGCCATAAAAAATGCAATTTTTTGTGTAAAAAATGTGAATTTTAGTCTCAAAAGAGATATTTTGTAATTAAATTTAATATTCGGGGGTAATAAATCAAATTTTTTTAGTAAAAAAAAACATTTTTAAGAGAGAAAACATCTGTTGAGATCAAGTTAACAAATGTATAAATAGAGCCTAAACGGTGGACTATTTTCATAAGTTTAATAAAATAAGAGGACTAAAAATGAAATTAAACCAATAATATAATAACATATTAATATAAAAAAAAATTGAAAAAGTTTAGGGGGGACCGTGGCCTCTGCTGGTCCCCCTTCTAGCTCCGTCCCCGGTTAAATGGAGTAAATCAGTAGTTAGAAATCTGTAAGAGTTTGTTATTCTATTAGGCAGAAGTAGTTGTGTTATATAAATAAATAGATAGATAGATATTAAGGAGTTTTCCCTCGTATTAAATTCTAAAAACCTTATGAATTAAATCTTCACCTTTGATCCCTGTGTAGTTTCTAACAACACACAAGAAATATATTAAATGACCAATCGTTAGTTGGTTCGTGGTGATTGGCGCTGAACTTGGTAGGAAGGACCACAGTTCGATCCCCGCAACTACGATCGGGAGGAGCTGGAACCACTTAATGGTAGAACTGACTTCCGAACCAGATTAAACTGGTGGTAAAAGTAAAAAAAAATTGTTAAATCCTTCATATGATTTTCTATAATTTTCTCTATATGCAAAAATTGCAGATAAATCTCTGACCACCCTACTTAAGGAGTGGAAAACTATTCCCAATTAGACCAATTTATTGTTGGTTTTAAAAATGAAGTTTAATTCCTCTTAAATGATGTGACTTATTTATCCAATGGTATTTTCTCTGCCGCTAAACCCTTCTTCTTTCTTCCGCCACTAAAACTTGTTCCTCTTTCTTTAAAATCCTTTGCGATTAGACTAGGGTAGTGATGGCGTGATGAGGTCATCCTCCGTGTCATCGTTTCACCCCATTGGGAAAATTAAGCACTTATTGACTTATTTTGAAAAGAAATCCATGAAAAATTATCCCTTTGGTTGTAAATATTGTTTTTGCTAGAATATGTCAAGTACATTCAAATCCCAATCATTTTGATAGGTTTTGCTGAACAAGAATAAGAAAATTAAGGTTTTGAAGTCTTCGCTCAGCGAGCAGCAGCGAGCTGCAGCGAATCAAGTCAGTGCATAAAGGCTCCATGGCGAGCAGTAGCGAGCAAAATCAAGTAATGGTCGCTCAACGAGCTTCAGCGAGCTGTAGCGAGCAAAGTCAGTAAATTCTGGTATGGTAGAGAGCTTCAGCGAGCAAGTGCTGAGTAAGGCAATTAAAAGGCACGTGTCAGCAAACCCTTCTGTGAAGTAACTCGGTCGCTCAGCGACTACTTTGTTCGCTCAGCGAACATGTAATTGCAGAAAGTCTATAAATAGCCGTCAGATTGTGTTTTAAAGACATCAACCACTTTTTACAAAGCTTACACGAGATATTACACTAGTTCTAGGGTTTCATAGAGGTTTTGAAGGTGGATCCATCACAACTTGAGAAATCAAGTGCTATGTTCTTTCCTCTTTCATTTCTCCACTCTTGTTAGTTGATCATGGCTATGCATAGCTAAATCTTTCTTTGTTGGGATTAGATGTAATTAATTTAAGATCATGTACTCATCTTAACTTTGCTATATATGTTTTATTCATCAATCAATGTTAGTAATATCCTTGTTTACTTGTTTATTTCAAAGATTTGGATGATATAGACATATGTTATTTGAATCAAAGATCTAGGATAATCACTTATTAAACTTCAAAGTTTAGACATAGATTTTGAGTTTAATATTTACTTTTTTTTTTTGACTAAAAAGATAGTTTAATATTTACTTAAAGTATTAAAGCTTAATGCTATTATATCGATTAACGATTCGAGATATCGAAAGTTAATAGGTACGATAGATTTCACGGCCTATTCCGGACACGAATACGTTCGATGAGTGATACGTTATAATATTGATTGGTAAATGAAACATATATATCATTAGTTGAGTGATATATGTGAATGAGTTAATAAAGTTTAATCCCAACAATTTCTTTTCTCTGAATTTCTAACAAATTTTATATCACACTTTTTATGTTCCGAAATCAAAATCATTCAAAAACCCTTACTTAAAATCATGGTTATTGTGGATCGACAGTTAATATCGCACTAATCCCTGTGAATACGATATATTAAAAATACTTACTTTTGAGTTGATCTACACTTTATACCGTTCATTGTGCAAAATAATTTGTTTGTTAGTATTATTTTTATTTTAGTAAAAGAAAAACGCGTGAAAGTTTATTAGTAAATATAAGGTGCAAATAACAACTCCTTCGAGGCCCGGCCCAGAAATCCTCAAACTTGCTACGTCGACAGTGAAATGGAGAAGAATTTCGTATTCGTATTCGTATCGTATATATATTCACTTCAACTAGGGTTTTAAGTTCTCTCTTTCACCATATCACAGAACTCGCACACACGCACGCAGGGAGAAACAGGCGCAGCATCCTTGTCATCACATCTGACAAAACACCAAAATGGTTAGTGTTCAACCTAATTTATTTTATTTCTTACTGCATTTCATTTTGTTATTTCTGGTGCCTAATATTTGAATTTTTATTGTATTTTTTCTAATCGCATTATGTGATTTCATTTCATATGCTTAGGTTATTTGTTCTGCTTGATTTTAATTATCTAATGATCAATATATATGTAATTGTGCGTAATGTTGTATGTGTTAATGCAATTGTAAATTATGCAATAAGATTGATTACTGCTTCACACAATTCCTGCTGAGAATCTCATTCCATTTTCTGACTATAGAGATTAATTGTAGACATTTTGGATTAGAAATTGATTTAATGTTTTTAATTTTGATTCATATTTGCCTTTCATAAACATATTGATTGATTGGATCATGTTTAGTCTGGGCTTAAGGTTTCATGTTAGGATTATTATGCTGTGAATTTTGGTTTGGTTTTTGAATTTTGGATTGGATTAACACCAATCCTGCCGTCCACTTGCGGGGGTGCCCATATAAAGTTAGAGCTTTGGAGGAGCATGAAGTGGCACCAGGAGGATTTGAACCTGAGACCTCGAGAGGAGCAAACTCAAAGGTCTCAAGCCTTCATCTAGGGATGTCAACGGCGCAGGGAATGTGCGGGGAAGCTTCCCCGTTCCCCGCCCCAAAGTGCATGCGGGGGAGATTTTGCCTCCATCCCCGTCCCCACGGGGGAATATTTGTCTCCATCCCCATAGATCCCCACGGTTCCCGCGGAGATCCACGGATATCAAATATTAACAAAAAATTTATATTTTTCGATCAAATTATGAGAGTAGTATGACGTTATTTTTGCCTCCATCCCCATCCCCACAGGGATAAAATCTTTGTTTTCGTAGCTCCGAACGGGGCAATCCCCGCGGGGATCCGCTCCACCGGATGCAAATTGACAACCCTACCTTCACCACTAAGGCAAGTAGGCAACCCATGTGGATTTTGTTTGGTAGTCTTTATGATTCATGTCTAATAGACTCTTTCTTATTCATTTGGAAATGAATTCAGTGTTTCAATGTTCTACACTTCTACTTCTAAGTAAAGCTTGAATCAGTTATTTTTGTTTTTGTCCCGACCATCGATAATGTTTGAAATTTTAATATTCATTTGGAACTGAGTTCAGTTTTTCAATGTTCTTCTAAGTAAAACTTGAATCATCAGTTATTTTTGTTTTTCTCTTGGCCATTGATAATCTTTGAAAAATTAATACCGCGTTTACTAGTTTTAATCCTAAAAATTCGATATCTGCTAACCGGCTCACCCAAGTTTTATTTTAATTTTGTATAATAAAAATGTACAGAGATTCATAATGTAGGATTATTTCCTTTGTAACCTTTGGAATTTTTTTTAGATGTACTAGGTAATTTATATAGTCGTTCTTTGGTTCATTACAATCCCTCAAATCAGTTGTTTAGTTTTCTTGGTTAAAGAGTGTTATGTCTATCACAGACTTGACCTGCCTTTCTGGCTCATACCGGTTTGGTGAATTTGGAGTTGGATTCTTATGTGGCATGCTTTCATTGGCCTGATTTTGGATATCTTCTATTTTGTTTATTTGGCATTTTATATAGGATGTAGAATATCTTGAATTTTTTCATCATAAACTAATTATAGATTTTCTCGTGTATTTCAGGCAAGAGGGTTGAAGAAACATTTGAAGAGGCTCAATGCTCCGAAACATTGGATGCTTGATAAGCTTGGTGGCGCCTTTGTACGAACATCGTTCCTAGGCTTTGTGTTGCTAATAATAATTTATTTTTCATCTTAATTTTCCATTTGAACTCATGCATTAAATTTTTTGTTGTACAGGCACCAAAGCCATCATCTGGACCTCACAAATCAAGGGAGTGCCTGCCTTTGATCCTTATCCTCCGAAACAGACTAAAATATGCTCTGACATATAGAGAAGTAATTGCCATCTTAATGCAACGTCATGTTCTTGTTGATGGCAAAGTTAGGACTGATAAGACATATCCTGCTGGTTTTATGGGTATGATCATTAGACTTAAATGACACATGAAATTTATAATTTTTTATCGTCAACTTTTACTTTGACTAATTGAACAATGAATGCAATTTTCCAGTGTTTTTTCAGTTTGACAATGTTAGTATTTAGACAATATAAGTAACTAGGTATGTGATTCTAAATTATCGTTAGAGATTATCTTGTTCTAATCTAATTCTGTTACCACTTCTAGATGTTGTGTCTATTCCCAAGACAAATGAAAATTTCCGTCTCCTGTATGACACAAAGGGTCGATTCCGTCTTCACTCTGTAAGGGATGATGAGGCAAAGGTCAGTCTAATCCTTCACAATATCTCTAATTTGTACTCAAAGATAAATTGTTTCATAATGTTTTTTTTTTTTTTTTTTTTTTGCAGTTTAAGCTCTGCAAAGTGCGATCTGTTCAGTTTGGACAGAAAGGGATACCTTATTTGAACACCTATGATGGGCGCACCATCCGATATCCTGACCCCCTAATTAAGGCTAATGACACAATCAAACTTGACTTGGAACTTAACAAGATAACTGATTTCATCAAATTTGATGTGGGGAATGTTGTTATGGTGACTGGAGGGAGGAATAGAGGTCGTGTTGGTGTCATCAAGAACAGGGAAAAACACAAAGGAACCTTTGAGACCATTCACGTCCAGGATTCCGCTGGTAATGAGTTTGCAACCCGGTTGAGTAATGTCTTCACCATTGGCAAAGGTACAAAACCATGGGTGTCTCTACCCAAAGGCAAGGGTATTAAATTGACTGTCATTGAGGAGGCTAGGAAGCGGATTGCTTCTCAACAAGTGGCAGCTGCTTAAATTTTAATACTTTATATTGTTTGGTAATTTAGCCATTTAGATTGTTTATGAGACTGTTTCGCGGCTAGATTGTTTGAATCACAATTTTGAACATGACTTGATGTGAGTTCAATTTGTTTGAAAATCTATGTTGGATGACATTTTTTGTTCTCAATTTTGTCTTCCAGTTGTATTAGAATTGAATTACAGTATAAATTTATGATTTGACTATCATATAAGAGAAAGCTTAGTCTCTTCAATTTGTGTTGGTGGGTGTTCTGGTCGCTGTCTTCATACAACTTGAAGGATACTGTGTGTCTTATGAATAGCCTTGAATGTGAAGGGATTGAATCAAATATGTGAACCAGATCAAAAGTAATTCTGAATCAAAATTTTAACTATTGAAGTTTCTGTCCTGGTTGCAAACTGTAACGCCCCAAAGTCCATGCTGATACATTCAATGTCTTAACCGTAAAGGCACAGCACACCGCCTTTGTATGCACTCTCGGAATGGTCAATCATCTGTGTCAGCAAGCTTTTGTGCTTCTCTTGCTAAAATGTTTTGCTTAATCTTTATCAAATAACCACTAATCGAACAGACATTCAACCAATTAGGGTTCATAATAAAATGAATGTCACTTATAGCACTTAAGCACTTGTAAAGGCATACGCGTGAAGACCAATCGTTGGTTCAGTGGTGATTGACATTGAACTTGGTAGGGAGGATCGCGGTTCGATTCCCCACAACTACGATTGGGAGGAGGCTAGAACCACTTGATGCTAGAACTGACCCTCAAACAAGATTCAACTGGTGGTGAAAGTAAAAAAAAAAAAAAAAAAAAAAAGGCATACGCGTGAAGAGAGAAACATTTGGTCAACACTTCTTTCCAACTTTCCATTCTATCTGCATTTCAATCATTCGTCCAAGTTTTTTCCGGCTTCAAAATTATTTATTTTAATTAGTATTTATTTTATATGATTCGCCTAGATACATGAAAACTTATAAAAAATATGGACTCCATATTATGGAGCACTCCTCAACCTCTCTTTAAGGTTTGTTTAGTTTATAAAATAAAAAAAATATTGGTTTCTTAAGATTAGAAAAATATGTTTTCTTTCGTAAAATAATTTTGAAGCTAATTTGTGTTTGTTTATAATATCAAACATCAACTTTTATTCCTCTATTATTTACCACACTTGTTAAAATTATATAATTTCAACTTCTTTTTACAAGAAAGTCATATTATTGCTAAGAAGCTACTAAAGTAGATTTTCATTATAATAAAATTACAAAAATATGAACCGTGATTATTCACCAAAATGTCCCAGTCTAGTCTAGTCTAGCTTTTAAAATGCACTCACATAAACGACATTTTAACCTCAGAAAGTGATTGAAACAGAATCCAAAGCCTTCGTCAAATCAAAACACATTGGCTTTCAATATTAAAAGACTCGATAATAAATTTCTTACATGCCATAATAAATCTTTATTTTAGTGCATTAAACTATACTAGAGAAGTGCTAATACAAACACAAATGCACTGAAAGATAAACCAACCAACCGCTATACAAGGGGTCCACACCACAATACTAACATTATAAATGAATGAATCGTATTGAGAATATTCGTGTGAAGAATATGTAGGAAAAGAAAAATCCAAATAATATTTAACAAAAAAAGAAAAATCCAAATAAATATCCCCTCTTACTCATTATTCCTAAATTGGACTAATACTATGTCATAAATTTAATTTGTATGACGGTATCAAATATAAAAATAAAATTAACATATGAAATTTAAGGATTGAATATATTTTTACTCCTGTTCGGGGAGTTCGGGGGTCAATGCTCCAGGACTATAAGAGAGGGAGACACCACATCTCCACCTAAAACTTTAAGGCATTACCCCACCAAGCAGAACCACGACTCTAATACCACTTGTTGGGAAGTCTAGGGGAGCTCGGAAGAAACAATGGGCCCAATGCTCCAGGACCACAAGAAATAGAGACGCCGCATCTCGACCCAATAAGGCATTAGGTTAATGAGTCACCTATCTTATAAATCCAATATTCTTCCATACATAGTCGATGTGAGACTTAACCACTCAGACTTGAAACCCAACGATTGCTTATATAAATCATTTCAAATTTTTACACTAGCTCCTACCAAAATATCATTCAACTTTTGTTTGAATAAAATAAAAAATTCAAGCAAATATCTTGAATATATCATTTTTTGCAAAATGGGAGCATATAAAAAAGAGAGATGCTCCAGGATCACAAGAAAGAGAGATGTCACATCGCCACTCAAAACCTTAACGCATTAGGTTAATGGGTCACCTCTCTTGTAAATCCAACATTCTTCCATACATAGTCGATGTGAGATTTAACCACTCACACTTGAAACCCAGCACCTCCTTATATAAATCATTTCAAATTTTTACACTAGCTACCTCCTACAATAATATCATTCAACTTTTGTTTGAATAAAATAAAATATTAAAGTAAATATCTTGAATATATATTTTTTTGCAAAATGGGAGGATATAAAAAAAGTACACAAATGGCATTGTCTTCTTCTTTATTGCTTTGTGCAGTGGCAGTATTCATTTTGTTGTTTTGCTATAAGTCATATATTAAATATTTTTTTGAAGGGTATGATTCATTGTTCCTTATATAAAAAGGAGCCACCAAGGAATAGAAAGATATCTGCTCTGAAACAAATGAGAAACTGGAAGGGCTGGAGGTGTTTCAAGAGCCTTACTATCCACCCTTTTAAGAGTATCCTTAGTAAAATGAATTCAAATTTCAGATTCAAATCTCAAGGTAAGTAACAAGCTGCTTATGAAATATGTATGCATAGAGATATATTGGTGTGTTATTACCAAAATTTAACTATATAAGTAAGAATTGTCTCGATTGACTTAAAACACTTGCAAGACTATTTGGAAGAGCTTATAAAAACACCTTATTTCCTATCCATAACAATTATTCCCACGATTCCTCCACTATAGCTTATGAAAACTGCTTAAAGCTTATATAAAAACAATTATTATTATCTTTTGTTATAGAAATAACTTTTATTCCCATTCTAAATCGACGCTAACAACGTTACAGCGTCCGTTTTTTGGCATTTAGAGTCTGCTTTGGGCCAAAGCTCCATAGCAGTCTTTTGTTATAAAAATGACTTTTATATAAAGCACTTACTTAGCTTGGACACTTTTAGCGTCCACCACGACACAGACTCTAAATTGACGCTAATAACCTTGTAGCGTCCTTTTTTTGACATTTAGAGTCTAGTATGTGCCGACGCTCGAGAGCAGTTTTGTTGTAGTCATTTATCTTTTGTTATGGAAATAACTTTTATATAAGCACTTAATTAAGTTGTTTATTCCAACATAGCCTAAATTGATTAACTTGTATATGTTTTGTCATTGATCCATTTTGTTTACTTATGGCCTTGATTAAATACAGGACACAGAAATGGACTTGTTAGTCTTTATAAAGACATGGAGTCTTGTAGAGAATATGCAGATATTCAAGTGATGTGGAAAATGATTGAATCATCATCTCCTCAAATTGCTTGCAAGAAGAAAAAGATCATTAAGCCTTCTTATTGGATGATTTGTTTCAGGCCAACATGATTTTTTTTATCTTCAGCAAAATGGGAACTCAAAATTTGTATCTCAATTCATTCCTTCATACCTCAATTTCTATCATGTCAATAGTTTTGTTACCATAGGAAGTGAAAGTGAATGAGCAGAGTACAAATTTGATTCTCCTTTAAACACAGAATCTGATAGTAATCTATATTTGAGTTTTTTGTTTTGTTTCCATAACTTTCAAGTTTCAAACATCTGAGACCATCATCATGAACTGGAAAAAAATTCATTGCATTTCCACAATACTAAGTGATCAATAAAACTGCATTAAGTATTTTGATCAATAATCCAAATGACATAAATCATGAAATGGATAAAGTTGTGGTTAGTTTGCAATGTTGTCAATTGCATATCGCGTAAAAAAGCAGTTTGTTAAAATTCCGGTATGCAACAATATCGCCGCAATAGTCGTTATTTGGCAACATTTTATATTAAACAGCATATCACGGAAGAATAACAATCTGTTCAAACCAGCATATTATGAGTGTCGTGTTCACAATGTTTTTTTTTAGGGTCATCAAAGCATCCAAACACTTGACACATTTATAGAACAAATCATATCCATAATTCAGTTTGGGTTATCGAGGCATCCCATATTCCATCTTGCAGCGGCAACTCTCAGTCTATATTTGCATTCAGGGTCATTAAATCACAACAAATTCATCCCTTCTATTATGAATGAATAGAATTAAATTCATATCGGGCAACCTTTAAATTATAAGTAAATTGACAATGCTTCCTTTAGTGTCGTCGAAGCATCCAAAAACTTGAAACATTTTTAAAACAAATAATATCCATGAGTCATCGAAGCATCCGAATACTTGAAACATTCTATAATTGCATTTAGGGTCATGATATCTCAACAAATCCATCTTTTATATTATGAATGAATAAAATTCAATTCATATCAGTATCGCATTGAAGAGCAACATACAACTTTTATATTGTGAAGAAAGTTTCATAATGTTTCTTTAAGGTCAACGAGACATCCAAATACTAAAAATTTTTTATGGAATATATAATATATAATACTCATGCTTCATTTCGGGTCATCGAGGCATCCAATAACCCATCTCAAGGCGAAAATTCAAATCCATCCTTATTTTATGAATAAATAAAATTCAATTCATATCAATACCACATCGAAGGCATCAAACAACTTTTACATTATGAAGAAAGTGTTCATAATGTTTCATTAGGGTCAATGAGGTAGCCAAATACTAACAACATTTTATGGAATAAATAATATTCGTGATTCGTTTCAGGTCATTGAGGCATCCAATAATCCTTCCCTTCGGGTCAAATTCAATTCATATCAACATCGCATTGAAGGCAACAAGCAACTTTTAAATTATGAGTGAGGATTTCATAATGTTTCTTTAAGGTCAAAGAGACATCCAACTACTAACAACAATTTATATAACAAATAATATTCATTGATTCCTTTCAGCTCATTGAGGCGGCATCCAATAATCCATCTCATATTTTGAATGAATCAAATTCAATTTATATCAATATCGCAGCGAAGCCATCAAGCAACTTTTACATTATGAGTAAAGAGTTAGTAATGTTTTTTACGGTCACCGAGGCATCCAAATATTAGCAACAGGCAATAATATTCATCGATTCTTTTCGGGTCACCGAGACATCCAATAATGCATCCCTTATATTTTGAATGAATCAAATTCAATTCATATCAATATCGCATTGAAGGCATCAGGCAACTTTTACATTATGATTGAAGAGTTCATAATGATTTTTTCCGGTCAATGAGACATCCAAAATACTAACAACTTTTATTTTATATAACAAACAATATTCATTGATTCCTTTCGGGTTATCAAGGCATCCATTAATCCATTCCTTATATTATCAAGGAATCAAATTCAATTGATATCAATATCCCATCGAAGGCATCAGGCATCTTTTACATTTATGAGTAAAGTTCATAATGTTTTTTTACGGGCAATTTGGCATCCAAATAATAGAAATAATTTATATAACAAATAATGTTCCTTCAACTCTTACTTTCTAACATTAAGGCTTAGATAACAGACAGCTAGCAGAAGAGGGAAGATTTATTAATACTGACCTTCCAATAACCCCTTCACAAAAGACAAAGAAAGAACCATCCTTGCAATTTCAGACTGTCGCTTTCCGAGCAGCTCTAGTAGCCATTTGTAACACTTTCGCATTCCGAGCAGCTCTTTCAGACTAGAAAAATCAAGAAACACATTTCCAATAAAAATAAATAAGTTGCAGAATCACATAAGAATTATATGGATATACAACTTATATACCATACGATGTGATGATTAAAGAATTTGCCTACCTCTAGTACTTGAACTCGGAGTTTCATATCCCCTGCCTCTACTTGTTTTACAAAGTCATCTATTGTTTGAACTTTGTAAGGCATTGGCATGAAATTTGTTCTTACCTATGAATGTTAAAACAGACTTGTCAATTCTAGTTATCAACCATGTTATTTGCACAAAGTTAATTCTCTTCTTAAATTGTTCAAATTATTAGTTTATTGCTTAGTGTAAAGTAAATCAGTGCAGAAAATGGCTCAAATCTTCATCCCTTTTAAACATAATTTAACAACAACTTTTATTTACCTTGAATCATGTCTGACCAGCTATGCCTTTTTCACACCAAGTGAGAAACCAACTTGTTCTAGCACAGGACCCTTGCAGCACCATGTGTAAAGTAAATAAGAAACAGGTTAGTAAATTCCAATGATTGGCTTAATTTTAACATACAGAACTTGGAACATAGTAATTTTGTATATGTAAGGACATAAACAAATAGTCATTCAGTTTTAAAATCCTTAAATTTAAAGAAATAGACTGATAGGTATGTATATGAATTTATGAATAAAGATGAATGGAATGTTATATTAATGGTATTATAACTGCACTTTGTTGGAATTGAATACAAAAGAAAGTTGTAAATGAGGAATGTAAAGGGTAACAGAATGATAGTGACACTATCAAACCCAAAAGAGTACAATGACTCTCCCAAATCACCAGTGATTGATGACCCCACTTTCTCAACAGAAAACTTGGCTAACTTTATTCTTTCCCATACTACTCATTATATAGCGCTACTGTCACGCACTTCTCACACACCTCACTCACCTGATAAGCACATGCTACACCCTTGCACATGCTATTACTCATTTCCCTTCATTTTCTCATTCTTCCATCGTTTTCTCGAATATACCCTCCATTCTTTAGGTCCCACATTATTATTAAGACTCACATCCTTATCAATACCACCTGTCTCAAAAAGAGCCTTGTCCTCAAGGCTAAAATCTGGAAACTGTCCTGCTATAAACGCATCATCTTCCCATGTAACCTCCTCCAAAGATTTATTTTTCCATTGGATCAAACTTTGAGGAACAGCATTGCCACTTTGCAAGGTAATTCTTGAGCCCAAAATCTTCTCAGGGTATATATCCTCTTCTAAAGAAATTTCTAGCTCTTTAGGAATCCTTGAACTGGATAATCACCCACAGCTTTTTTTTAATAATGAGACATGAAAAATCGGATGGATTTTTGAACTAGCAGGTAGTTGAAGTTTATAAGCCACTCACTGCACCCACTCTTTCAACTATCTGAAATGGCCCATAGAATCTTGCAGCCAGTTTTTGATTAATTCTTTTGATCACAGAGTGTTGCCTATGAGGTCGAAGCTTCAAAAACACCCATTCACCAACACTGAAATGTAAATTCCAATCAATATTCAACAAATATAGATAAAAAGTTTATGTTGAACTTGAGTCTTTAATTGATTCAAAGCTTCGTCCCTTTCTGTTAATTCCAAAGCCACAGCAGCAACATTAGTTTCATTGCTTAAGAACCTCAACAAATTAGGAGGAGATCTACCATATACCACTTCAAAAGGAGATTTATCAATTGATATATGATACGTAGTGTTATACCAATATTCTGCCCACGAAATCCAATAAGCCCAAGACTTAGGCTGATCAGAAGCAAAGCATCTCAGATAACTTTTCAAACATCTATTAATTACCTCAGTTTGCCCATCCGTTTCCGGATGATAAGCAGAACTCATCTTAAGTTTTGTACCCTGCAGCTTGAATAACTCACTCCAAAAGTGACTTATGAATAAAGGATCTCTGTCACTAATGATTGTAGAATGAATACAATGCAAACGAACTACCTCTTTGACAAATAATTCAGCCATAGATTTTGCCGTATAAGGGTGCTTTAATAGTATGATAAGTATGACATAGTTTATACACGTAAGCACAATAAGAAAGGAGGAGGGAATCACTCCTAAATGATAGCAACAAACTCAGTGGGTTTTGGATGACTATGTCAGGTGGCAGAGAGAGAAAATAGAATTTAGATGCTATAATTATGGAGTTTACGATGGGGAATAATCATTCAGATATTTTGTCAGTATTGTTACTGCTCTGGGAGATCCAAGGCTTCTCAAATTGCCTTACCTACCTGTTACAGTCTTTATCATTATTTTTCCTTTTCTTTCATCTCTGTAATAGTTGGCTGAATCCCATATGAACTTCAGCTATTTATATTACTAAAATAAATATACCAGTTTTACCTATTTGTATGCTATTTTGTGATTTGTGTTAGCAATACAATATTGATCCTATCAATTTGGTATCAGAGCCTTGGTTGTTGTTGATCTTTATCATCAATAATGGAAGCTGCGAGAGCTGATGCGTTAGAACAGAGGATGGGTAATGTCAAAAATACTTTGGATGAGATTCGATTGTTACTACGTGAGCGAAGTCGACCTCGACAAAGGCAAGGAAGGCCACGTCAGAGACCGTCGCCTACAGAGGATGATGATAGAAGTGACGGTAGCATGGTATCGGGAGAATCGCGTCCTCGTTTTCCCAGGTACCAGGGACACCGACGTAAGCTAGAGATCCCGATATTCAAAGGGGATGATGCTTATGGGTGGTTGGTTCGTATTGAATGGTATTTTCGTTTGAATGAAATACGCGTTCGTGATAAGTTAGAAGCAGCTGTGATCGCCTTAGAGGATAAGGCCTTAAATTGGTTTGTGTGGTGGGAAGAACAAACTACATCAAACTTGGGATGAGTTTAAACTCTCGCTGATTAGAAGATTCCAACCAGGAATTCTTCAAAACCCACTTGGTCCATTGTTGAATCTGAAACAAAAGGGGACAGTTATGGAGTTTAGAGAGCAATTTGAAACGTTGGTAGCTCCAGTAAGAAGAGAAGAGAGAGTGATGTTGGATAACATATTTTTAAATGGGTTAAAAGAAGAAATTCAAGCTGAGTTGAAGCTCTATGATTGTCGAGACTTAGCAGAAATTATGGATTGTTCCCTGTTGTTGGAGGAAAAAAATGATGCTTTGATGAAACGAGGAGCTGGAGGAAAGGAGAAGGGGGAATGGAAGGATAGAGGCAGTGCAGTAAAGTTTAGAGACCCTGGTGATTTTGGAGGAGCCAAGAGAGATAGTGATAAGAGGGGGGCTGTAGGTGGAGATAAATTCAAAGGCAAGTGGTTGAGTTCGGCAGAGTTGGAAGAAAGGCATAAGAAGGGACTGTGTTTCAAGTGTGGAGATAAATGGGGCAGAGATCACACTTGCAAGTTCAAACATATGAGTTTGAGGCTATGTGATTGGAGTAGTGAGGAAGAGAAGGAGTTGATAGCAGAGGAGGAGAGTGGAGAGGAAGAGCCAGTAAGGGAGTTAAAAAACCTACAGTTGTCATTACACAGCAGAGAAGGGTTCACTTCCAACAAGTCCTTCAAAGTGTGGGTGAGAGTAGGGGAAAGACAAGTGAGGACCTTGATTGATTCAGGTGCCACTAGTAATTTCATAACATCTGGATTAGTGAAAAAATTGAAATTGCCAGTAGTTGATACACCCACCTATGTCATCGAAGTGGGGAACGGGGAGAAAGTGAGAAACAATGGTGTGTGTGAAGGTTTACAATTCAACATTCAAGGGGTTGAATTTAAACAACATTTTTTCATTATGGAACTGAGTGGTTCAGAAATGGTGCTTGGTATGGACTGGTTAGCAAGCTTGGGCAACATAGAAGCTAATTTTAGCAATCTTTGTCTGAAGTGTGAATTAGACGGAAAAAAATACACCATTCTAGGAGATCCAACTATGTGCAACAATCAAGCAACTTGGAAAACAATGATTAAAGATTTGTCTGATGAGGGGATGGGATTTTATATACACGGTCAGTGGTGATGCAACAGAAGCAGTAGAAGGTGGAGATATGTCTGAATGGGGAAGGTGATTAATGAATTTGCTACAGTTTTTAACATGCCCTCTGGATTACCACCAATTAGAGAGCATGATCATGCTATACTGCTCAAGCCAGATGCCAACATTCCTAATTTGAGGCCATATAGGTACCCGTATTATCAAAAGAATGAGATAGAGAAGATTGTCGAAGAAATGATGCAAGCTGGTATCATAAGGCACAGTACCAGCCCATTCTCCAGTCCAGTTTTGCTAGTGAAAAAGAAAGATGGAGGGTGGAGATTTTGCACTGACTATCGAGCTTTAAATAAGGTAACTGTCCCAAACAAGTTCCCTATACCAGTTATAGATGAATTATTAGATGAATTAAATGGAGCTGTCATATTTTCCAAGTTGGATCTTAAGTTTGGGTACCACCAAATTAGATTGAAAGAGGAAGATATAGCCAAAACAGCCTTTAGAACCCACGAAGGTCACTATGAGTATTTAGTTATGCCTTTTGGCCTCACCAATGCTCCATCAACCTTCCAAGCCTTGATGAATAAAGTGTTGAGACCTTATTTGAGAAAATTTGTTTTGGTGTTTTTTGATGATATTCTAATATATAGTGCCAACAAAGAGGATCATGTGAGACATTTGAAAGAAATTTTTAAAGTTCTGCACACTCACAAATTGTTTGCCAAAAAAAAGAAGTGTTCTTTTGGTCAAGCAGAAATTGAGTACTTGGGCCATTTAATTTCTGGAAGAGGAGTATCAGCTGATCCCAAGAAGATTGAAGATATGTTGAGATGACCTATCCCTAAGGAACTTAAAAGATTGAGGGGATTCTTAGGCTTAACTGGATATTATAGGAAGTTTGTCAAAAATTATAGCAAGATAGCTTGGCCATTAACTCAGTTACTGAAGAAGGACAACTTTAAATGGGGTGAAGAAGCTCAACTGGCCTTTGACAAGCTGAAGCAGTCCATGACCACTATCCCAGTACTAGCAATGCCAGATTTTAACAAAGAGTTTATAGTGGAGACCAAGGTTGTCAGAACCGGACCGGTCATCGAACCGGCGAGCTCACCGGTTCAAGGTTCAATTGGTCGGACCGGGTTCAATCGGGGTCGAACCGTTTTTAATTAAATATATATTTTAATTAATATATAAATAAATATATATGAATAATTGCTCAATATTTCATAATTTCACACATTAAAAAGATAAAATATCACAAGTCAAAATAAATAAAAAATTATAATTCAAACCAAATGAAAAATAGATGAAAACCAAAAATCTTTCCTATTCCTACGACGTCGTTGTTTTGTTTCAGATTTTTTTTTAAAAAAAAAATTAAAACGACGTTGTTTTGCTCTATTTTTTTAAAAAACAAAAAAAAAACTGCAAAACCGCTTGAACCGCCCGGCCGGTTCGCCGGTCCGACCCCGGTTCACGCGTTTTTTTGCCAGTCGGCTTCCTATCCGTTTTTTGCTCAAAACCGAACCGTTTTCATGACCGGTTCACGGTCCGACCGACCGGTTCGGTCCGGTTTTGATATCCTTGGTGGAGACTGATGCATCTGGGAAGGGAATTGGTGCGGTGTTGATGCAGGAGGGTAGACCAATAGCTTATATGAGTCAGACACTTTCTGACAGAGCACAGGGCAAGTCAGTATATGAAAGAGAACTTATGGCCATAGTGGTAGCTATACTGAAGTGGCGGCCTTATTTGTTAGGCAGACACTTTTAGGTTCACACTGATCAAAAGAGTCTGAAACACATCACTGAACAGAAGACAATGGAGGAGGATCAGCAAAAGTGGATAGCCAAGTTGATTGGGTTTGATTTTGAAGTTAAATACAAACCTGGAAAAGAAAACAGTGTTGCTGATGCATTGTCAAGACAGATGCAGTACTCAACCATTTCTATGGTGCAATGTGAAGCTTGGGAAGGATTAGAAGAAGAAATTCAGAAAGATGATAAGCTTAAAATACTAGTTCAGGATTTAATTGGTGATCCATTAAGTCATCCGGGCTATCAGTTAAGAGGTGGAAAACTATTTCATAAAGGCAGAGTGGCTATTCCTAAGAATTCACCACGAATTGCTTGGATTCTACATGAATTTCATGATACTTCCACCGGAGGACATTCTGGCTATCTCAGGACTTACAAAAAAATTGCTAGTGTGGTGTATTGGGAGGGTATGAGAAAGAGTATTTAGGAATATGTGGATGCTTGTGAGGTGTGCCAGAGAAATAAGTATCAAACTCTGAGTCCTGGGGGTTTGATTCAACCTTTACCGGTACCTAAACAGGTTTGGACCGACATCTATGGACTTCATAGGTGGGCTACCAAGGTACAAGGGGTTGACACCATAATGGTAGTGGTAGATAGGCTAACCAAATATGCTCATTTCTTGCCAGTGAAGCATCCTTACACAGCTAAGGATATTGCATAGCTATTTATCAAAGAAATAGTGAGACTTCATGGATTCCCCAGCTCTATTGTCTCAGACAGAGACAAGGTTTTCCCCAATTCATTTTGGGCAGAAGTTTTCAAACAGGCAGGTACAAGATTGAAGTATAGCAGTGCTTATCACCCTCAGTTGGATGGGCAAATTGAGGTAGTGACTAGTGAATAGATGTCTAGAAACATATTTAAGATGCTTGACTGGTAGACAACCCAAGCAGTGACCTAGATGGTTAGCGTGGGCAGAATATTGGTATCTTACGAATTATCATGCATCTCTGAAATCAACTCACTTTGAGGCTTTGTATGGGAGAGTACCACCAGTGTTAATAAGAGGTGATGTGAGTCTTTCTTCAGTGGAGGAAGTTAACAAGCTTACAGCAGAAAGGAATGTTATGTTGAGAGAAATGCAAGAACAGTTATTGAAGGCGCAAGTCATATGAGGGCGCAAGCCAACAAACATAGAAGAGAGAGGTGGAGTATCAAGTAGGAGATATGGTGTATTTGAAGATCCAACCTTACAAGTTAAAGAAGTTGGCTAATAGATTTAATCAGAAACTAAGCCCAAGATATTATGGGCCTTATGAGATAGAGCAGAAGTTAGGTGTTGTGGCTTATAAACTGAAGTTACCTGATGACAGTAGGGTACATCCAGTTTTTCATGCTTCTTTATTAAAGAAAGCTATCTCTCCTAATGTAGAATCTCAACCTCTACCTGCTTGTATGAATGGGCAGTGGCAGTTAGAGCCAGGGCCAGAAGAAGCAATGGATACTAGGAGGAATGAGCAGGGTGAAGTGGAAGTCTTAGTGAAATGGCAAGGGCTACCAGAATTTGAGAATTCATGGGAGTCAGTTGAGAAAATGAGGAAAGAGTTTCCCGGATTTCTCCTTGAGGTCAAGGAGAGTTTTGAAGGAGGGGGTATTGATAAGTATGACATAGTTTATACACGTAAGCACAATAAGAAAGGAGGAGGGAATCACTCCTAAATGATAGCAACAAACTCAGTGGTTTTTGGATGACTATGCCAAGTGGCAGAGAGAGAAAATAGAATTTAGATGCTATAATTATGGAGTTTATGATGGGGAATAATCATTCAGATATTTTGCCAGTATTGTTACTGCTCTGGGAGATCCAAGGCTTCTCGAATTGCCTTACCTACCTGTTACAGTCTTTATCGTTATTTTTCCTTTTCTTTCATCTCTGTAATAGTTGGCTGAATCCCATATGAACTTCAGCTATTTATATTACTAAAATAAATATACCAGTTTTACCTATTTGTCTGTTGTTTTGTGATTTGTGTTAGCAATACAATATTGATCCTATCATAGTATAAAATGACTATACTTTTATAGTCGATCAACAACAACCAGAACAGCTTCAAACCCCTTTGATTTGGGCAACGCTATGATAAAATCAATAGACAAGTCTTCCCATATAGCATTGGGAATTGGTAGGGGCTGCAGCAAACCGAGAAAGCAATGTCAGGTCTGGTGTGTGACAAATAAATTAGTTTCCCAACCAATCTTTGGTACCTTACAGTATCAACAGGAACACTACCTTCTTCCCAAAGTTTTGCATTAGGATCCATGGGAGTATCTGCTGGTCGACATCCATTCATTCCTGTTTCTTTCAATAAATCTAGAGTGTATTTCTGTTGGGAAACTACAATACCATCCTTTGATCGGGCAACCTCCATACCAATAAAATATCTCATGGATCCCAAGTCCTTGATTTCAAAATCTAATACTAATTTCTCTTTTACTTTTGCCATTTCAACTATATCGTCTCCAGTAAGAACGATATCATCAACATAAACAATCAAGACCGCAACTTTCCCATGTGGGGAGAACTTTGTGAACAAGGTGTGGTCAGCCTGTCCTTGAATGTACATTCTTTGGAATCTCTACACCAGACAATTTGGAGGTGAAGGCAGAAAAAGATGAAGACAAATTTGAATATGATATAAAATTGGACATAGGGTGTATAGTGCAAGATCTAACAGGTTTTCTAACAGCTACAGGATCATCTATATCAGGATACAGACTACGACTTTCAGAAATAGAGATAGACTTACCTTTCCTTTTCTTAGGAGACTGATCATTCCCCGGCTCAGATTTATGGCAATGTTGGGATGTGGACTCATTGCCTTCTTTATGGTTCTTCCTCACAAACACCTTTCCTTTCCAAATTTTATTTTCTACTTCAAGGAGAGGTTGCAGGAATAACCAATCTCCCATGGTAAAACAAAATTCCCTGCTGGACTACATATCCCGGTTTGCTATCAGGATTGTCAGTCAACTAAGAGATCAACTTCTGGATTTGAGCAACTTGTGCCACTTCCTTCAATAGCTTCTGCCCTTCCAGCCATTGAGGACAAGACACCAAGACATTCAAATCCAAGTCAGCATCTTGTGTCAAATTCTGCAATGGCATCTGCCCTCCCAACCTTTGAGAAGATGACAACAAGACTTTCATTTCTTCTTCACCATGGCACCTTGACAAAGCATCAACAGCTTTGTTATCTGGTCCAGGTTTATACAACACTTCAAATTGATATCCCAACAGTTTGGCAAGCCAACATTGTTGGTCAGGAGATGAAACTCTTTGTTGCAAAAAATGTTTCAAACTCTTGTGGTCAGTGAACACCAAGAATTTCTTGCCTAATAAATAATGTCACCAATGTTGAAATGATAAAACAAGAGCCATGAGCTCTTTCTAATAAACTGATTTAGCTAGATTTCCTTCAGCATCACATTCCTATGAAGCTATAGGTTTTTTTGCTGCATCAACACAGCTCCTATGCCTCTCCCTGCAGCATCACATTCCACCTCAAATGGCAGCTCAAAATTTGGCAAAGCCAATACAGGTGCCGTAGTCATGATAAGCTTCAATTTAATGAAAGCATTAGCTGCTTCTGGTCCCCAATTAAAATTGTCTTTTTGTTAGTTCAGTCAAGGGTTTGGCTATCTTGCCATAATCCTTAATGAACTTTCTGTAATAACCAGTCAGCCCCAAAAATCCTCTCACTCCTTTGACATTTTTTGGTACAGGCCACTCACTGACACATTTAACCTTGTCTGGATCAACCACCACTCCTTTACTAGAAATGATGTGGCCCAGATAATCCACATGATGGCCACCAAATTTACATTTCTTCTGATTGGCTACAAAACAGTTTTCTAACAACACAGCCAATACTTGTTCCAAATGTAAAAGATGTTCAGACATAGTTTTGCTATAAACTAGAATGTCATCAAAAAATACCAGCACAAATTTTCTTAAATAGGGCCTAAACAGATCATTCATAGTGGCTTGAAACGTAGCAGGTGCATTCATTAAGCCAAAAGGCATTACTAAGTATTCATAATGCCCGTTATGTGTTCTAAAAGCAGTCTTATGAATGTCTTTCAAGTACCCTAATCTGGTGATATCCAGACTTAAGATCAATTTTAGAAAATATTGTATCCCCAAATAATTCGTCCAACAGTTCATCAACAATGGGTATAGGAATCTTATCTGGCACTGTAGCTTTGTTCAGAGCTCTGTAGTCCACACACATTCTCCAACTATTATCCTTCTTCTTTACCAATATCACAGGGCTAGAGAAAGCACTCATACTTTGCCCGATGACCCCAGCCTTCAACAATTCTCTAATTTGTCTTTCAATCTCTTCTTTCTGATGGTGTGGATATCTGTAAGGTCTCACATTAACAGCACCCTGTTCAGGGAAAAGTTTAATTTGATGTGCTTGAGATCTCATTGGTGGTAACTTAATAGTATCTTGAAATACTGCAGCAAATTTTTCCAATAATAACTTCAGATCTTCATTTATTCTCTCCTCATTGCTCTTCTCTTGATGAAGTGATTTCATCCACCAATCTCCATCATGAAATCTGTTAGCAAGGAAAGAATTTAGGTAGCTCTGCCTCTTTTGATTTTCTCCTTGGCCTTGCAGAGTTACTGACTTTCCTTGATGCCAAAATTGCATCGTGAGAGTCTTCCAATCCATCAACACCTTCCCCAAAGTACACAGCCAAGACCACCCCTAAAACAACATCCAATCCTCCTAAATCCAAAATCAAAGCATCTACCACCACCTTCATATTTCCCAGTAATAATGATATACCTTCACACACTCCTTTGCTCACTACTTTATGACCATCTCCAAGTTTAATTCTCCGTTCAGTAACAGGCTTCACAGTCAAGCCCAACGCAGTAGCCAAGTTTGGTGATATAAAATTATGGCTAGCACCACTATCTATTAACACCACCACATCAATGTTTTCAAGCTTTCCTCCAATTTTCATAGTTCTGTACTCCCCCATACTACCAAGAACACCCATCAACTTACATCCTTATCATAGACATTCAGTTTTAGAATCCCTAATCAATAATAAGTCAAAGCTCTCAACAGTCAACACACATGCTGCAACATATGATTCCACATACCAGAAACTAATTCATCACCTCTAATTCAGAAGTTTTTCATTTACTAATTTCCTCAAAGACAAAACTTAATTCCATGGTAGAATCCAACCAAAAAAGGAAAATATTAGATTTGCAAAACCTCACTATAAGAAACTATCACAAGGAATTATAACATCACCAACTACAAATAGATAACTATAGGACCATTCATATGTGCAAGCCAATTAAATACTGGATAACTAAATAGGTAACATATGATAATTTACAATTCCACTTACAAGTTGAACATCATCTTCCATAAGCTCTGGAATTTCCAACTGAATCATTTCAGTACCTATCTAGTAGTCTTTCATTGAATCCTACATATAAGTTTTAGTTGTGATCAAAACCACAGAGAGAGAGAGAGAGAGAGAGAGAGAGAGAGAGAGAGAGAAATTTCAAAGCAGGTAATAAGAAGTTACCAGCGCTGATCAGACACTCTGCTTCATTTAAAACACATTTCCTTATGCAAAGATGTCTTACATTTGATCTGTCCATTAAGATAATTAAGATAATTGAGGTAAGACACAATCTATATGAGTGATGCTATCTCCATTAGTTGATTCACCTACAGACCTACTTGATACATGAGTGATGCTATCTCCATTAGTCAATTGATATTTCAAACATACAATCTACCTGAACAAGGCAAAAATCCATGCAAAAGACGATTATATCAATTTCAAAGCATGAAATATGTGAAATTTGAGCAAAAATCTGAATATTTGGTACTCGATCTACAAAATTCAAAAGCACTTATTTATATCATACATTCAACAATTTGGACAGCGCAGTGTGTAAGTAAACATGTCCATATCAACATTATTAAAAAAATAATACTTTCAAGTATTGAATATAAATAGAAAAGCAAATGAAGTATAACAAGGACAATATTATCAAATCAAATATCAAGGGAAACATGACATATTCAACAGTAAACAACATGCTTAGTTACAAAGATTTAAGCAATTACATAGCAATATCAACCTCTCTAAAAGCAGAATTGAATACCCGACATTGAAAGTGAAAGCATGATATTTTCTTACCTACAAATTCATATTTTGTTACTTTGGGGCAGAAATGCTAGCAACCTTTTTCAGTGTTATCCACCTTATGTCCTCATTTTCCCGGGACAATTATATTATATTCGTAGTAGTAGACATCCTCAACCTCTAATCCATTATAGTTATGAGAATTTCCTCCATTGATTTCCAACATGCAGATTTAAAAAATTTGCCTACCTCTAGTACACGAACTCGGAGTTTCAGATCCCCTGCTTCTACTTGTTTTACAAAGTCCTCTATTGTTTGAACTTTGTAAGGCATTGACATGAAATTTGTTCTTACCTATGAATGTGTTACAACAGACTTGTCAATTCTAGTTTTTATACAATGCCATCATTAAAACAATGCTTCAAAACATAATTAATTTTTTCAAAGAAACAATATCTGGAATGAAAAGCTAAAATGGAAGTTCCAGGTAAAGTGTGGTACATTTTTTACATGCTTTGTTTTCTGCTCGGTGCCTGTCTTATATCCAGAAGTTCCTGTAAAAGCAAGTAACCTATGTCTGCCATAACTATTAACTAAGATGATCCTTCATCAAACTAAGATGATCCTTCATCAAACTAGGGCAGAATCAAATAGTTTGGTAAATATCATGACATTATGAATCATTCAACGCACCCAGTTCATCATTCTAGAGATATGAAGGGTGAAAAGCAGCAATAGCTATTCAAAACTAGTAGAATTCTAGAAATATGAAGGTTGAAAAGCACCGAATGTGTCTAGTAAATAACAAAGAATATTACAGAGAATAAGTAAAGAAGCATAAGAGAGACACCTTTGAACAAGTTGAAAACAGAAAATGGGTGCAGATCATCTTGAGTTCAAAAGACGGAAAATGAAAAAATGTAAGCAACAAGAAACATATAGTAACAAATCATGCACTGGATTACACTATCAAATCATTTGCTTTCCCATAACAGTGCTAAAAACTTACACTTTAGTAGGAGTTGAAGCATTGAGGCATCCAATAATCCATCCCTTAGGGTCAAATTCAATTCATATCAATATCGCATCAAAGGCATCAGACATCTTTTACATTATGAGTAAAGAGTTCATAATGTTTTTTTACGGTCAACGAGACATCCAAAATACTAGCAACATTTTATTTTATAACAAATTCATTGATTCTTTTCAGGCCATCAAGGCATCCAATCATCCATCCCTTAGGGTCAAATTCAATTCATATAAATATCGCATTGAAGGCATCAGGCATCTTTTACATTATGAGTAAAGAGTTCATAATGTTTTTTTACAGTCAATGAGGCATCCAAACACTAGCAACATTTTATTTTAAAACAAATAATATTCATTGATTCCTTTCGGGTCATTGAGGCATCCAATAATCCATCCCTTAGGGTCAAATTCAGTTCATATCAATATCGCATCGAAGGCATCAGGCATCTTTTACATTATGAGTAAAGAGTTCATAATGTTTTTTTTACAGTCAATGAGGCATCCATATACTAGCAACAATTTATTTTAAAACAAATAATATTCATTGATTCCTTTTGGGTCATTGAGGCATCCAATAATCCATCCCTTAGGGTCAAATTCAGTTCATATCAATATCGCATCGAAGGCATCAGGCATCTTTTACATTATGAGTAAAGAGTTCATAATGTTTTTTTACGGTCAATGAGGCATCCAAATACTAGCAACAATTTATATAACAAATAATATTCATTGATTCCTTTCGGGTCATTGAGGCATCCAATGAGGCATCCAATAATCCATCCCTTATATTATGAACGAATCAAATTCAATTCATATCAATATCGCATCAAAGGCATCAGGCATCTTTTACATTATGAGTAAAGTGTTCATAATGTTTTTTTACTGTCAATGAGCATCCAAATACTAGCAACAATCTATATAACAAATAATATTCATTGATTCCTTTCGGATCATCGAGACATCCAATAATCCATCCCTTATATTATGAACGAATCAAATTCAATTCATATAAATATCACAATGAAGGCATCAGGCAACTTTTACAATGAGTGAAGAGTTCATGATGTTTTTTATAGTCAATGAGGCATCCGAATACTAGCAACATTTTACGTAACAAATAATACTCATTGATTCCTTTCAGGTCATCAAGGCATCCAATAATCCATCCCTTGTATTATGAACGAATCAAATTCAATTCATATCAATATCGCGTCAAAGGCATCAGGCAACTTTTACATTATGAGTAAAAGTGTTTATAATGTTTTTTACGGTCAATGAGCCTTCTAAATACTAGCAAGTAGCAACAGTTTTTATAACAAATAATATTCATCGATTCCTTTTGGGTCATCAAAGAAGCCAATAGTCTGTCTCAAAATTTCGGCTCATAGTTTATCTGGCACTATAGAATTGCATTCAAGTCATAAAAGCTCAATAGATACCAACCTTATATTGTGAATACAAATTCACATTCATAATGCATTTAAAGCATTGTAAATTTGTACATTATAAATAAAGTGTGCATCATCTACTTTTCTTTAAAATCGCTTAAGCATCCCGACAATTATAAAATTTTGGAGCAAAAAATATATTCATTGATTCCTACCATCAAACTTCAGGGTTATATCATCCTTTTTCAAATTACAAAAAGAGATTTCAAATCACATGGACAATTCACAGTAAAGAATTCCATTCGGTCCATAAAAAATATCATCCAACTTGTACATTATGAATATAGTTTCCATGATATTTCCTTCCAACTGTTTTAAAATTTAGGGTCATATAGTGCAGAAAAATATTTCATTTTATCGTGTTTCACGATATTATAGGATTTTCCAGCAAAAACAAAAAATCTCATAGATTTGTATTCCCCAGTTAAATTTTTCACTCACAAAATGGAAGCATCTTGAAGCAAGAATGAAAAAATTGGTATTCCAACAGCAGAAGATTGAAACATGTACCAACTATAAACCGAAGGGGCAAAACTTTTGTAACGAAATTCCCAATTTACAATCAAAAGATCGAAATTCTATTACCTGAGCAAATGAATCAATCGCTTTTCGAAACTCAGTGGACGTTTGAACCCTATCTTGAAGAAAACAAGATTCCATCAAATTAATCAATCGCTGCAATCTTCGAAGTGGAACGCAAATTTGTGACACTGCCCGAATTTGAAGATGCAACCTTCGTAACTCTTGGTCGAGAGATTCGATCAACGATCTTGATTTTTAGGGTTTATTCCATCAAATGAATCAATCGCTGCAATCTTCGAAGTGGAACGCAAATTTGTGACACTGCGCGAATTTGAAGATGCGACCTTCGTAACTCTTGGTCGAGAGATTCGATCAACGATCTTGATTTTTAGGGTTTATTCCATCAAATGAATCAATCGCTGCAATCTTCGAAGTGGAACGCAAATTTGTGACACTGCGCGAATTTGAAGATGCAACCTTCGTAACTCTTGATCGAGAGATTCCATCGATGATCTTGATTTTTAGGGTTTCTCTTCAGAACGCGTGTATAAACCTTTTCTTTGAAGAAAAATTGAAAAATGTGGAACGCGTGTATAAGAAGGGGACACGGGAATGAAACTATCCGTTAGGGTTGCATAGAATTTTATATTGGGCTTTTTTATTTCAGCATTGCTATATATCGCGAAACTAAATTCACGAATATTTCACGAGCGTGCTTTTATCACTACCTCAAATACTAATTACTACTAAGTCATGTTTCATTAGATAATTCACTTGTTCAATTTGATTACTTAAAGCAACTATTTAGTTTTATAATTTTAGTTTTTATTTTAAAATAAAAGATGATGACAATTAATGATTGCCAATTGTTACCACACCACTTGCATGCCATTAAACGTGTCCTCATGCATGTCTCCTTTGCTTCCACTTCCAGCCTCACACTAAAAATAAATATTTTCACTACCAAAATTTGGTTTTGAATGTTAATAATTTAATAGAAAATTGGTCTAAGTTAGGGGTGTAGTAGTTTTCAATGTTTATAAGTGATAATTTGGTACATATTTGATATTTATTAAATAAGATATCTAATTTTAATTAATATTTTTTGTCGAGTAACTTAGTAGTTGGATTGTACCCAAAAAAAAATTTAGTAGTTAGAAATTTCACTCATGAGGTGAATAAGTGGGGTGTCCGAAATTTTAACCATGCATATATAATATGATATCCCTACTCAGGACCAGTCCTGACTATTTGAAGGTCATATTTAAATACTAAAAATGGACCCCGAGTATAAAAACACAAAATTTTAGAGATTAATTTAGGACAAAATTGAAATTTTAAGGGGTTAATGTAAGAGATACGTGTATTTCCATGTCACCTTTGATTATAATATTAATACTTTCATCATGAAAGAGACTTTTTTTATAATTAATCAAGTTATATTGAAGGTATTATGTACTTTATGAGTTGCGGTGGTGATTCAAAAACATGTTGATCAGTTTATTTCAAGTGCCGCCTTTCTTCGTGAGGCATTCGTGAAATTTCTTTCGCTATAATAAGCATTTTCCTTTTTATTTTAATGGAATGGTTGGCTTAAATATTGTTTTTTTTTTCTTTCTAAGTTGAAGATTTGCATTTGAACTCGGGTCATGTCGATATTCTACCTTACGATTTATCATTTTTATCGGTTGAGCTAAGGTTTATGGACAAGTCTAAATATCGTTTAATCCTCATATTTCTTTCATGGCTAAATATTTGTGGCATTCATTTATTAGATATTTTTTTACCCAAAAAGAATTGATGCCTAAATGTTTGTGTCCAAAAATTTGAAAGCTTGGGTACCTTAAGTACTTCTCGCGTGCGCTTCTCATTTTCATTTTTACACTTACATTACTTAAGTAGCGAATGTTATAAAAATGAGAGGAAAAATAAAACACCCCTAACATAAAATTTCAAGATTTTACACATCTGCTATTTAAGTAACAGACATTCTAAAAATAAGAAATTTGAAAGAAAACAAAAAAAAACCCATAATCATAGTAGAACTGGACACAAATTCTTTAAGCAAGATATCATATTCGAGCATTTTAGAAAGAAAAATAAAACGTAGTTTTTGGAAGGATGACCCAATAAAATTGGTCATCTTGATTTTTTAGTGGAGATTAGTCATTATTAAAACAAATAGATATTTTTGAAACATTAATAATAATAAAAAATAACAATACTGTTAATTTTTTTTTTTTTTTTTACAACCATAAATTATTAAATTTAAATAGTGATATTTGTTTGAATAAAATAGTCAAGCAAATTACTCCAAAAAAAAAAATATTCAAGCAAATATCTTGAATTTTTATTTTTTTTGCAAAATGAGAGGATAAAAAAGTACACAAATGTCTTCTTTATTTCTTTCTGCAGTGGCATGCCAAAATTTAACTATATAAGTAAGAATCTTTTATCGGCTTGTTTGAACATATTTACTCACATAAATACTTGTAACTAAGACTGTTTGGATTTTGGAATAGCTTATAGAATCATCTTATGTCTTGTCCATTACAATTATTCTGACAATTCCTTCAGGATAGCTTATAAAAGCAGTTTATAGCTTATATAAACACAATTATTCTTAAATATTTTGTTATAGAAATAACTTTCATATAAGCACTTAATTAAATTGTTTATTCCAACATAGACTAAATAGATTAACTTGTATATGTTTGGTCCTTGATCCTTTATGTTTACTTATGGTCTTGACTAAATACAGGACACAGAAATGGACTTGTGAGTCTTTATTAGAGAATATGCATATTCAAGTGATGTGGAAAATGATTGAATCTTCATCTCCTCAACATGCTTGCAAGAAGAAAAAGATCATTAAGTCTTCTTATTGGATGATTTGTTTCAGGCCAACATGAATTTTTGTCATCAGCAAAATGGTCCCAAGTTTAAAGAATGATTCATAGGAGTGTAGAGAAAAGGGAACTCAAAATTTGTATCTCAATTCATTCCTTCATACCTCAATTTCTATCATGTCAACAAATTTGATTCTCCTTTAAAGACAGAATCTGATAGTAATATATATATTTGAGTTTTTTTTGGTTTTGTTTCCATAACTTTCAAACATAAACATGCTGAAACCATCATCATGAACTGGGAAAAAATTCATTGCATTTCCACAATCCTAAGTGATCAATAAAACTGCTATAAAGTATTTTGATCAATAATCCAAGTGACATATATCATGAAGTCGATCAGTAAAGTTGTGGTTAGTTGCAGTGTTGTCAATTGCATATCGCGTGAGGAAGGAGTTTGTTCAAATTCCGCTACACAACAGTACCGTAACAGTTTATTAAAATTCTACTTTGCAACAATGCTATTGCGCCGGCTAAGTGAGCAGTTTGTTCAAATTCCACTACACAACAGTACTATAGCGCCGCAATAGTCTATTTGACAACATTTTATATTAAACAGCATATCACCAAAGAATAAAAATTTGTTCAAATTCAAATTCGGCTATGCGGCTATTTAACAAATCTCAGTAGTTGTGGTACAAACATAGTGAACATGAAAACCTCTTTTTATTGAAGACTTAGATTACTAAAAGTGGTTAACAGATGTTACTACACAAGGCTTGTAACCTTTTGCATGTGACACTAGCAACTAAAATACTCCAAATTTTGCAATCTTGGTACATAGGAAAAATATGATATAACAGAAAACAACCAAGCACTTCATAAAAGATCAAACGTGGTTAACAGATACTACTAGAAAAGAAGCCTAGTCATGATCAAGCTGCATGTTCCTCATGAAGAAGTCTTTGATCAAAGTGCCAAACACCTGCAAGTCACAAAACATCAATTTCATTAGAACCTAAGAGAGTTCACCTTACTCCTAGTCATCCATTTCCCTCCATTTCCTTTCTTATCCATAGGAGGAAATATCATACTCTATGAACTATGAAGCACTGACACAGAAACAAACATCAGATACAGTACCGACATTGACACATAGGCACCGATAGTAATTTTACTCCCTCTAGTCCTTATTATAAGAAAAAGTTTACTTTTTGGATTCATAACATTTGATTAACCTAAAAAATAAACTTTTTCTTATAATAAGGACCAGAGGGAATAAAAAATAGCAGTGATCAAATGTAACCATGCGGTGTTGGTGTCGGACATTGGCATATGTTGGACATCAAATGCGCCTTTAATTTGAAATATGGGTGCTACATGGATCATACTAGGTGTTATGTGTAAGGCAAAGTTTGAGGACCAATATGAAAAATGATGGTAGTTATATACATACCATGACCCTTTCCAACCCTTCTCAATTGAGACACATACTCTGATATCTTCTTAATTGCTTCAACCTGAAGAAATAAAATGGTATGTTTTGACAAACACATTAGTTATAATGCTACACAAAATATAGCGTCCCTGACATTGTTAAACCAACTTTTTCTCATTTTTTTTCTAAATTTTCAAAAGCTTATATGAATTCCTAACACTGATTTAAATGAGTTTCACCTGTTCAGCCAAAAACTCGCTTTCAATGAAGTGTGTCATTTCAGGATCATTGTTGCGGTCTGCGACCTGTTATTCACAAATCTTTAATTGATTAGCCTTGACAACTACAAATCAAATAATTTATGTGTTCCTAAAAATTTTTGCAACAATAAGCTAAAGGGACAAAGATGCATTACACTATGCACATTCAGAAGTTTCTCATTTGTTAACTTCTCCAAAGACAAAGCTAATTCCATTGCTGAAGGAAACAATAGAGGAAAAAGAAAAGCCAAAGTCAGCATCATAGATTAAAGTGTAAACTACTGAATATGACAAACTATAATGTGTCAAGCTGCAAACATCAAGGTAATGAAATCAGCAAAGAAGCTCACCATGCAATGCATCCCCTTTTTCGACATGCTCAAATTCTGACAGCACATTCTTGATGGGGTGAAGTACAACTCTTCCACCACGAATGTTCTAAACAAGTTAATAAAAGCTAGATATGTCAATACAGTTATTATAAAAGAACCTCTCTTATTGGATAAATAGCTTAAATAATCACTTACTATCATATAAGTGCTTATATATAAGCTATTTGCCTATTTCTATGAACTCCAAATGTTTTCAATATATACACTATAGATCGTTTCCATAAGCTATACTACAGAGCTTATTTATAAGCTGAAAACAACTTAAGGATATCATATGTTATCAGATTCAGAGTCTCACAAGTAATTATGCTTATCTATAAGCTCAAATAAGTCAATTCAAACATATAAGTATGAAGTACAAAGGTAATATAATATAACCTGATATTTCATAAGCTTTTCTGCATGTTCTCTCTCTTCTTCACTAGATTCCTTGAAGAACCTGTTTTCAACAATTAAAAACAGCAATATGAAATTGAAAACCTGTTTAAGAAATGAGAGATTAAAAAAAAAAAAAAAGGATAAGACATATATTGGAGTTTATGATTGATACTTTGCAAATCCCTTGAGAGCCACGTTGTCCCTATCAAAGTATGCAAACATGGAGTGGTACACATATGAAACATTGTATTCCACACTGTGACACAATTGCAAAGGAAAATCACTTAGCAAGTTATCATAGAAACAAGGGAATCTCCAATTAATGCAAAAGGAAAAAAGAAATTATGAAAATTTTGTTAATTATTAGAAGAAAAAAGTATCAAAATATGAGATCCTAGAGTTTTTTTATGAGTTGGAATCCAAAATTTCTCCTATTTTTATTTTTGTGTTAACATCTTGTTCCGTGGTACGGGCCCTTGTAATCCAAAATCCAGGGGAAGTCCGACAAAAAATTGTTCCTGCCTAATCGAACTCGGCCAGATTCATCTGTGGAGCTCACTAAGCCAAAATTTCTCCTATGATAGGCTATATATGTAAATTTTATAGTAAATTCTGATTGGGGCCTTGCATGTATCTCTGATAATCTCTCCATGGAAATGGATTCAGTGCATTGTGACTACATGCAGTCGGCACATCTAAAATATTAAACAGTCCAAATTTTAAGATAAGATTTTAATTATTTGAGCTGAAAATGTAGATCGATTTTAATCAAACGGTTCAATCGACTGCGTTGGTGTCACATCTTTCTGACTGTGACACAATAAATACTAACATGCTCCTATATGAGATTTTTAAAAACAATTAATACTATTTTTAGAGAATCAGAGGTCCAGTGTAATGTTTTTTATCATGGAAAATTTAGCTTTTTTATCTCTTAAGTTAATCAATCAATTTCCAAATGTCATTGCAACACCAAATAGTAATACTAATTCAGATGAACATAATAAGGATCATAGAAATGCTTACTTAATCTGCTCATTAATAACAGATTCACATTCATCAGCAAAATTCTGTCTCGCCAAAGAAACTTGAGGAACAATTGGAACAACAAGATAATCCTTCTTAACCTCTTCAAACGGTTCAAATATAACACCAGTCAAAGGAACCGTTGTTGCTGCACAAACCGTAAACTTTCCACTTCCCCATTTCTTATCAACTCTCAAATTACAAAAAGATGATAAATTTAGCTTTTTAAAGCCATTCTCAGAAATGGGTGAGAGAGAAAATCCATTAAAGGATGAAACTTTAGAAGAAGAAAGAGCCATTAGAGCAAAGAAATGAGTGTTTGTGGATGAATCTGGAGAGGGAAAAAGGGAGTAAATAATGGGAGTGAGGGGTGTTTTGGGGATTTTGTATGGAAGGGATGATGTATGGATCGTTGGATTAGAGACACGTGGAGGGATGGGATAGTTTGATGAGAGAGGCGTGTGGCGAGCTCGTGGTTAGTTAGGTACACGTTGGAAATTTGGTATTATTCGAAAATTTAGGACAAATGTCTCACACGTGTTTAAGAATTGGAATGTGTTGGTACTAGGTACTTATTGCTATTTTCAGGTTTTCAATCTACTTCAAACATTCATGTTTCATGCTGCCTTCATTTTTTAATTGTCTACTTTACCTAACTAAATTTCCTTTGAGAAATTAGGGAATTGAATCTTTCCAACACTTTGTATCTAGCCTTTCTTTTTTTAAAAAAAAAATTAATTTAATGATTACTAATCAATAAAAGAAAAAAGTATAGTGCAGAAAAGACAAAGAGATGAGTGAATTGCTGAGATGATAGTAGGGGAAAAAACATGAGAGAAATGGTTGGAGAAGATCCAGATTCAAAAATTGGTTTGTTTTATATTTTTTTATAGATTTTTTAATTTTATTTTTATTAATAGTTAATTTACCAAAATTTTTACTCCCTCCGTACTAAATTATAAGTCACTTTGAGAAAAAAAAGAAAAAGAAAAATATACTCCCTCTGATCTTTAATATAAGAAAAAGTTCACTTTTTTAGATACATTGAAATATTGATGTATCTAAACAATATTATATACTAGAGCACTTGGGAAATTCACTTTTTATATATATTGAGATATTGATGTATCTAGACAATATTAACCCACTTGGGGTTGGTCTAGTGGTGTTGGCTTGGGTCCTTAGAGTATGCTCATCTCAAGGTCTCGGGTTCGATTCCCCCTTGTGCCAATTTCGGTGGGATAAGTCCATACAAAGCAAAAAAAAATGTGGCTTTAAATGGGACCCCCGCAAGTGGGCGGTGGGATTGGTCCCCTTGGATTAGTCGGTCCTAGGGTCGGATACCAAGTTTTCAAAAAAAAAAATTATATACTAGATACATCAACTTTCCAATGTATCTAAAAAGTAAAGTCTTTCTTATATTATGGACTATAGGGAGTATAAACTTATAAGTTGTTTTACAATATCAATGAAGTATTTAATGTTATTTGTTATAGGATAATGTTAATACTCCCTCCGGTCCTTTTTATAAGGAACACTTTGAAAAAATCACACAGACCAATGAAGCACATTTAACATAGTTATTTTCATTTAATACTCTTATAAATTTAAATTTATTCCATGTATACCCTTATTTAATTACTCTTTATTCAACTAACTTACTTATTTTAAAATTCTCTCTCATTATAAATAAGGGCATAAGTGAAATTGAACATTTAAAACATTTGAAAATTGGTCAAAGTTTCTTATAAAAAAGGACCAAATTTTTTGCCCTAAGTGTTTCTTATAAAAAGGACCGGAGGAAGTATGTGTCTTTAGGGCACATGTTAAAGAAAGTAAATGTAGAAATTATTTCTTGAAACTTGTGAATTTTTACTTGTAAGCATAAACTTTTTTACATTATTAAATGCAGAATTTTCTATAAATTGAAAAATTGTCCTTAGGACACATGTTAACACATAACTCTTTTTTATATTATACTTCCTCCGTCCCAAAATATAAGAACTAGTTGACCACTGCCCGTACACCAATGCATAACTTTGATTATAAATATATTTAATTGTCTATTAGTAAAAAAATATAGAAAATTGATATTTTGAAAATACTCGTCGAAATAAATCAAATAAGATCTTATATGATGATATTTATATTTATATACTTTTAGAAAAATACGGTCAAACAAGATATATGAATAGTGCATTTAGTCAAATGAGGTCTTATAAAATGGGATGGAGGGAGTATCTTTAACTATTTATTGCTCTCTCTTGTTTCAATTATTCAATTTATCTTTCTCATACAATTAATGAAGGACAATTTGGTAAACTATCTCATAATTTTTTTTTCATACAACATTAATTAAATTTCTTAATTTATGTAATATGATTAAAATGACTTATATTTTGTTACGAAGAGAGTAACAATTGTGATTTATTATGCTATGAAAGTAACTGATAAATACTTGACCACTCACAAGTAAAACCTCTAAAAAATTATTTTCTCCATCTTATAAAAAAATTCTTATGGAAAATGTGCACTAGTTAAACACATAAATAAGAAAATTTTGTCTTGAAACTTATGCATTCAATGCATTGAAGGTATAAAAAGTTGTTTTTATCAACATTAACTTTATGTTTTATTTATATTTTTTGTATGCTTAACAAGTGTACCGGGTGCATTGTTTAACTTTAGATTGTGCACGATTTCTAAAAAAAAATATTAATTGTGTTGATTTAAATAGTAGAACTATACGAGCCAAATTGTCATTAACACAACTTTTAGGGTGTGTGATGTCTTGATTCCGACAGGGGATTGAAACCATAACTTAATTTCTTACGGAGAATCTTCCTTTTAGCATTTCTAATCATATCTTAGTTATCCTGGCGCCTACCGATTTGAATGGTCCTGATGCTATTGGGTGGGGAGAAAAAACAACAAGACATTTCACTATGCAAAGTGCATATAAATTGCAGTGTGGCCATTATCAACCTTTTGAAAGAGAGTGGAAGGCTCTCACCGAATTTAAACTTGCATTTGAATGGCCGCTCATGAATGTCTTCTCGCTAATCATTGGAGGAATAAATTGGGCATTGATATTTCTCCTTTATGCAGTTATTACGGAACTGAGGACGAGACTGTCATCCATGTTTTAAGAGATTGCTCGAAGGCAACACATATATGGCTCAGATTAGTGCCTTCAAATCAGATTTTTAATTTTTTTTTCTTGTATCTTGTAGGGATCGGATCTTCAAGAATATAACCAACCACTTTAGTGGCACTTATGAGGTGGATTTTATTACAATTTTCATAGTGGCATGTTGGCGCTTGTGGTCATGGAGAAATAGAGTAATTTTTGAAGAAGACTTTCAACGGTCACCTGACCCAACATTTATTACTCTTAAGACTGTAAAAGAGATAGTTTGTCACACCCATAACCCCGAGATCGGACGCCAGAGTGATATAATCTTCATTGACTGGAAAAGATCGCAAGAATGATGGATTAAGTTCAACTGTGATGGAACTCGAAAAGATACGATGAACCTTGTTGGGTTGTGGGGGGCTGCTGAGGGATTCAAATGGTAGATGGATCAAGGGATACTCTCGAAAAATTGGAGAGTGTAATGATTTTCATGCGGAATTAGTGAAGTAAAGTTCTTGTATTAATTGTAGTTAGTGAAATAATTAAGTGAACTAATTTTATTTTTATTTTGGTTTGAAAGTGGAATAAAATTCTTTTAGTGAGATGGTGTTTATTGTGGATGTTATATACTAGAATGTTGGGATATAGAGTAGTGGAGCTTAATGTCGTCTTTATTGTAGTTCACGGTACTCCCTCCGTGATATTTTATAAGCAAAAAATTACTTTTTAGGTTCATTGTATATTTAATGAATCTGGTCTAGAAAGTGAATTTTTGCTTATAAAATATCACAGATTACCGAGAGTGAGGGTCATATGGGATACGACTTGATCAAGAAAATTTATAGGTTGATGAATTTGGAGTGAGATATCAAGGTAGTTCATTCATTTCGAAAAGTAAATCAATGTACAAATGTGTTTGCAAATTTAGGTTGTTCGTTGGATTACAATTTTCATAATTTTTTTAGTCTTTTCCTACTCAAATTTGAGATCTTTTGTTAGCCGTTTAATTTTCGTGTAATTCTTCTCTTCGAACTTTAAACCCTCATTATTATAAAAAACACACACATATTTTTTAAAAAAAATAAAAACAAAAAATATATTTACAAAGGAAACATAACCTTAAAAGTTTTTTTTTTTACTCAAAAACAACAATATTCATTCATTCAAATTTATAGAAGAATACATCAATCTGTAACCAAAAAAAAAAATACATTAATCAAAATTATTACATATTCAATTTCGCTAAAAACTAAAAAGGATGAATCTGCAAATAGATTCACAGCATCCGAGTTAATAGTATAAAACGGCATATTGTCTATGACAAAGCCTATAATTGATATGACAAATTTCAAATGTCCGGAATAATCATGTATTTGGGTCTACAACGTTGAAGATGTTAAAGTCATTGAATCTGCACTGAATTTGGATCGAAAAAAACCCGCAAATCTAAACAAAACAAACATTGTACAAAGACGGGACAAACATCGTACTAAGATGGAAAATCAAAACAAAAACTCCGCATTACGACGGGATTAAAACAACACCAGAAGAAAAAATCTCAAAAGAGAAAACTCGAATAAAAACTAAAAAATATGTGGATATCACTTATTTAAATAAAAAGAAACAAAAAACAAACAAGATGGGAAATTGATTCTAAATCACCCGACTCTAATTGATAAACTAAGAAAAATCAACCAAAAAGCACTATATCACTATATGTGTTGCGGAAGCAGAGAAAGAAGGGAAAGAATTAGGGTTTCCTTATTAATCACTGCTTTTGAATACTGCATTTTAAAAGCCAAACAATTTAATGATTTATAAAAGTTGTCTTATTGGATTGAGATTTTATGAGACAATTTTGGCAAAAAAAAAAATCTTGATGATTTTATGAGATTTTGTTGGACTATATTGATTTTGTGAGATTTTAAAGACTTTTTTTACAAGACTTTTTTACAATCAAGATTTTTAACTCATGATTTGAATGGATTTTGAGAGATTTTTTTCAAAAGACTTTTTACAATCAAGATTTCATAATATTTTATATATTAGGAAACTTTTGTATATTTGGAAAATTTTAAAAGAATCAATAAATTTTAATAAAATAATTTATTTTTTTTTTGAATGCAATAGACATTCCAAAAAAGAATCCATCAAAATCAGTAGACTTTTGAATACCAATAGACATTTTAAAAGTAGTAACAAATCTCAATTGAATACCAACGGATTTTGTTGCCCTGAAAAAAAAAATCATGTTTGTCTTAATTGAATACCACAAGATTTACTGAACTTTTGTAAAAGTCTTGATTGAATACCTCAAGATTTTTATGTCATAAAAAAGTCTTTTAAAATCTCAATCAAATACACCCCCTAATACTCATATTGAGGATTCAGTTTTTAATCCATTATTATTACTGATGATTGTAGATTTCAATTTAATTCTTACTTATTGTTGTTGGGGAATGGCATTTTTGAGTCTTTTCGTTTAAATTGGATTAATAAAAAGAAGTAAACATCAGAAGCACCAGTGGTCTAGTGGTAGAATAGTACCCTGCCACGGTACAGACCCGGGTTCGATTCCCGGCTGGTGCAATTTTTTTTACCAATTTTTCTAAGATTTTCAATGCATATCTGTGCCCCCTGTTCTACTACTAAATAATTTGTGATGGTTTAAAAAAATAGCTTTGTGATATATCAAACGGAAAGCCATAAAGTATAAACAGCAAAAACTGAAACTAGCTTGAACATAAACAAGGACCAAAGAGAGGTTCAATTCCAATTTCCAACCATATTATCACAAACATTCAAATGTAAAAGGATAACAAAATGGTCCACAAGAACAGACATTATAAAAAACTACTAGTATAAACAAAAGGATCTTAATGAATATATTAATACAACATAACTTTAGAATTTATCTATAATTACACCATCTCTAGAAACCTCATAAGCTTCCCTTTTCCTTGTTTTCTTCATACCAGCAGTGAAGTGAAGCTTTGGTCCCTCAGATGAAATGGCGGTGACTTTCACCCACATCAACACTTTGGTCTTTATACCCTCTATGTCTACTAGCTTTCCTTTCTCCAAGTAACCAGAAACACTGGTCGTGAACCGCAAAACTGATGAATCTCTGTACCCTACTTCGCACACTTGAGGAATGTAAACAACAAGCTTTCTTGTTTCTTCATTGAATTCATAGTTTGTTGCATCACGCGGAAAGAGTCCTATTGGTAGATCATACTCCTTCAGCAACTCTGTTAATGGCTTTTGCATCTTTCCTGCAAAGTGATTCTTTACATGTTAGAGGGTAATATTGGAGTATGTTTGGAACTTCGGATTGGCTTATTTGAATCTATCAACTGATATAAGTACTTGTGACATTGTTTGCAAGTGCTTATGGAAACAACTTATGACATGTCTATAAGTTTTTTCAGCCTATTTCTATAAGCTCTCTCTGCTAACTTATCTGAAACCAAATTGACTGCCCGTTTGGATTGGCTTACATTTGAGCCTATGCGAAATAACTTATGCAAATAAATAAGCTTTTATGTATTATTATAAATTTTTCAAGGTAGTTTATGAGAAAACAACTTATAAAGATACAATTTTTGTTTGTGAAAACTTATGAATTAACATAAAAGTTTATTTAATCGCATAAGCTATTTTCATAAGCTAAAAAATAAGCCAAATACAAACGGGCCCTTTATAGCTTACATGAGAAGGTATAGTTTATATATCAGCATTTATAAATAAGATGAGAAGAAATAGTTTATATATGAGCATTTATATGATAAGCACAGAATTAAATTGTTTATACAAACAAGGTAAGTTTATGTTTACAGTAAGAAATGAGTAGAATAAGCCTGATTGAGGTTTAACATGTATTTAATCTGATTTTTTAGTAAGAAGTGATAGAACAAAGTAATCTGATTGAGAAACACAGAAATATAATAGAGAATTAGAGATTCAAACCTTTTAATTTGTTGACCAGCCATTTGGTTCCTCCTTCAATGCTGCTTGACAGTGACTAATAAAAACCAACGGAAATGTGTTCATATAAACATTAATCAAGCAATGAAATCTACTTTTTTTCGACATTTGCCACAGTACAATGGAAATATTTTCTTATACTGTCTGTCAGGCGTTAGCACCAAAACTGATTATAATCATGAAATGAGATAATTACATCTCTCTACTGAACCACATATTGAGCAAAATTTTCTCAAATTGATACTAGAAGATAAACTTAACTTACACAAATGATATCGATCACACAAGTTACATAGTTTCAAGAAACATAATATTACATAAATGGTATCAATCTATAAACAAAAGTTACAGAGCATCTTTATTCTTTACCTTCCTCTGTACATTCCCAACAAAATACTTTTCCTTGCTTAGCCTAATTCTGATTTAATTTTATGTCCTTCCTCACTATAATAGAATTATCTGATTGATTTTCCAATGTTGGGATTAAACCATAATCATGTATCCAATGTTAAAGTCTCACATTTATTCTAGGCTTCCTACTTTTTATTCACCAAAACCACATCTTATGCATTAAAAATTTGTCAATAAAGCACAATCTCAAAGCTGCATATACACTTTTAGTATTTTGTATTTACAATATAATACTCTAATATCCTACAACAGAAGCAAAATATTTTATCAAGTATAGAACACTTCTCACACATTCATAAACGATATCTCTTACAAACCAAATAAAATACAACCAATAAATGGGGAAAAATATTGGATTTATCCATACGATCTTCTCCGAGATTGATGTCTAATACATCTCTCTTATGAGAAAACAAGAGAGCTAGGAAAACTAACTGGTTTTATAAATAAAGAACACAGTGTTCAACAAGCATAAATCAACCATCAGCTACAGGTAAATTCATTTGTGAATGTAAGAAAATAAATATCGTCACTCACAGTAACCAGCATCACTTGATGCATTTTATACGGTTACCAAACTCATGAACAGAATGATCAAGGTAACAGTTTGACTCAAAAGGTTACCCCTCTCTACTGATACATAAACCAAAAGCTACGCAACTTCATGCAACATTATGATAATAGTTTTTTATCACCCATTTTTAATCGATGTACCAATACTCCACATGTTTAAGCCGCTAAATTGGTAGGCTTAAAACACATGGCGTCATGGTACACAACGAAAAATCAGATGCAATGTTAGTTCCATCAAATTCGCATGATGCACAAAACTCCTAACACCACCTATTTACATCTTCCCCCTCCTAAACCCAACCAAAACTACAAAATATCTTAATGATCTGAATTTCACAATCCTCCACCAAAATTTATTTTAAAAAAAAGTTTTCACCTATGAAACTTAATATTCACATGTTTGTACCCTAGGAAAATCCATACATATCCGGATTTAATGATTCACTGTAGTAAAAAACATGCAGTTACAAGTGTTAATTACTTTTGTCTATAGATTTGAGATCAATTGGCTCCCATTACATATTTGCTAAATTATCTTTAAATGAACCAAGTCATTGGGCTTAAGTGGTTAATGAGCTTCACCAAAGGACGGATCATTCAGGAGAACCCAAGTTTGGTTCCGGGGTGGAACAATGTCTTGATTCCAGGAGAACCAGAGAACTCTGGATTACTAGGGCCCACTTCTCCTAGGAACTGTTAACCCTGGTAACCTCAAGGTACCGAGTTCAAATCCCGTCAGGGACAGTTGTAAATTGGCCATTAGTTGAGGTCTTCCTACAGTCACTATTTGACTGAGGGAATCAATTTCTGGACCAAGATCAACAACTGGATCATTAAGTTAATAGTGGAATCCGAATCCCAAAAGGACATGCCTATGTGTGTCTCATTCACATGAATAATCAAATAATTATACTCTTTTTTTTTAGAGAATCAACAATTCTTCTACCCTCTAACAGAAACCAAGAATCTTAAGCAATATATTACATTTGCATAGTATTGAATTACTCAAATAATCAAAAAAGAAAAAATTGAAGTGAACACTTTAACAAACAAAAGGGGTTTTAGGGATTGAAAAAAGGAAGTACATACGTTGATATCATCACCGACAGAATTAAGCTCCTTGTTGGCTTTCTTGCTGAACCAGTAAGATCCGACCTTGTTCAATATCTGATCCATTTCGCCACACCAGATTCACCACCCTTTCTCTCTTCTGATTAAACAATTTTTTTATAAAATAAATAATAATATAATATATAAGTAAATTCTGACTAATCTTTCTGCTGGTGCTGGTTATGGACTCATGTGGCTTCTTTTTAAATATTTTCTTATGAAATTAATTATTTTATTTTTGTTTCATATAATTAATTCAAATTAAATATCTTATGGACACACATAAATAATAAATCTTTAATGTGTTGACTAAAAAAGTACCCTAAAAAACTAAAGGTTTTTTTTTCCCAAAAAAGCTACGGTTGATGTATTGGATTGAAATTTTATGAGATGATTTTGGCAAAAAATTTTTTTGATGATTTTATGATATTTTGTTGGACTATATTGATTTTGTGAGATTTTAAAGATTTTTTTTTACAATACTTTTTTACAATCAAGATTTTTAACACATGATTTGAATGGATTTTGAGAGATTTTTTTCAAAAGACTTCTTACAATCAAGATTTCATAATACTTTATATATTAAGAAACTTTTGTATATTTGGAAAATTTTAAAAGAATCAATAAATTTTAATAACATAAAATATATTTTTTTGGGAATGCAAATATTTAAACAAAAAAATAAAAAACCTTTTTTTTTTACGTGTATGTTTCTAATCACCAATAAAAAGGTTACCACCACCACCACCATTGATGCGAAACAAAAGCAGATGTGAATGTGACGAAAAAAATTCGTTTGTTGTAAAAAGTTTGTAAAAAAGATGCATAATTTGTTAAAATATTTTTTGCAAAAAAACATATTTGATAGAAGAAGAAGAAGAAGAACTGGTACAATGATGATGAAAGTAAAAAGTCTTGGAGAGTTTGAAAAAGTTTCAAGGTTTTTAGTGAGATTGTTGAAAAAGTGAACAAAAAGAAAAGAATAAGAAAACCAGCGATGATGAACCGAGAAAGTAATAAAGAAGAAGAAGAAATTTGATACAGTGATGATGAAAGTAAAAAGTTTTAGAGAGTTCAAAAAAGTTTAAAGGCTTTTGGTGAGATTGTAGAAAAAGTCTATCAAGTGTATTTTCAACTAAAAAGTCTCTCAAAATCCATTCCAAAGAAGAATCCATCAAAATCGGTAGACTTTTGAATACCAATAGACATTTTAAAAGTAGTAACAAATTTCAATTGAATACAACGGATTTTGTTGCCCTGAAATAAAAATCATGTTTGTCTTAATTGAATACCACAAGATTTATTGAAATTTTGTAAAAGTCTTGATTGAATACCTCAAGATTTTTTTGTCATAAAAAAGTCTTTTAGAATCCCATGAAATCTCAATCCATACTGGTTATTCATATGATTTTTTCTTCATCGTTCATACATATATGCCACTTTAAAAAATCTGTAATATAATTTCTGTAACATAATTTTACAACTTTGAAAAATTCTGTAACATAATTTTGTAACTTTTTGCAACAAAAAAAATAAAAAATTATGCAACTATTCACTTTTTTTTATGATTCATGGTTGTTTTTTCATTAAACCTGTTAATTTTTTTTTCAACGGTTATTCATTTTTTTTTATTGATTTTTACATTTTTTTTGTTTAATATCCATTTATTTGATATTCATGATTGTTTGATTTTTTTTAAGGAATGATTCTTTTTCATTGATTGGTTCATTATTATTTTAGAAAACATTTATATTGAATTTATTGAGTCATTTAAGTAATTTGAAATCTCAAAAGTCTGTGCTATAAAGTTTCACAAATTCTTGTGTTAAGAATCTTGATTGTAAAAAGACTTTCAAAAAAGTCTTCTAAAATCTCATAAAATCAATACAATCCCACAAAGTCATTTAAAATCTTCAAAACTTTTTTTGCTAAAATTGTCTTGTAAAATCTTAATCTAATACACCCCCTTAGTTTTTGTACTTTATTATTTTTTTGGAAAAGAGTTTTTGTACTTTATTAAATACTCAATTTATTAAGTCACTAGGTTTGGTCTAGTGGTGAGGGGTTTGGCCCGTTTGGGTAGTATGTTATAATAGGTCTTGGGATCGATCATCAGCTCATTGTAAAGAAAAAAATACTCAATTTATTAAATATTTATTTTAGGACAAAAAATCAAAATAAATTGAGTAAAAAAAAAATGTCAGGACAAAAATTATGATAATGTGAAGAAAAAAGGCAAACAAACTTTTTTTATTTTTGAATTGTGAATGTCTGAATTATATTTCGATTGACTCCAAGAGAGTTAAACTCGACAATAGAGTCCATGAATGGGTATTTGTTGGATATGTAAACAAAACGGATGGATTTTATAATTAGGTTCCTTATAATTTAAACTTATCAAAGGACTTAATTTATATAGTTAAATTTTAAATAAGTTGTTGATGTGAACTCGGCCTCCTGAATAAAAAATAAATAAATTGTTTTGTTCGAATGGGTGGAGCATATTTGTGGCGGCTATTTTCATCCATTACATTTGCCTATAAATAAAAAATAAATAAATAAATAAATAAATAAATAAATAAAAAAGAGAAGAGAAGGAAAAATAAACTTGTATTTAGTGTTGTAAAAGAGAAGAAAAATAATGGAAGAGATAAAGTTTGAGTTTTGCTTATATATATATATTGTCACATAGAGTGTACTAGTGTATTTAGATTAGGGGTGGCAAAGTGGGCATGTCCACCCCGTTTAGGCCCGCCCCGTTTAAGCCCGCCCAAAAGCGGGGCAACTTAGGTGTCCGGGCTCAACAACTCAAGCCCACCCGTTTATTGGCGGGTTGGCGGGCCGGCCCGCCAAATACTTTTTTTTTTTTTTAACTATTTGAATTATAACTTCACAATTCTTACCTCCTAGTTGATGTTAAAAAAAATACTACAAGAAACGTTAATAAGTAATTTCTTACAATTACCGTTAATTAAACTAATAGAAACATCAACTAAGTTAATAAATAATTCATTACAATATAAGATAAAAGGATAAATACTAGCAAGTGATAATTCTCATTTGAAACAAGCAAACGGCCTGTGATGCATCCAGTTCCACCAAAACATGGCTCAAAAAATTACAACTATGTCAATACCAAAGACCACAACATAGTTAAGGAAATTCAGGGACACAAAACATAAAAAACTAGCAGCAATTAATCAATCTCAAAAGCTCTCCATCACAAACACTTCATCAATCATCTTCATCATCATCTATGTCATAAACATATGATGCTTCAGTTGATGTCGTAGTGACAGAAGGGAGAAGGAAGAAGAACAAAACAAAAGCGGTGGCTTGATGGAATAGAACGACGGTGGAGTGGATTGAGTATCACGGGGCGAAGTGGAAGAAGGGAGAAAACGGCGGATGAAATGAATGAAACCTAATTTTGGAAGAAGGGAGCATACGGTGGAAGTGAAGTTTTATATGAGAGAACATTGGATTGAGATTTGGGCTTTCATTCCAAGCCCAATTTTCAATTAAAGCAAAAAATTATAAAAAAATTTAAAAGCCTGCGGGCTAACCCGCCCCGCCCGCCCCGTTTTTTAGGCGAGGGCGGGCCACCTTAAGATAGCGAGCCGAAAACCTCAGCCCGGCCCGCCAAAAATGGCGGGTCAAACGGGTCGGCCCGGCGGGCCTGACCCGTTTTGCCACCCCTAATTTAGATGGAGGTATGACACTTGAAATATGTCCCATAATATAACATCTTTGAGCAACCACAAAAATGAATTTAATACTCCCTCTGATCTTTTGGGAAAAAAAAAATTGATCATTTTTATAAAAAATACTTTTTAAATTTATTCTTTATTAAATAGATAATCTCTTATACATTCTTATTAAATTATATAAAATGCAACATATTTTAATGTTATGCATTAATTACACATACACATTCCCAATGTTAGTTTTGGAATAATACATACTCCCTCTGTTTCAATTTGATTGACACAGTTGACTGTCGTGCACCATTTACACATGTTGCTTTAACCTTATTTTTCTACTAATAAACAAAATTAAATATTAGCATATAAGATGTTGTTTGGTTCGTCTCGATGAGTATTTTTAAAATATCAAATTTTTATAATTTTTACTATTATACAATTAAAAATATTAATAGTCAAAGTTATGTATCAGCATGCGTGAAAGGGTGGCAAAGTGGGCATGCCCGCCCCGTTTAGGCCCGCCCCGTTTAAGCCCGCCCAAAAGCGGGGTGGAGCAACTTAGGTGTCCGGGTTCAACAACTCAAGCCCCGCCCGTTTATTGGCGAGTTGGCGAGCCGGCCCGCCAAATACTCTTTTTTTAATAGTTTGAATTATAACTTCACAATTCTTACCTCCTAGTTGATGTTAAAAAAAAATACTAGCAGATTGCATTGATAGAAAATTGTGAAGTTAAGCAGGTTGAATTATAACTTCACAATTCCTTAAAATTCTTACCTCCTATTTTTAAACTAACAGAAAATAGCGATAATTAAGAGTTGAGAGAAGATTGTAGCAAAGAATAGGGATAATTAAACTAACAGAAACATTAATTAAGTTAATAAGTAATTCCTTACAATTACCCTTAATTAAACTAACACTTACAATTACCCTTAATTAAACTAACAGAAACATCAACTAAGTTAATAAGTAATTCAGTACAATATAAGATAAAAGGATAAATATTAGCATAAAGGGCACGATGACGGATGAAATGAATGAATGAAACAAACAACCCTAATTTTGGCAGAAAAAGAAACGTGAAGTTTTATATGAGAAAAAAATATTACTGGATTGAGATTTGAGCTCCTCATTCCAAACCCAATTTTCAGGAAAAGTAAAAAAATATAAAAAATTTAAAAGCCCGCGGGCTAACCCGCCCCACTCCGCCCCGTTTTTTAGGCAGGTTAGGCGGGGGCGGGCCACCTTAAGGTAGCGAGCCGAAAACCTCAGCCCGGCCCACAAAAAATGGTGGGTCAAACGGGTCAGTCCGGCGGGTCCAACCCGTTTTGCCACCCCTACGTGAAATAATCAACTGTGTCAATCAAATTGGGACGGAGGGAGTAACATTTTAGAATTTTTAATAAAAAAAATAAGCCTCCTTGGTATTTGTATTTTTCTCAATGTGTTCCTTATATATAGGACCGAAGGGAGTACCACATTTTCACCCAAAACTTTAAGACATTATATTTATGTGTCATCTCATTTATATCAATTTTTTCAATCAATGTGTGAGACTTAACTCACATTTAATAGATCTCAACGCATAAGATAATCAGTTTTGTGAATGGGAGATGAAGCACGGATTTGATCACCATATTTTCCATCACTTATGTATTATTACTTCCGCCCCTAATTATAAGACCTTGTTTGACCACTACACGTACGTCAATGGACAATTTTGATCAATGATATCTTTAATTGTAAGTAAGTAAAAATTATAAAAATTAAATATCTTGAAAATACTCATCAAAACAAATTGAACAAGATCTTATATGCTAATATTTACATTTATATATTATTAAAAAAATATGGTCAAAATAAGATAAATGAATAATACATTTTTGTCAAACATAGTCTTATAATTAGGGACAAAGGTAGTATATTGGATCAATTGGATTAATTCAATAAAGAAAAAGAATGAGAACTTTCATTTTCTTAGAAAATGAGGAAATATTGAATAATATAAGGGGCTGCTTTCAATTGACATTAAAAAACAGGCAAGTTGTTTTTATCAAAATTAAAATAAAATGCAAGTTGTCGTCTTTTTAAAAACAAAAAAAGAGGAAAAAATACAGAGAGCATGCGACTAGAAGAATATCTGATTAAGACTTTTACTAAAAATAAAAGGAATATCTTATGATGAATTTGCCAGAAATATGATTACTCCATTCATTTTATATATGAGAAAATATTTGGGTTCCTTATTTTCTTTTATAAATAAAATAAAATAAAATTTGGGTTAGTATGGTTTGATCTAATAGTAAGATATCAGAAATTTTAGATTCTATGAGGTACCAAGTTTAACCCCCACCGGTGTTTTGGAGGAGAAGATAAATATAAATATTTTTTTAAAAGTTCTTTTGAGTTATAAGATTTAGGTACAAGTATTCACAAATAAAGCTAAATTATAGAGCTTTATAAGTAGGTTGATCCGACTATTTTGGATGTCCGAGTTTAAATGTTAAAAATATAATAGACCTTTAATATATAAAAAATATACAATTTTTTTTAAAGAAATCTTTATTCAAATTGTAAATAATGATGTACCCAAATTTTTTTTTGTAAATAATGAAAAAAAATAGTTACTCTCGTAAATAACATACAAAATATTCATATTACATTAATAGATAACAACAAAATACTTTTTAGCCACATAAAAAAAATCTCCCTTATAGCAGAGCTTAATTTCGAAGTAAACTCATCAATCATATCTTCTTATTATAATTTTTTTTGTTGGTCATTTTATGTTCTTTTCCTTTTTTTTTTTTTGTTTACAATGAGTTGGGATTTTTTTTCTAAAGTTTTAGCCACTTTGACTTGAACCTTTTAAATTATTTTTTAACGGCAGATTAAAATAATACTGAGCCTTTTAATTTTATTCTATTTTATTTTTTTATCAACCTTTTTATATTTTATTAATGATCTACTACCATATAATTTTTTTAAAGACTCTAAAAATGAATATAGCATACTTGCTGTTGTTAAGAAATCTCACATTAGATATAAGCTGATATGGACAAGAATTTATAAGTAAGACACAATTCTCACCTTACAAACTGATTTTGTAGGATTGAGTAAGACTCAACTCTAAATTCTAAGATGGTATGAGAGTCTCTCCACGATCTGATGGATCATCTGTTATTAGGTTTCCGATATCAGGTCACCTACCGTTTATATCCATGCACCAAGCCGAATAATGCTGAGCATAAGGGGGATGTTAAGAAGTTTCATATCTGTTGCGAGATGACCTGAATGTTTGTTTATAAGTGAGGGTAATTCTCACCTTATAAGCCGATTTTGTAAGGTTAACGTAGCTTTATTTTGTATTGACATATATCTATAAAAATCAACATTTTATGAAATAGTGTTATTGGTTCAGTGGCTTGAGAAAATGTTTTGGTTTTCAAGTGCGTGAGTTCGACTCTTGGATATTGAACATGATTTTTTTTAAAAGAAAAAGGAATAAAAAATCAAAAGTTGGGGACAAAGGTTTGTAGAACTCGCGACCTCAACATATATAAAAGCGCATTACCTGCTAGGAACCACTATGCTACGCATCACTTTGTGAATTCTTTTGTGCAATATAGTACATATGTTTAATTTTATATAAATACCAAGGATATTAAAGTAATTTATCATTTTTTCGGGAGTGGGCCGCCTCTGCCTATAGTCATATGAATAAAAAAGAACAACATAATTTATTAGAAAAACTAACGTGGCATCAAATATGAATATAGTTCAAAGATGAATTTTACTAGGCTTAATAAATATATTTTAATAAAATAGTACATTTTACTTCAATGTTTATAATTATTTTTATTAAATATAAGAAGCTTTGCATTATTTTCTAGAACACTATATTATTATTAGATGACATAAAAAAACTAACGAGGTGAATTGTTCACGTTAATGGTCCCACTACATTGCATGGTAGCTATATGTTGATATCATTTTCTTCTCACGTGCACAAAAATTTGGGTCAAAGAGTTAAATTGACCAACCCCAATTGGGGCATGGTGATGATCACGCACTAAGAGAGACTTTTGTTTTTTTGGTGGAAGAGAGACTTTAAAGTTATGAACAAAGGAAAAAACCTATGTCAAGATAAAAGAGTTTTTGGCTCTTCTCACATTAAAGTTATCATCTCTTGCAAATTGATAGATGAGGGCAATGGGGCTGCTTTGAACATTGGAAAAAAAATGGTGTGCGACTAATGCATATGGGGGTTGTGGGGGTGGGTATGTCACATGCATATATGTCACATGATATCATAGCTTACGATCTATATCATGCAAGTTGATCATTCATTTTTTCTTTTTATGAAACAAGTTGATTATTCATTGCTATAAGTCTTTCCGATGGCATAGCGTATCATTATATTGGACCCTTCTTGGATACACACAATTTATGATCAATACAATACTTTCTCAAGTTGCAATTAAAAACAAAATTAATAAAATGTTTACACCAAAAAAGTTTAATAAAATGACCTAGACTTATACCACGGGACAAACTAAAATTCCAATTTTAATTGAGAGAGGAGAGAATTTACCAAAAACCAAAATAAATATATTTTTTTTTATAAGTTAACAGTATTATCATGCACATGACTTGACATTTCAACTAAAAAGAAAAAACAAGAACCAGTTAAAACAACACATGTGGATCCATGCTAGTAAATCCACACAAAAGCGTAGGTCAATCTAAAAGGGAAATTACAAACAATTAGAACAACATACACATGTCTTAATTCTAACAAGCACAAATCATAGGTCTACATTCTCGTGAATGAATCGACCGTCAACACAGAACATGTACAAGAAACAACAATTCCATGCAACAACAACAAGCAAAACAACTCTTTCGAGCCAAGCTGGCAAACATCAAACAGATAGAATGACAAGGATATCAAACCAGTCCTAAATCAATCACGAGAACTAATACATATATTAAGTCGACACTGGTTCGGAGGAGGCAAACCTTAAACCTTAGCCAAGTACAAGAAGAAAAGTTCTTCCACTTCTCCTCCTGTTCAGGTCCCATTTTCTCCTCCTCTTTTTAGGTACACAAGTGTCAACCCTTCTATCCTAGTGGTAGATTTTTCTGGAAAGGATCCCCTCATGATTTTGGGGGGAGTTCGACTTTGGGGTTCTCCTCGCAAGAGTCGCCGAGAAGGGAAGGATGTGGTTGGTGAATGTGAGGCAGGACCCAATAATAAGAGTTCTTAGGGCCTTTGTTGGTGGTGCTCTGCTCTCTTCTTTAACTAGTGTAGTTTTCTCTATTCCAATAATTGGGATTTTGGTCAAAATATCAAATTGCTGATTTGGGCATGTGAGTCGTGGAGGCAAAATTTCAATTTGATGTTTTAAAGATAATAAATATATATGTTAATTGTATTTTAAGTGAATTCTGATCATTTTGTGATCTAACAAGTACTCTTGAGTGATTAAATTAGACAGAGACAAAAGCTCATTCATTATATATCACTCTCTTTGAAATTAATGTTAATAACGACAATTTATGAGAATGATCAAAGAACACTTAATTTCATTACAACTGAGCAAGTGACAAAGAAGCATTGTTGCAAGAAATTTATTTCACATAATCTCTAGAGGATATAAGTCATTTAAGACAAGGATAAACACACACGTAGAAAGTGACTCACATGACATGCTGACGTGGAATGTGAGTCACTGTCCACGTGTGCGTTGACTAATTAGTCAAAATTAGCGGGGATCAGTCTTTTGCAAAAAGAGCTAAAGCTATGAGGCCGAATTTGCAAGTTTGTGAAAGTTAGGGGACAAAAATGAAATTTAGCCAATTTTTTTTCCTTGATAAAATTTTCATGTGTTATATATTCCTCAATATTTTTTCTGTTGTTTTCGGGATTCAAAAACAGTTAAAAATAATTTTTACAGCCACTGAAGAGATTACTGAGTTGAGTCGCGGACTAGGTCGCTCTCTTTAAGACGTTTCGTGGCACTGCCCAAAATCATGCAAGCAGACTATCAACCACGCCGTCCCCAGGATAAAACAGCCCAGTTACAACTGTATACCGATATGCTACTGCACGGTAGAAATCGGTCAAAGAATACACCTTCTTGAATGGTACTACAATACCACTCGAATTGATGCTACAACATCAATCTATGATTCATCGGTGATTCAGTGGTACTACAATACCACTCAAATTGATGCTACAACATCAATCTATGAATCAACGGTACTACGATACCACATGTGGTACTACAATACCACATGTATTGATGATACTACAATATCAATCAATATAATGGCACTAAGACCATTCTCAAATCAAAGGGATAATGGTACTAAGACCATTCTTTATTTGAAGGAACTAGTGATTACTTAGATCACTCTCAAACCAATTAACACTAATAATAATATTATTAGTATCTCGTATAATACATAGAATAAACATTGTTTTTCTATAAACAATTAGGAACAAAACATGATGCAAATCTTTCTAATTTTGTATAATCAAATAAAGAAAATAAAGAAACAATTGACATGCCTAATTCTTTATTTCAATAATTACATAAAAACAGGTTTAATCACAAGAAAATAATTTACATTCGGTGATGCAACAACATTGTACCGAACCAAATATATATCCACATAAAAAGTTATACTAACAATTTGACATATAGTTAAACAAGCTATATGTGCTTAAAATGCTATTGATAGATCAATATATATGTATTAATCAACACACCCAACATATATAGAAAAGAGTCTACTAAATTGTCTTAGCAAGAGTAAACAAATTTATCAGTTTAGCTAAAACACCAAATCAACAAAGTTGAAGCAATGAAAATATTAAAGAGTCACATACCAGAGGCAAGTCAAAAAACGTAAAGGCTTCCACTGGTTTTTCTCTTATTAGCAATTAGCCAACCCAATTCAAAACATAGATTAAATTATATCTCTATACTTGGCAGCAACCAATAGACCATATATTCCGTAGCCATGCTTGTATCTCATTTTCTATATAATTCAAGAAATCTACTCCTTCTTCAATGATATATTGGTATCGACTAAAAAAGAACATAGAAAACTACCGTAGGTAGTCTTAGTGTAGCCATAAAATAGAGTTATTCTCCCATCAACTCAACCGTTACAAATTAATGGAAAATAAATCACAATAAATCAAATAAATAATTGTGAGACTTAATAAATTTATTTCCTCAAAATATACACTAGTATGCTACAACACACTAGTATGTTCTAGTACCCGATATGAGACTCAATTTTATTTTCAATTCACACACCAATGTAAACTTTGTTCCAACATTTTCCTAGTTACGTCCCTGGATAAAAATGATGTATTTTAGTTTCACTTCAGGGTCTGTTTGGTAAAAATAAGCTATAAGCTAGCTGATAGCTGATAAGCTAGCTGATAGCTGAAAAGCTAGCTTATAGCTGATAGCTGAAAAGCTAGCTTATTGAAATTAAAGTGTTTGGTAAAATTAGCTTTTAAAGTGGTTATTAAATATAAAATTACATAATTGATAGTGGGTAGTTTATTTTTTAGAGTGGGTAGTTATTAAATTAAAGGGTAAAAATGGAATAAAGTGTAAAAAGCTATAAGCTATAAGCTCAAATGCTACTTGAAATAGCATCTGAAAAAAAGCTATAAGCTAGTACAAAAAGCTTGTTACCAAACACCTCTAATTTTTTGAAACAAGCTTATAAGCTCATATAATAAACTATAAGCTAGCTTATTTGTGTTACCAAACATTGGATATTACTCACTTGATGAAAATTACCGGTGTTTCCATGATCACTAACTTAACACCCCCACTACATCTTATAACCTCCCCACTAACACCACTTAGCGACCTCTCCTTGAATATTGAATCTCTATAAACAACGAGATGGAAGACCATGTGAAGCGTCAATGGGCACACTATTTTTTTTATGGCTTAAATGTAGTTTTGGTCCCCCTATTTTTAATATTTTGAAGTTTTAGTCCCTCTATTTTGAAAACTAACTTTTTGGTCCCCCTATTTCAATTTTTTATTACTTTTTATCCCCCACCATACTTTTGAGTCAATTTTGATGACGTGACCAAGTCACTTATGACATGTCAGATGCCACATGGACATAGGGATGACAATTTGACCCATACCCAGAGGGTACCCGCAAAAATTACCCACAACGGGTAGGGTAAAAACCCGCATTTTGGATACGGGCACGGGTATGGGTAATTACCCGCAAAAATGAACGGGTATGGGTGCGGGTACGGGTACCTTAGTACCCACCCCGCCCCATACCCGCATAATATATATTTATTTATTTTATTTATATTATTATATTATAATATATGTAAATCAATTTAAAACAATACAACTCTACTAAACTATTACATATTTTTAATAAAAATATTTATTTATAACATAATATAAAAATAATGTGAATATTTAACATAAATATGAACTTTAACATAAAGTTAGTAATAATTTTGTTTATAATTTTCATTAGTCAATATTAAAATCTTTGAAATTTTTTTAATTCTATTAAAATTATATGATATTTTATAATTGATCAATTTATTTTTAGTAAAAATGCGGGTAACGGGTACGGGTATGGGTACCTAGGTACCCATAGGGTATGGGGACGGGGGCAAAAGTTGTTACCCACGCGGGTATGAGGATGGATACGAGTATTTTTTTCAATCTGCGGGTATGGGAATGGGTACTATAGTACCCTACCCATACCCTACCCATTACCATCCCTACATGGACACAACAATTATACATGTAATTATTATTTATTTTAATTTTAACAAAACACGTTAAAAAATATTTTTATTGATAAAATAATTAATTCAATTAAATTATACGTTACGTATAAAAATTGAATTCTGCTTCAAAAATAAAATAAAATTGAATCTGTGAATTTCAAATTGAATCCATCTTTCCCAAAACCAATATCTTTCCCTCCATGTTCTCCCTAATCGATCCCTACTTCTCCATCCATCAATTAAGTTTTTCTCCTCCATAAGCATTCACATATAAAAAGCTATCGTAAAAAAAATTTGTGTCTATCATGTTCCTATTGAGGAACAAAAAGATTGTTCTTTACCCAGATTATCATGACAGAACTTGACAAATTTTAATTCAAGTACAATGATCCTCTCAAATAGGAGCAAAATATAAAAAATCCATCTTTATAGAGATATAAACCAAAAACGTATGGAAACAATGGAACAGAGATATAAACTCAATGAGGAAGAATAATATTTTTTTTGCACCAAGAAATTTTTAACAAGGGCAAAATTGGAATATTTGAGGATATAAAAGATACATGAGAGGCCTAGAGAGAAAACATCTATAATTTACATCCCACATGAAAATTGGCTAGGGTAGCGCGGTTGCCTAATGGGCCCAAAGAGACGAAGGAGGGTCTTTGACAAATAGAAAATACAAGCGCGTGATAATATTATGCTATCGGGTTGTTATTCCAGCTTAGAATAAAGATTAAAATAACAAAGAATCAACATGATAAAATTAGTGATAGATTTAAATTATCATTTTTCATTGGTGCACCAAACAAAAGATTTAAGCAGAATATGATAATGTTATCATATATTGTCTTTCTATCATGTGCACCAAACGGAGACTCGAACATTATTGATTCAATCCAACCGTACTTCTCTTCACTATCACAAAATTTTGCTATATATAAAATCCAATAACTACATAACCAACTGAAATACTGAACCTCTTGTCCTGGCCTCTCTTGTCCTTTCAAAACAACCTTCACTTATTTAACTTCTCTCATTTCTCTTCAAAAATCCCAAAACCATTCATTCATTCACACACACAAAAAAAAAAAAAAAATCACATACATTAAATCAAACAATTATTATTACACATGATGTTACCAAACCCAACAACCACCGTCCCCGACGCCGTCGCACGCTACCACACGCACGTCGTTTCCTCAAACCAGTGTTGCTCCGCCGTCATCCAAGAAATCGCCGCTCCTGTATCCACCGTCTGGTCCGTCGTCCGTCGCTTCGACAATCCACAAGCCTACAAACACTTTGTCAAAAGTTGCCACGTCATCCTCGGCGACGGAAACGTAGGCACTCTCCGTGAAGTTCGTGTCATCTCCGGTCTCCCCGCCGCCGTCAGCACCGAACGACTCGAAATCCTCGACGATGAACGCCACGTCATCAGCTTCAGCATGATCGGCGGCGATCACAGGCTCGCGAACTACCGTTCTGTCACCACTCTTCATCCGTGTCCGATCTCCGATTCCGACGGTAACCACCGCTCCGGTACGGTTGTTGTTGAATCTTACGTCGTTGATGTTCCGCCGGGAAACACCACTGATGATACTTGTGTTTTTGTTGATACCATTCTTCGGTGCAATCTTCAATCTCTCGCGAAATTTGCCGAGAATTTGGCCGAAACGAGATCGAACCAACGATAAGTTCATTCATTGATGTTTGTAAATTTTCCCTCTCTTTATTATTTTAACTTCTGATTTTTACTGTTTTCAACAATTTTTTACTTGTAATAATATTATTAGTGATTACTAAGTTGTTAAATATTTTGTTAATTTTATCATTGTTAGGTTAAGCAAGTTGTTGATCGTTTTTATTGTTTCACTTTGTTGAGAGAGTGAAAATTGAAACAAGGATTAATTTCTGTAATGTTTGATGTAATTAATCTTTGTTAATTTTCATTGTAGTAATTTTCAGCTGGACAAAACACATTGTTAGAAAAGGTTTAATTAATTAATGCACCGACTATAGTATATAATTTTATGTGCTAGATAAATTAATTGGATTCACGAGTTTGTGTGAGTTGTTTTGTAACTTGGGTAGTGGTGATGATTGATGTGAATGCTAAGTTTCTATCACATGAAATGGTGAGAGCTTTTGAATTTTGAGATTTCCACAAGTTAAGGCCACGATTTTGATGCAACTTGTGGTATGGGGTGGTGAGGTTATGTTTGTGCCTTTACTTTCCGTCTTCCTTGCTTAAAATCTATCTATGATCATTTTATTTTTACCACATATCTAGTTCTCTTCATCACAAATCTATCTATATATGAAAAGATTTTTTTAACTATATTGTTGGTGCGAAAGTATTTACCGATTTTGTTCATGATTGATCTCTATCGTAAAATTTAGTTAACCATATTTAGTGTGTCTCTTCTATTTACGGGATGAAAAATACTTAAATGGTCAAGTGTTTGGTCAGAATATTTGGTCACACTTACATAAAAATAAATATTATTTAATTATTTAAAAAATACATATTATTTAAATTTATTTCAATTTTGTGAGAGTGACGAAATCAAGTGAACACCAAAAAATTTCTCAATTTTGACTCAGATCAATGGAATGTTGATTTATATGAATAGATATATGCTTGAGTTTAGGTAAATATTTGAAGCATATATAATTGAGTTATATATTAGCTACTTACAAATTATCTTTTCCTTTGGTAAAATAAAATATTTATAATTAACCATCCTATATATTTGACTTGGTAAATATATAGTAGGATTATTATATTGCATTGTAGACTTATCAAAATAATATTACATTATATTGTTGTAATATAAAAAACTGATAAATTTTGGAATAGATGTGGAGAGGAATTCCTTGTATGCAGCAATTCTTTGAAATCTATTACTATTTGACTTAATAAATAAGCAATTGAAGAAAGCTTATCACAAGGAATTTCTTTACTTTCACTCTCCCCCAACATTATTATTGTTCACAACAAGTTGGGCTACTAGCAATACTAGTTATAAATTGACATTAATTAGATTCAGAAAAGTAAAAAATTATTATATTGAATTGAATTAATATGTAGCTAAGCTTAGCTGTATTCGGCTGTAACATATATGACTTTGTTTGGTCTTTTCAAAGAATGTATATTCCCTGAGTTCCAAACCATCCATGACAAAATAAATTATAATTTACGCAAGGACAGAAAAAGACATGCAAGTTGCAGCATAATAATAATAATAGTTGTATAGTACTATATTTTGCTGTTGTTCAGCCACATACATAGGGTTTATTTAATTCAATAATATGTAGAGAGAGAGTGTTGTATAGAATCAAAGGCAATATCAAAGAAAAAAATGTCGTCCAGCATGGGTTTGTTTGAATAAATCAGTGGTACGTCTTCGTCAGTTTATGCAAGTTGATGAGCAAGTTGGAGGGAGAGAGAAAAAAAAAATGAGAAATGCTATTCATGATCCTCGTGCTGTGTAGTTTCTAGTTTCTACCCCACTTTTATTGGAAGTGGATTGAGTGCGATCAATTCATATGCAGTCAAGTTGAGCAGTCAAGTTGAGGTTATCATATTTGCTGAAAATTTAGTCGAATAAAATTAAAATATTTAGATAAATTTAACTGTTATAAAATAACATAAAATTACATGATTAGGGGTAGTTAAAAGTACAAAAGAAATTGTGTAAAAAAAAAAGTACAAAAGAAATAAAGAAATAATAAATGAGAATAATAAGGGTAAACATTAGATTAAATTAAATGTAAAAAATTATAAGCTCATACGCAAGCTACTTAAAATAATATCTCAAAAAATACTACCAAACAGTTCAATTTTTATCAAACAAGCTTAGACCATCTCCAATCGTGTAGTACCTATTAAGTACTTATTAGGTAAAAACTCTCTCTCCTATTGGATCCATCTTATTTTTCATTAAAATATTTTTTTTATGAGACCCACTTTATTTTATATATTCAATTTGAATTAATGGATATTTATACCAAAACACAATATTTTTTTGGTACATCACAAAAACACAATTTTTGAACATGGTCTTGTCGAGCATATTTGGCAACGTTTTGGGCATGATGATCAACAAAGTTAAGAGTTTAATTTGTATGCACTGTCACTGTAATATTTTTTTACACATGCACCCAATGATGTGTTGCCACATCATTTAATGAATGTGACACATCATGTGTTTTTAAACACCATACATGATGTGTTGATATATTATTGGACGCATGTATAAAATAACTTTACACTGACAATGTATATAAATTAAATTCTAAAATTAATTGTTTTTAAAATTATGTAATGTTATTTTAACTTATTTTTTAATTATGTAATTCTTAAAATTTGGCAATATTATTTTAAATTAAATTTCAAATTTTAATTATTTTTTCGAATTATAAAAAAATAGTACATACTAAGTTTTTAATTTTATCATTCAATCAATTCATATTATAAAATAGATAATTAAATAATAAATTATTGTACACAAAAAATTCATTTTCGATTACCATATCGCTCCCAACAATGGTGAATACACAACACCCGTGGAATCGATACGACAAATCAATGGCAAACTATGCTACCATTTACACGAAAACGAAGAAAAATTAAAACAACAAAAAATGTAAAAAAAAATGAAAGAATGAGAGAATGTGTGAACTTTTTTTTCACACAAATGATCCTTTTTTTATAGAATTCACCATGAATTTTGATTGGCTGAAGCTATGTTACAACCACACACGAATGTCTCCACAAATGTCTCGACAATTTGACTGCATGAGAAACTGTTTATTTTATTGCCGACAGGTCCGCTTCCTAAAATGCAAATTCCGGTGTATGCAACAAACACTTTTTTTAATTTATTTATTTTTATCAAATTTTATAATTTTACACACTCGGTGCCTAATCAACGAGGAGGATAAAATTGAAAACTCGAGACTCAAGAGATACGCGAAAAACTCAGGGAGCACAAAAAGAAGAACTCAAGTTGTTAATGTGTATCATTTATGACACTTTATGTGAAAGTTTAGCATGTTGGATCCTCTCGGCCATGGAAGTGGCATTTTGATGTTGGCCTTTTGTTAACTTAAGTTGGATTTCGGATTTGGGCCTATGCTGAGATAATTTTCTCAATGATATTTTCTCTTTAGGCCCTTCATGGTTCTTTTTCACCCTCTGAATTTTACTTTTTTGCCCTTCAATAAAAATTTCGGTTTCTACGAACCGATTTTTTTTTGCCTTGAAAAAAAAATCGGTTTCTGTTAACCGAAATTTTCCTGAATTTGAACTAGAAAAAACTTCGGTTTCTACGAACCGAAGTTTTTATCAAGGGCAAAATTAGAATATTGGGGGGTATAAAAGATATATGGGGGGCCCGGAGAGAAAATATCTTTCTCAATTTGTCCCGAAAAAGTTTATTGGAAACATGCTTACGGTGTATTTTAATAAATTTGAGCATGTATAGACAAGTTTTTTCTCCATAAACTTAACTCAGTTGATAGAGATCATATATTATATGCCGAATCAAAGTTTGAACCTCAAACTTTACTTTTTTTTAATCTCCAGACATTACATTATCGATGGGTGTTAAATATGTTTTTAAGCTTAGACATTAAGGGTCAAATTATAACTATTAGGCTACTCGATAAAAAGAAATGGCTAGTTTACGTGACAAATTGTTGGGTCTTGAATATGTTTCTAAGCCTCAATTGTTGAACTTGACAAAGAAATTATTATTGTTATGATGAAAATATTCTCTCAAGTGAAATATAAAACCATAAGAATATGTACCAAAAAAAAAAACCATAAGAAAAATAAAAGGGGACATGACCAAAAATAAATAAATAAATAAATAAATAAATAAAGGGGGAAATTAAATAATATGTAAAAACAAGATTATGAATTTTTTATTTGAAGTGACAATCATTACTAGAAATTCTCTCATATAAATGTGAAACAATGTTTGCATTTATTGATTGAATTTTACTGACTGAATTGTGGGAATTGATTCTCGATAGAAAAAACATGAGAGATTCACAATAAAAAAATAACTTTGTTTGAGTGGAATTTTTTATTTTTTTCAATCAAGGTAATTTTTTTTTTTTGTCCATAATTAACTAATTTCTTTTAACCAATATCTATGTGTTCCCTCGTTTGATAGTAGTCATTCAAGTAGTATAAACTAATTTATCTTCGGAAAATGTTAAACAATGCCCCATAACACTTTTTTTTTTTGACTTAAAGATGCTTAACATTTCATTCATAATAATAAGGTTGATACATGTCGGTACATCAATGAAAATATTAGAGCTAGCTAAAGATGTGACTATCCTCGCAAGAGCATGAACTGCCTCATTTGTTTGTCTCCTATTAAACTCAACACGAGAGTTTTCAAAATACAAACTAAAAACACGTTTACATTTGTGACACTTGTTAAGCATATTAGTAATATGAAAATTTTGTCTTGAAAATTATGCTTTCAATGTCTTAAGGGTGCGTTTGATTCATAAAACAGCAAGAACTAGACAGAACAATACATGACAGAACAAGATAATACAGGACAGGACAAAACTGTACCGAAGAGATATATGGCGATAATATTTTTATATTCGAAAATAAAATGGGTATTTTTGTATTTTTATAGTTGTACTATGGACAAAAAGTTGTTCTGTGGTTCAGTGAGAGACAAAAAATCTTGTTTTTGTCCTTCCCATGCTGCATAATTTGTCCAGTCCCATCACCGATTTCAAATCAAACAGGGTACAACAAAAGTTATTCAGTCCAGTTCTCTAATTTTTAGCAGATCAAACGCACATCATCATTAATTTAGTCTTGTATTTTCATATTGCTAATCAAAATAATGAAATAGTTATAAATAAAATATTGATGTATATCTTCATGCTATTTTTATCAAAACAGCTCTAATGACTGCTCATTTAATCTGGAGAGTCGTTTCCGGACTATTATTTCCCCTGACGAGGTATTGATTATATGGCAAAATATGTTATTACAGTATATTTTAATTTTAGACATAAAAACAACTCTTATTGAATTGTCATTGTTTATTTTTTTTTTAATATTATATCATATCATATGTAGGAGAGAATTGACATTTGTCCTACTTTTGTAAAAAACTTTGAAAGCATCATCGATTTCTCAAGGCCTGTGTCAATAAGAAACAGTAACCATCGACAAGCAGATGCCTTACTTAAATGTAGGAAAGGAGTATGGTATTTGACCGGTGGCTTCAAAGTTGCTAACATATTTGGATTTAAGAAACCTACAAATGTTTTTCTGGATTTTCAGTTTAAGGACAATCAGTTTGTTATGATCCAAAAAAGAGGTGGCAAAACAAGTCCTGTTGTTAAGTCTGTTGGTGATAAAACACCGGTAATAATTTTATCTTCGGATGAGGATGATGATGATCATGAAGATGACGATGATGATGATGAGGATGACGATCATGATGAGGACGATGATGATGATGATGATAATGAGGATGAGGATGACAATGAGGATGACGATGATGATATGCTACAATTCTTACATGTTAGCAAAAATAATTCAATGTATGCTGATGAGGACGATCTGCTTCGTCACTATAACTTTGATATTAAGATCACAGAGTCAATGGCATATACCAAGCAAGTTTTGGTAAGTTCAATTTATAATTAGCAATGTTTTTAAAGAATTTTTATTTTACTAATTTTAGTTCACTTTTTCTATGTTTAATTTTTTTGTAGCATTTTCCGAACAAAACATCAAAACATGTTCTTCCGGCAAAACAGGACAACATTTTGATGAGGGATGTCAGCTCAGGAAGAGTGATTAGCTGCACAATCATCACTTCAAGTCGCTACAAAAATGAAAGATATCTTGGTGACGGTTGGTATCAATTCAAGGATGAGTTCAAATTGAATCCTGGAGATGTTTTGAAGTGCTCAATTGAGAACCCGCCGCAATACATGAATGTGATGATTATCCGTGCAGCTTCACCATAGCTTAATATATAATGATATGTTGAAAATTTGTTTTAGGCCATTTGGTAATCATGCTTTGTTATATTCAGACTTCTCAAAGACAATTGGTCAATGTTCCTTTGGTTTAAGGTTTTTTAATGGTTTGTATTTTGAACAACTTATGAATTCCTTCCATGTGATGAACTCTAACTATGATCCAACCCTTACATTATAAGTATTAAGTTTTATTTAGTGGTTAACGTGCTTAGTTTATAGTCAGTGCATTACCATCCACTGCTATATATATATGCACCAATGTTACAATTATATATGGATGGATGGTGTGCATAAATTCCCAATCGGAACATTCCACACACGTCTTATACATGCACTATTTTGTATGCATATATTTCTTTTTAGGTCAATGTTTGATATCTTAATATTATGGCTAATTATTTATCATGGTACTAAAAATTAAATTATATTTAGTTTAATTTATAATGATATCGAAATATTCTGTGAAATTATTTATTGGTCATACTAACAAACATAATATAAAATCATATGGTATAAACAAATTCTTGCCCGTGCGTCGCACGGGTGGGAAATCTAGTACTTAACAAATGCTCTTAAAGCACCGTTTACCACAACCCTTTATCTTTATCATGTGAATTTCGTAGGTAAATTACTCTTGTTCAGGGGTCCTCTTTGTATATATAAGTTAGCTTATTATATTAGCGCTTATTTTATTTTTTTTCACAAAAGCTTATTATATTAACTTATAAATTTGTTTGATAAAAAGGTGTTTGGTAACAACTAACAAACTTTTTTCATTATAGTAACTTATAACTTTTCTCATATACTATATTTTAAGGTCCCGTTTGACCCTACTTATTTTCTACTTTTCTATTCTCCTTAAAAGAAATAGAGAAGTAGAAATTTGTATTTGACCTTATTTTTTCTTAAAAGAATTAGAGAAATAAAGTAAAGAAGTAGAAAATAAGGAGAAGTTGGGTCAAACATAATTTTTTATCTCTTTACTACTTTTAAGGAGAAGAAAAAAAAAATAGAAAATAAGTAGAGCAAAACGGACCCTAAATAGCGTTTGAGTTTATAGCTTATAGTTTTTCATAATCCAATTTTAACCTTATTATTTTAAATTCTTTATTATTTTAAATAAAAAACTATCTACTCACCAAAATAACTATCCACTCACATAAAATAAACATCTACTAAGTTAGCTTATAGCTTATTATATTAGGTTATAAGCTTGTTTCATAAAATCAGAGGTGTTTGATAACAAGCTTTTTTCACTTTTTTCAGATGCTATTTTAAATAGCGTTTAAGCTTCATAGTTTTTTACCTTTCATTCTAATTTTAACCTTATTATTTTAATTTCTTCGATTTTTTTAATATAAAAAAACTACTCACTCATAAAATAATTATCGACTCACATAAAATAATAATGTACTTTTATGTCATTTTGTACTTGCTACAACTAAATTTACTAAACACTTTAATTTTACTCTACTAGCTAATTTTTCAGCTATCTGCTAAAAATTAGCTTATCAGCTATCAACTAACTAGCTAGTAGCTTTTCAACTATGATAGTTTCTAATATAAAATTATACACAAAGAAAAACAAAATTCAATTAGCCTTTTAACCCATCCGAAGAGAACAAGTAAATCAACCTAAAATCTAAAAAAAGAAGTAAAATTAGGCAAAATCATTAAAGAAATCTAAACGATGATATCGAATGCGAAAAACCGTGAAATTCAAATGCAATGAACCGTGAAATCCAAATGACGACAAATTGATGAAATCCGAATGCGACAAACCATGAATCTAAAGTAGTGGTTCACGAAATAGCTTAGAGATGGGAGTGAGAGAGAGGTAAAAATCGATTATGCAGGAAATTAAGAGTGAAAGTTTTGGTCGTTGAAGAGTGATGGTTATGGAAATTGAGAGAGCAAAGGTTTTACAAAATTGAGAGTGAAAAGTGAAGGTTTAGGAAAGTGGGAGTATACATAGAACGAAGAGGAAGAATGAAAAAAATAACGGGGAAAATCATATTACTTTAGCCACGGTTAAACCGTGACCATTATCTTTAACCTCTGTTCAATTTAACCGTGGTTAATTAAAATACCGTGTGTGTGTGGCTAAACAGCGAATATTTGTAGTGATGCAACGATCTTTTATATCATTGATAATAATGGAAATTCTAATTTACAAAGCAAAATAATTAATAATATAATTATATAGTCTAAGTTTTATCGCGTCTTTCTAAAAATATTGTTTATATTTAGACTGCAAAATTTTAATAATTGATTTTGAAATTTTATTGAAAATATAAACCTTTTTTATGATAATTTTGAAATTATCATACCTGCCCAAGGTCCACCTCCGATGTATAAATATTTTCTTTTGGAATATCAGAGGTATTGATAATCCTTCTTCTCGGATTACTTTAAAAAGTTTATATTTGCTTCATAAACCTGATTATTTTCTTGCTGAACCTATGATTAGGGCCGGTTCCGAGATTTTGGAGGTCCAAGACAAATAATAAAAATGAATCCCTAATAATAAATACATTTTTTTTTTAAAAAAAAAAACATCATTTATCTGAATTGTAAATAATATTAACAACATCAAAATTGGTATTTCTTATACCATTTTTGAGGATTTGCAATAAAACTTTTGATGTTAAAAAAAAATTTATTCATCTATGTAACTAACATTAAAAAAAAAGTTATATTTCACAACGTTAACGTTAAAATTGAACCGATAAATAAAAAATTGAAAGATAATTAATAAATGAAATTATTATAATATCCATTAGGAAACAATTATAAAACAAATAGGCATATTATGCTAAAATGTAAAAAAAAAAAAAAAAAAAAACTACAGAGTATGGGTAACACGGACCCCATCATCCTAGAAACTTAGCGACAATCCGCGCGCCACTGAGCCAATGAATTTCTATTGTAATATTATCTCCGCAAAACTATATAACCAATACTATGATTTGTTGGGCTGATAAAAAAAATTGAGGCCCTAATTTTTTGGAGGCCCGAGGGCCCTGGGCTCGGGCGCTGCTTGCCCTAGCCCAAAACCGGCTCTGCCTATAATATAAATTTTATTTGAGCATGTTCTATCGTTGGTGGAATACTTTGCCTTAGCTCATATATGATGATTTTCGCTTGTATAGATTTGGTTTGGTTGCATTTAGTTCACCAAAAACAAAAAATAAAAATATAAAAAGTTTTTTGAAAATATTATTTTTAATTCCAAAAAACCTTCTTTAAAAAAATTTCTTAAGCCTTTTTTATGCGTTGGACCTATTCTAGATATTAGTCTCCACAATTATACACACATGATTGATTTATATATACAGAAAAATGTTGACGAAAGATTGACAATTTAAACAATAGATTCTCATTGCTCCTTTTTCATTATCTCTAATATACGAAAAGTTTTACAGCTTGCTTAAATTGCAGTAATTGAGTAAGAAAGTTTTCCTACAGTGTGTGGAAAGTGCAGAAGTAAAGGTAATGTAAAAGAAGTGAATGCCTTACAATACTAAAGTTACTCATAACCAAGTTAAGATAAGTGTTTGCTTATTCTTCAAGGAAAATTATTGAACCCTTAAAGTCATTTTTTAGAAATACTTTTAGCTTTGTATTCCAACTTCATGTATTAATGTGACGTACCATAGCCAGTCTTCTAAGTTTTCCTTTTTTATTTTCTTGTTATTTATGTGTCAAACCGATCTAAATTAAAAAAAAAAAACCAACAATTTTTTTTATATTAACCATCTGGTTTTAGGGGAAAAGGACTCCGATAATCTAGAATTCGACTGCAAGTTAAGTAAAATCTGACAAAAAATTGTTTTCATCATAAATCAAACTCAGATTTTTTCGAACGATTTATCCTATTTACGACATGAGCTTAATGTTTTTGGTTAAAAGCATCAAAATTTAATCTAAAGGGTATCTTATCTGTTTTTCCACTATATCTATCAAGTATATTCATAAGAGCAAAATTATAGTATTTGCTGGAAAGCACAATGAAGCTTCAAGCTTACTTCAAGCAAAGTTATTTGGTTGTGTAAACGTCAACAACATAACCAACTGATATATAGTTAAACAGGGCCTGCACACATAGTCAATATCAAGCCAAATTTGGAGATTAAATATACCTAAATAGTAAAATGTAATATATGTTTAGTTTACTTGTAGTATACAACTTTAACTAATGGGTCCATTAGTACTTTTAATGTCTAACAATGATTTGGCTGCAAATAATACTAAAAATTTCAATATCAAGTGTTGGGGAAAAAAATTTCCAAATGGAGAAATTTACATTTTATTTGGACATGAAAAAGTAAAGTGACTTTAACTATAAAAGAAATTGTAGTAAGAAAGTACACATATATGGATGACTTACATCTTTTACATTATTGTAGTACAATCAACTGCAATAATCCAACAATTTTGAGAAAACACTTTCAAAAGTTGGATTAATCCAACAATTGAGGTAAATTCTAATATGGATCACTTCATCAAGTGGTCTATGGTGGACCAGTCATGAATAACATTATAACGAATTCGAATTTTACAAAATCCACCGTTGGATTGAAAGTTTATATCATATAGATCATCCATAGAAAAATTGAAAATAATTTGATATGTTATTAAGACACATCAAGATTAATGGTTTATTAAATAACGTAAATCTTGATGGGTCTCAATAACATATCAAATGATTTTCAAAAAATTTTAAAAAATTTATGGATGATCTATACAATATAAACTTTCAATCCAACAGTAAATTTCATAAAATTCATATTCGGTAGATCACTTGTCCACGGTGGACCACTTGTGAACGTGGTCCACCGAATCATTAGCCCAACAATTGATATTTGGCTAAAATAGAATGTAGAACTGTATAGATGATTCAAGTTGCCTTAGATATGGAGAAGGAGAACAAATCAAATGACATCATCACGCAAGGACAGGGTTAGAAGGGAGATTAACAGAGGCCACAGTCCCCCTTCATACTAGCATGCATGTTGTCATTGTAGTTTTAATTTCACTTTTGGTCCCCCTACTTTGTTAAACTCATGAAAATTGTTCCCGTTTTTTAATTGAACTTTTTGGACTTTATATTTTCCTCCTAAAAATGGTATATTCTTTGTACCAAAAAAGGTAAAAAAATTTGGTCAAGTAAAAAAGTGATTTATTATCTCAATATTAAATTTAATGACAATATTTCTTACTAGAATTTACCTTTTTGACGTGAAAAGTCGTAATTTCTGTGAGAAAACGAACGGGTTAAGACAAAAAATACAACAAATGTTAAAATAGAGTGGCCAACAATTCCAACTTAAATAAATGGGGCCCCACAAGTGGACGTTGAGATTGGTCCCCTTGGATTAATCGGTCCTAAAGCTGGATACAAAGTTTAAAAAAAAAAAAAAAAAAATTCCAACTTAAAAAAAGTAGCCCTTAAAATACAAATTCACAATACTAACTTTTTATTTATCTTAAATTTGATCCTCCCTAAGCTTAATTCCTGCCTCCGTTCCGGTTGCTCTCAACAGAAGAACTTTAAATATTGTAACAAAAAAAAAAAAAGAAGAACTTTAAATATTAACTTACTTACTTTAGTAGGTATATTTTATTCTAATTAAATACCTTTTTTTAACATTTCTTCATCAAATCATTAGATGGTACCATTTAGTTAGTTTCACTAGGATCATGTCAACAACAAAAACTTCAAAATGCATCATACTCTACCTACTAATTTTAGTGAACAAGTTGGCTAGATAATATAATAATTAATAATATAATAACAAAATTCTTTTTCACCAACCGATTACAGTGAAGCTTAATAAAGGAGGAAGAAATGATGCAAATGTACCTTAGCCCTTAGGAGATCAAACAAAGAAAAATGACAATAGCAAAGGCATACCAAATAATAGTGATAGGAAACACTTGGGGAATCAAAAATATCTTTCATTCTCTTGTAGCAATCTTAACCACTCTTTTAGTTATCACAACCATTTATCAAACACAAGATAGATCAGGAGTAAAACTATCTCAAAAAATAAATGTCTCTATTGACTCATTAAATTCATCAAAGTGTGACTTATTTTCTGGTAAGTGGGTTTTTGATAATGTATCTTATCCATTATATAAAGAGAAGGAATGTTCTTTCATGTCAGATCAATTGGCTTGTGAGAAGTTTGGAAGGAAGGACTTAAGTTACCAAAATTGGAGGTGGAAGCCTCACCAATGTGACTTGCCTAGGTGTTTCTCTCTTTCTCTCATCATACATAACATTTTTAAGGATTAAATTAATTTTTAGTCCCTATAAATTTGTCACTATTCGTTCCGTGAGTGCATCTCAAATAGTAAAAGACTCTGAAAATATTTGATATGATAGGGTGTAGTACGATACTCCTTTTCTACACACTTTAGTGTATGCGAATTTCACAACCAAATAAATTGTCACTATTCAAGCTTAGTCCCTACATCAATTTCTTTTTTAATTTTAATTTTAGTCTCTACTTTTATTAATTTGTACAAAAATAATGCTTTTAGAACTTATAAAAGAAAAACAGGAACTAAAATTGTGAAATTTTTTGTAGGAACTAAACTTAAAAAATCGCGAATTCTACGAGAACTACAAATATATTTAAGTTTTTTTAAGATTGTAATTGTTGTTATGGTTTATATATACCTATATTTATGATATGATTAATCAGGGTTGGCTATGTTTTTGAGCTTTGTGTGGAATGTGGTTATTGTTTCTATGTTAAAAAGGTTCAATGCCACAAAATTGCTTGAAAGGCTAAGGAACAAGAGGCTTGTATTTGTGGGGGATTCACTCAACAGAGGCCAATGGGTTTCTATGGTTTGTCTTGTTGACTCTATAATACCTTCATCTCTCAAATCCATGCAATCCATTGCCAATGGTTCATTAAACATTTTCAAGATCAAAGTAAGTTTCCACTCTCATAATAAGCTTTACAAATATAAACATGCATGGTCTCTTTAATTATATGTTTCTTTTTTTTTTCTTATGTATTTTATATCATATTTTAAGAATAAAAAATTTAGAGGGAAAACCTGATTAGAGATGAATTGGAAATGTTCCAATAGTATAGTAAATAAAACAGGAGTCAGGAGCCTCCCAAACTTCTTTTTCTGGTGACTTTCAAATTTAAATTAAACCAGGAAATAAAGAAAGAACAGAAGTTGCTTCTAAATATATATATATATATATATATATATATATATATATAGGGGAGGGATCAAATTACACCGGTGTACCATTTGAGTAATGTTGCACCGCTCAATAACGCTTTAACGAATACAAATTTTACAAAATCCACCGTTTGATTAAAAGTTTATATTGTATAGATCATCCATATTAATTTTTACAAAAATCTAAAATCGTTTGGTATGTTATTGAGACCAATCAAGATTAATGGTTTATGTATTTTTATTGAATACCGATCATCTTGATCGATCTCAATAACATATCAAACGATTTTAGATTTTTATAAATTCTAACATAGATGATCTATATGATATAAACTTTCAATCAAACGGTGGATTTTGTAAAATTTGTATTCGTTAAAGCGTTATTGAGCGGTGTAACATTACTCAAATGTTACACCGGTGTAATTTGATCCCTCCCCATATATATATATATATATATATATATATATATATATATATATATATATATATATATTTTATAAAAAAAAATGATGTTTGATTTTCTAAGATAATAAAAAATAGGTCAAATTCATCCACGAGTCTTTTTAGTTTCGCATTTGCAATAGTTAGGTCATTTAAATTTTTTAGGTAATAAATAAAAAGTCCCTTAAGTTTTTTAGCTAAGAAATGAGTCCCTTCTTACAATTAACCTCCCTTCTAGTTGGACATTGACCCTCAAATTCATCATGGTTAACATTAAAATTAATGGTTCACGTGAATGTTTTTGAAAACGTAGGATAACTGAAAGAGTAATGATGCAACAAATTAGAAACTTAAAGGTCCTATTTGTTACATGAAAACTTAAAATACATGTTATTAGGCAAAATGATCTAACTGTTACAAACTGTTGCACATTTGACCAAAAAATACATGTTCCTGTTTGATTTTAAACCTTTTTTTGGTACAATGATTTTAAACAAAGTTATTAGGCAAAAGAAAACACAGGATGTATTATTTGACAAAAGTCTTAAAATTTATTCTCAATTAGAAGATAATTGTTTGTCCAAGTATACATAACAGTAACACCAAGATTAAAAAAAAAATGAACACATTTTTATTACACTTGTGGGTCGTTTCCTATTCAATTATTCTCTTCCATCTTTTCCTAATTGTCTCACAAAATTTCGTGTCATCAATTTTTTATGAGTAAGAATTAAACTCGATACCTTGAAATTTACGATACTCACACACACTGCACACTAACCACTTACGCTAGAATCTGGTGGTTAAAGTTATCGTTATCATATTTTTGAACTATTTATGTGTCACTAATAGTTGGTTAATTGACACATTTAATCAAGGAATACAATGCAACCATTGAGAATTATTGGTCACCATTACTAGTAGAATCAAATTCAGATGATCCAGTAAATCATAGGGTACCTGAAAGGACTGTTAGAATCAAGGCCATTGAAAAGCATGCAAAGTATTGGACTGATGCAGACTATATAGTTTTTAACACTTACCTATGGTGGAGAAGGCCTCTTATGAATGCTCTGTAAGTTCAATTAACCCAAACATCACTTTCATTGATCAACTAACCTGTCAACAACTCCCATTTCCAACCACTTATTATATGATACTAGTATGTTACTTTTTCTGTTGTAATATATTAATCACATATACATAGAATCATTATTTTAGTCTATGAAATTGTAGGACAAAGATAATTTAGTCTCTGAAATTAATACTAAAATTTCAAAACATCTCAATCATATATGTTTTAATTGGTATTAGAAATATAAAATTAACTTTCAGAAATGCTAAAATTGTTAGGTCAAACAACATGACCGGATTCGAACCCCGATCCCTTCACTTTGTGTGTGTGAGTTTTAAATCGTTTACCATTTCATCTATGTACCCAAAAAAAATATAAGATTAATTTAATTGGTGAGTTAGTTGCAATTCCTTTAAGAGTTAGTTAGGAGTTGTTAACAAGCACTTAGTAGTTAGTCATTCATTTTAATTAATTCCATATGTTTTTCAATGTGCAATCTCATGAGTATAATTAACCAATTCAATGGACTAATACGACCAAACATGAACAAGGTATTGGACTCAAGTGATTGATAAGTTTTTCTTAAGACGAATCGTTCAGAAGATCTCAAGTTTGATTCCTGATGAAAACAATTCTTGGTCAGACATTATTTACCCGCAGCCGAATTTGGATTATCAAGGCCCCCTTACCCCAAGAATAAAGGGTTAACAAAAGAAAATCAAATATTTACAATTTTAGAGACTAAATTAACAATGTCCTATAATTTGAAATTTTGAATGCTTTAGGTCTCGGACATTTGTTGTATGATGCAGTAGTAACTGTTACATTGAATCTTACATAGAATCCATAGTTTCTACAACTGCTGCATGGTGCAGCAGTAACTGCAGAGAATCCATGTTCCAAAATGAGACACTAAATTGTATGATTGATTCTATATAGTTTCGTATTTTATCCTATTCAACCACTTTACAAATTGATTATGAGTGACAATTTTAGTTGAACACATGCAGGTGGGGATCATTTGGGGACCCAAATGGGATTTATAAAAGAGTTGAAATGTTGAGAGTGTACGAAATGGCTATGAGGACATGGTCTGATTGGTTGGAAGTTCATGTCAATCGTAACAAGACCCAGTTGTTTTTTGTTAGCATGTCACCTACTCATGAAAGGTATATACACATATATTCATAGATGCATGAGTTGAGTAGGACACAATCATGACGAAAATTTAGAGGGATAAAATCATTAAAAAAAAATTATCCATTTATTCTTTTGAACATTTTCTAACAAATGTAATCATCAACTTTGGACTATGACATTGTAGATGATGTACTATTTGACTACTAAAATAAATTAATTTTTAATCCATCGTTGATTTTGTGGCTAATGTTGTCGAAAATTTCTGATTTTAAGAATTATTTTAGAATTTCATTAATTTTAAGTATCAAAATTTAGCCACCACAAAATAAAAGAAAAAGAAGAGGAGAATGAGATTTCCAATTACTCCTCCTAACCATATGGACTTGGTCTTATTCATTCTACATTTTACAGAGCCAATATTTAGGCACAAACAAGCAAATAATGATATCAAACCTTAACCAATTTTCTTCAACTTATTTTCAAAATTAAATTTCACATATTTCTGTGTTTTTTTTTTTTTTTTTGACAGTATATTCCTGTGTTGTTAAACTATGTTTTAGACAAGTAAACATAGTTTATTATATAGAAGAATATTTACATAGACATAAGCTAATCAATTTGTTTGGAAGAACATTTGTACCAATATTTTACAACAGATGTCAAAGATTTCCCATACTTCATACTCTCTTTTTTTGTATTTCTATTGAGCTTTAATCTTTGGCCTAAGTATTTTAGTTCTTGCAGATATTGAGCTTTTAATCTTTTCTATAAGCATATTTCTTATGAGGGTCTTGCTGGGCAACGATTAAGGAAACAAAAGGAAAAGTTTTAACTAGAAAATATTCTCTTATAAAATTTCAAGGCATTGAATGCCCTACTTTCAAGATTATAAGTGTTTCGGAAATTTTAAATATATGCATCAAATCACACCACGCTAGTATTGTGCATATCCAATTATCCATCAACAGCAAAAGATGCATATCGGTGCATCAGTATAAGGCAAAATCTATACTTATAATATATTTAATGGAGATAACATATTAGATTTGTAAACCCACTTGGGTTGGTGCATTGGTATTGGCTTGGGAGTGTGCTCCTTTTAAGGTCTGAGGTTTGATTCTCTCTGATGCCAATTTGGGAGGACTAATTTAGCTTCTTAAAAAAAAAATATATATTAGATTTGTAATATAAAAAATATATAATTTGCAGGGCTGAGGAATGGGGAGCTACTAAGGGTGACAATTGTTACAAAGAAACAGATATGATTGCAAAAGAAGGGTATTGGGGGAAAGGATCTGATCCTAAAATGATGCAAGTGGTGGAGAATGTACTTGATGATTTGAAAACAAGAGGTTTGAATGTTCAAATGCTTAACATCACACAGCTTTCAGAATACAGAAAAGAAGGTCACCCATCTATCTATAGGAAACAGTGGGAACCTCTAACTCGAGAACAGATATCAAATCCAAATGGTTATGCAGATTGCATACATTGGTGCCTACCAGGAGTTCCTGATGTATGGAATGAGCTCCTTTATGCCTATATTTTCGATCAATAACAAAAAAATTCACATGGCAAGCTTGGAAAAAGTGTCGTGTGTAAAAAGATACATTTGTACTCTAAGGCTATTTTATAATTTTATACAACACACCTAATTGTGAAGCACATATATACTTCGCTTTTTTTCTTTAACTAGTAGGCTAAAACCGTGAAAAGGAACGAGACTGATAAAAAATGACAGAAAATGAGGGCTTGATAATACGGCATGTGAAACAAGATGGTCTTTATTTTATAGTAATAGCAGTGAGAGATAATTGTTATAAGTTATAGACACCGCCAATACTAACAAGCATTTCTATCCATAACCTGGTTCATCGTATAGATAACAGAGAAAAGAAAACAAGATAAACAGAAGTAGATATCATAGATCTATGCCCTTAAAAACAAATAAGCATATACGTACAAAATAAAAAAGCCATCAACAATTTCGCATCACCAAGATATGTGAAGTTTACAATTTTAAAACACATAAATTTGGAACAGTTTCACTTGTTAGAAAGGTGCATAAATAAATTACCCGTGACATGGAACAGCAAGCTAAGCAGTGTCTGTTGCTGGTTGGGTCACCCCAGACTTCACCAACAGCTTAGTCAAATTCTCTGGGGAACAAACTTGATACTTGACTTTTCCAGAGGGTGAAAGAAAAACTTCTGCAAGTTCAAGCTTCTCCGAGGTAAGACTAGTACTGTCCATAGTTTTACTCAGTACCTTTAGTGCAAGTTGAACCGCTTCTTCCCTTGTGATATCATCCTTGTAGTCCTGTTTTAGAATTGACTGTGCTGCCTGGTTGTTGGCACCAATAGCACCGGCTTTCCAACCACCATAATTTCCACTAGGATCACTCATGTAAAGTTGAAGGCCGTAATTTTTGTCCCATCCTGCAAATAGGAAAGAGACTCCAAACGGACGGAGACCACCAAATTGTGTGTAACCTTGCTTGGTATCACAAAGAGATTGAACCAACTGCTCAACAGGCATTGGCTCTTGGTAAGCAAATGAGTAACGCTGTGCTTGGATTCTAGCAGTATTGATTAGGATGTTGGCATCAGACATAATCCCGGCAACAGCACATGCAACGTGATCATCGATTTTGTACATTTTCTCAGTTGAAGTTGAGGTTTGCAGCAGCTTGGATGTCACCTTCTTTTCACCAACTAGAACAACCCCATCTTTTGCCAAGATTCCTATTGCAGAGCCGGCATTTCCAATAGCTTCCATTGCATACTCCACTTGGTGAAGACGTCCTTCGGGAGAGAAGATTGTTGTACGGCTATCATATCTTCGAGACATAATGATCTGAGTTTTAAAATCAAAGCAAAGGCAAAAAGAAAGAAGACTGAATAAAGTATTTCTTTGGCAAATGAAAAACATGGAAGAATTTGAATAAAACAGCACTCTTGTAATAGGAAACATAACCACAAGTCAATTTTATATACACTAAATAAATTGATTGCAACTTTGAGTGATACTCTTCCATCATAGAAATTCTGTTTACATATCAAAGGTAACTTCAAATTTCACAATGAATTGTTTAAAAACTTTCCAACCTCTACATATCTGCAATCTCAATTAAAAATAATAAGCTTCAAAATATATATAATTACAAAGTCAGAAACTTCAGTAAAGTAACCCTAGACACTGATCCATATTCCTCCGAATCCTTGCTATGGTGATTTTTGTCTGAATTAGAGATTAAAGAACCACTACGGAAGAGTAAGATATAGGTCTATTATATATGTGGTCAAAGGATATAGTGCTTTAAAAACCAAGCACGAAACTAAAGGAAAGACTGAAGCATATAACAACAACATCAAGACTGGTTTGAATTCACATATGTAACAAGGACAATTATATACATTCTAAAAATAAAACATCTCCTCTCTGTCATTTGTCTCACAATTAAAGATCAAAGAATATAGTGCTTCAATATACAAGCAGAAAACAGAAAGCAATACTGAAGTTTAAAGCTCAAGAAGCATTATAGTCATACAAGCATAAATTTACCAAATAAAACAGGCCCTGTTTGGATAAACAGTTTATTTTAAGCTTATAGCATATAAGCACTTATGAATAACCTAATTCTATAAAACAAGATAACACAAAGTCAAACTGTTTTTGTATAATCTATAAGCTGTCTTCATAAGCTATCCTAGAGATCTTATGGAAATAAGCTGAAAAAGCTTATGAACATGTCATAAGTTATTTTCATAAATTCCCTCACACAATCTCACAAGTTTGTATGTCAATATATAAGGTTAAATAAGTCAAACCAAACAGGCCCAAATTCACTATGACATTCACCTCAGAGACAATATGTGAAATCAATAGCACAAAACAACAAACAGTTGCAACATTCAGAAGCTGCATACAATACAAGATTTTCTAAATTTTGTTATAAACAAGCACATAAACTAGAAAATCTGGTAAAGGAAATCTCCCAGAAAATATGGCAGTAATATTAAACCCATATATTAGAAAACCATAGTGATAAAAGTGAAAAGAAATTTTTTTTTTGAAGAGTTTAAGAGAAAAACCTAAATTCAACAAAATCGCAGTAGTACAATTTCAATTGCAAGCTTAAACCACTTAAGAAATCTAGCAGCACGCATCTTAATGTATGTTTTAAACCCTAAACAGAGAGAGAGAGAGAGAGAGAGAGAGAGAGAGAGAGAGAGAGAGAGAGAGAGAGAGAGAGAGAGAGAGAGAGAGAGAGAGAGAGAGAGAGTTACCAGAAGAGGGGAAGACGGTAGGGGCGATTGAAGAGGCGGAATGCAGAGAGTGTGCGCTTTAAAGTCTGTAGTTTTGAGGTTTTGTAAGACTTGTGAATAATCACTTTCTTTTGGGACAAGTCAAAAAATCAATTAACTCACATCAAATTAAAATATTGATTAATTTCATTTTTTTTGCAATGTTCAAAAAATTTGTCATCTATTTTAATTGTCAAATATATTTAATGTTAGTGTGTTTTTTTTTTTATTTTACGAACATTTAATGTTAGTGTTAGTAATCTATTGCTAAAATTGATTACCACCAAAGTTCCTAAATTATATAGAAAAATGTATATAAAAAAAATAAGATAAATAAAAAAACAAATATAAGATAAATACAAGCTTAAAAATATAAGTTTTATATCCTTATTGATTTTTAAATATTTAATTTTAAATTAATTTTTTACAATAATATAGTGACAAACTCAAATATCGGATAAAAATCAATTGACTCGTGCATTCGCACGGGTCTTTAAACTAGTTATTAATATTATTGTTAGTTTTTGACAATGAAGCACGGACACCTCTATGATTAAGCATGTCGAGGTATCCAACAAGTATCGATGTTTGATACTCATATGACACTCGTACGACACGTGTCAGATAGTTCATACCGGTGTAAAAAAAACTCAATTTTTCTTTTACTTTGACACTCCTTTGATCGGTGTCCGACACTTGTAAGACACTCGTACGACACGTATCCCAAAAAAAATATTTTTTCTTTGCTTGTACTCTTCTAAGGCACGTATCAGACATATCTACAAGCGTTAAAGATGTGTCGAAACAACAATATTTTTTTCGAAACAACAATATTGATCAAAGAGAGATTAAATACATTACATTTTAATTACAATATTTTTAATTTTTTCGATAGTAAATGGATAAATAAAGGTAAAATATTATCGTATCTTGTTTTAAAATTTCTTTTTATGAAATAACTTGCTTAAAACAGATTTACATGTATATATTTTGATTCTCAATTTATATATTTTATAAATATATAGTGGTGTCGGTGTCCTACACTTTTTACATTGTCTGTGTCGTGTCGCGGTGTCTATGTCGAAGTCCCTGCTTCATAGGTTTTTGGTGTGGGTGATATGGTGAGAATTAAACAATTGAAATTACGTGACTCCTTAACTCATCCACCTGAGCTATCAAATCATCCTTATAACTCTCCCTTTGTTTCATTATTATAACAATTTATAGTCGTTTTTGCTAGAAAATAATTGCATTTATGCTTTTTGCTAGAAAATACTATTATAACAATATTTAAAACAACACCCTGGAATTATTAAATGGTTAAAAACAATCATGCAAAACTATTTATACTATTGAAGATAAATATATGAAAGGAAGCAAAACTATGAATATGAACAAACCTACAAGGTGACAAAGGTTTTATTTGGACAAACATATATAAAAGGAAGCAACAATAATATTTTAGAGAATGGTGAATGGTTTCTATTGGATTGAGGATACTAAATAGATTCCAAAGCTATTCCTTCATAGCAACAAAGACATTCAGATGGTTGGACTTCTTAAAAATCTATTGAAGCAAGCTCATGATCCCTATGTTCTTTTCTATCATGAACAATCATGACATTAGCAATATAATTCTCATAAAAAGTAAAAATAGTCTTTCAAAATTTAACTACTAAAATTACAAATAATTTCCTATAGGTTTGCATATGTGTACTTTTTAAGTTTTGGATGTGTACATAGATTATCGAAAATTAGTGATTGTAGTAAGTTAGATACCTTTTCACACTTGCTACAATGATTAAAATGATAGATTAAAAGTGATTCTAAGTGTTAATATATTTTAGAAATAAAAAAAAAACTAGGTGTAAAATGGAGCAATTGGGATTGTTATCATTTTTTACAGAATTTTGCTATGATGATAAATACCACATGAGGCACTAGACAAATTTCCTATGATGATAATTTGTGGCTGGTTGGGTTTCATATGATGGAAATCCACATGACTTTAAATGTGAGCAAATATGAACTCCGCGCTTGAGCATTGTTGGAATCAGTCGGACATGCATGCTTCCTAAGACCTGCTCGCCTCAGGTCGTCCTCGTAAAAATTGATCAAGATAATTTAATTGTGTGATACACCTTTATAGATAGGTCTTTCTCCACGACTACTAACACCCTCGATAACGGTGTAGTAGGAATTCACTGAGACTTATAGTCTCAACTCACTCCCTTTTATTTTTTCCAGGTAAACAGGTATACCGGCGAAGAGTAGGAGATGGCAGTGATGGAATCATTATGAGGCTATAAGTTATCGTTTAATGATTCCTCTATGTAGTGTGTGAACCTATGTATTAGAATCTAGTTCATTACGTATATCTTGCTATGTACTTAATTATGTTCAAACAATACGATTTGTGGATTAGTTGCTTTGAACGAAAAATTCTCTGTAATTTTAATATATATCCGAGTATTATTTATTTGTAATGCTTTTAATATTAGTCTAGATTTATATTTGGGGCATTATAGAATAAAATAAAGATAATTTCTCTTTCCACCCCCAAACTTCTCTTTTCGCACAGAAAACTTTGAAAAACGTTTTTCGAAATTTTTAATTTAAATTGTTTACCAAATTTTACAATAAAAAATAATTCGAAAAACGTTTTTCGAATTTTTCTGCATGTTTGCACGAAAAGAAAAACTTGGGTAGAGCACCATCTAAAATATACTAACATAATGGACCAAAATGTAACTTATCCTTTAGAGTTTATGATTGAAATCATTTATAAAAAAATATGCTCTTTGAATCCAGAGACAACCATAACGAAATAATGAATATAAATTTATTTCAATCAAAATTAAATTATTAAAAGTTTACTAATAAAAAAAGTTATCACAAGTTTAGACCCGTTTTTTTATATCCAGAACAAGTTTAAACCACGATTTATTTATGGGTAAATGCCTATTTACCCCCTTGCAAAATTAGAGATTTTTCGTTTACCCCCTGCGCGAATTTTTTTTCTGTTTACCCCCTGCAATGTCAAGAATTTCCCATTTTGTCCCCTAGATGGACAATTGAGCATCTGACTGTGCATCTTTGCTGACATGGCATGCACACATGGAAAGACATTAAATTTATATATATTTTTAAAAATCCACGTAAGTTAATATTATTTTTTTAAAAAAAATATTTTTTTTTTTTTGAAAAACAAATTCTTAAAACTTTATTATTATTTTTTACTGCAAAAAAAAAATTCAAGAAATAATAAATTTAAAAAAAAACTAAATTCTTAAAAATTTATTTTTCTTTTTTTGAAGAATCTTTAAAAATAATAAAAAATAAATTTAAAAAGAATTTTAACAAATAAATTTAAAAAATAATAAACTTATTTTTAAAAAATTATTTTTTATTATTTTTACAAATTCATAAAAATTTAGTATTATTTTTTTTACAGTAAAAAAAAATTATTAAAGAAAACATAATAATAAAGTTTGAAGAGTTTTTTTTATAAATTTTTTTTTTATAGTAAAAAAAAGTTATTAAGAAAAGCATAATAATTAAGTTTTAAGAGTTTTTTTTATAAAAAAAATTATTACTCTTTTTGACCATAAAAAAAATTATTAAAAAAATAATAATAAACTTTTAAGAATCTTTTTTTAAAAAAATATTTTTTTATAAAAATATTAATTGATGTGGATTTTTAAAAATAAATACAAATTTAATGTATTTCCACGTGTGCATGCCACGTCAGCAAAGATTCCAGTCAGATGCCCACTTGTACATCTAGGGGGCAAAATGAAAAAATATTGACATTGCAAGGGGGTAAACAGAAAAAAAAATTTGCGCACTGGGTAAACGAAAATTCCATAATTTTGCGGGGGGATAAATAGGCATTTACCCTTTATTTATTTTTTGACGGGTGTGAAGTAAAAGTAAATTGTCTTGACCAAAGAAAAAAACTAAAGTAATTTGTTGAAGAAAAATGTTAAATATTCACTTTAGAAATCAGACCAATAAAGTTGGAATTGTACAGTATTGTCAATTGTACAGTATTTTGATAAGAATACCTCTCCGTATCTACGGAGACGATGCAAATCAGACTACGGGTGTGTTTGATTTTGCTAAAGATATTTGAGGCTTCATGTTTAAATACATGTTACATCTCTTCTCAAATGACTTAAACACAAACACAGATATTTCAAATGACATAATAACAAATCAAGAGAATATATAAGATCAACCAAAAACATTACCAGGATCACAAGTTCACAAGTCATTCATCAAAAGTCACATAATCTGAGCAAAGATAATGAAACTAGAAACCATGCCAAGGTTTTCTAGTCTAGATAGTTAAAATATAAGGAGATGAAAAACGGAACATAAGGAACGATCCAAACTAACAGAGAGTAACAAGCTTAATGGTGACAAGTTAACAGGCTACTCAACCAGAGAATAATCAACTTCATCATGTTGATTTCGAAAACACCAATCCAGCCAATAAGGTGTTGATCTACTACGAACTTCACGACTACTACCAGCAAGCATAATGCATTCCACCAGTTCATTATTACTTCCTGAATACACTTCACATTCTGCAGAATCCCGATCAATGGAATCCCAATCAATGGAATACACACGGTTGCTTTCAAATCCCCACTTACCCGGGTTTGCTAGCGCATAGCATTTGTAAGGTGAATGAAATAATGCGCGCTCACCCAAAGTTTGTAACTTAACATAACTCATTGTTTCCCAGTCTATCCTGTAGACATCCAATACTTTATTTGGTACAAAGTCAACCACAAGAAGCTCCCCATCACAACTAAGTAAACTATACGACCAGGAAGGTACATTGGGGGTATTCTTCAGTTTTAGAAATTTCAAACTTTCAGAGTTCAGACTAAGTACCCCTATTTCAGCCTTGTAGGTAAGAACATAAATAGTATTATTAAACAAAACAAAGTCCACAACCTTCCATGGATGTCCCCTTTTGGAATATGTTTTCCAACTAGAATTCCGAGAGTGATATACATACAAACCGAGGAAACGTTTGCATGAAGCCACTAGGACAAATTCATCAGAGTCTCTGGTAAAAGCAAGTAATACACGACAAGCAAAATATGTCAAATCCTTTCTAACTACTGATATATCAATTATCTTCTGTTTTCTTGTAAATGGATTCATTAATTGAAGTATATTGTTGGCACCTGCCATGACCAGATATCCACTAGACGAACCACAATAGGACTTACCCCTAAAGTAACTCAACTTAGAGCTGTAAGCTCGTTTTTCCGGTATACTATAAAACGAGTAAAACCTTTTTGCATTCCTAGTAGTTTGCACAATCAGCGGTGATTGTGATTCTAGGAATTTTCTCCAATAAATTTTATGCACTGCCCTCCACTCCTTGCAAACCGCCGAAAAATTGAAGAGATCGTCAAAACTTACCAGTTTCTTAGATACGATATCAAGCATATCCCCATCAAGTGGACTGATATCCTTGTCTTCTTTCATTTTTTTCCCTGCTACAATGGCAATGTTAGGTGATTTACAAGGTCAATAGGAGGAGTACATATGCTTTTATTCATTTATTTAATGATATCATGGAAGAACGTGAAATAAAGAAATATTTGCAGACACTACAATAATCCAAGAAAGACATTGTCCTAAACAGAATACAACCACTTAACCACATTGAAAAACAATTCAGACATTTCTGAAGCTTCTCATCTAGTAGCAAGGATTCGTGATGATTTTAAATCAAACTTTCTATCATATAATTAGTAACTACAAAGTAAAACCACATTATGCACATAACATACTTGACATTAACTATGTGCACATAACATACTTAACATTAATTCTGATATAGTTCTCATACAGGAGTAAAATAATCCTTCAAAGTATAACTATTACAACTACAAACAACTTGCAGATTGCGAAGATAAGTATAGTTTACCTATTCCGACCAAATATAATGGTAAAGTCATAACACCTACTGCTAATAGCCTTAGATAGACTAAAAGAGAGTCCAAACTTAGTGTTGAAAGTTACCTCTAGTGTTGAAGTTATAGGGTTTCAGATAAGGAAAAACTGAAGTAGAAGATATAACTTCAAATATGATTATGGTTTGATATGATTTGCTTATAGAAGGGTATGCATCAACCCTTATTTACATTAGTACTACACTACTACTAGACTTTTAATTCTAATCAAAGAGGAAGAGAAATTATGATAGAGCAAAAATATATGAAAACTAATCCCAAGAGATAATTTAACATGCTCTATGAAAATATCTGCAGAAGGTTCAGGCTTCTACCATTGATACTGCAGCAGGTTCACGCTGATTTCTATGGAATTGCTGCAAAACAAACTTTCATTTGAGATAGCCGTGAGGCTAGACTGATTTCTTTTGGATAGCCATTAGTCAACCGAGAAACGCATCCAAGTAAGGAGAGAAAGAAAGGCAACTTAGGTGAGGAAAGAAACAACCTGAGATGGTTTCATATGTGCTGTCATGCACCCTTATAGTTCAAACGGTGGGATAATCAAACTGAAGAACAGTGTGTGTGATTTGTCCTTGAGCTTTTTAACAGGTGATAGATCGCCAGGAAATGTTATGGTGGTGGTGGATAATGGAAATGGAAGTGGTAGTGGTTGGAAAACAGTTCTAAACACGTTGGAAGAAAGACATGGCAATGGAGTTTGGAAACCAAAGATAATAAAAAAGAATAAAGGATAATGACATTATATAGTAAAGTTCCAGAGCTTGAAGTCAGTATTTTACATAAGGAATAAAAGGAGAGAAATAAACTTGAATATATTGTGTTTTGACATGATTTGAATCAAGATACAAAAGAATAAGCATTAATCCTTCTTTAACTTATACAAGGACCCCTAATTCTTGTCAAATAGGAACAGACCATGAAATCAACCGAGAAATACAGAAATTAATCCTATGAAATTATGTAAGACATTCCATATCATCTAACAACCAGCAAAAGTTAAAGATGATGGAAAAGGGATGAGGACAAGCATCAATCCCTTTTATTTAACCTTAAAAGTTAAGAAAGAATTAACATCTACATCTCATAGTTTGAGTCCTAACTTAACATCTAGTTCATTTTTGTTTATTTTATTTTCTACAAAAAAATAAATTCAGGCAACTTAATATCTGTCACCCCAAATTTACAAATATTGGCTCTACATCAAACATCTATATGATAATAGGTAGCGCATCAAACACGTACACTAAGAAAAAGAAAATCACTTTCACGATGACAGCGTTATTGACATTACAGGACTGCCAAAAATGTGTGAATCTTTAAAGGCCAATATACTTGGACACTAGTTTGCCACTGTAATAAAATGGGGGAATTTGAAAGCTTGATCCATTTTAAGAATAAACCCCTATTTTTGTTATTCAAAGATATAAACTGTAGTCAGGTTGATGCTTGAAATATTTTTGTCATCAATTTAGTTCTCAATAGTGCAAAACATCAGAACTTAATTTGTTAATCGTCCAAAACATCATCATATGAGTCTTCACATCAGGATTCCATTACACTCGCTCTCTCAATCCGGAAAAAAAAAAAATAGCTAAATGACACTTTAAGTGTATTTCACATTTGCAAGTTCATGGAATTTGAGATTCAGGCCTAACTCAACCCTACAAAACCTGTTTGTAAGGTGAGAAAAGGCTAAGACTTATAAACATTACTTGGGCCTTATTTCTAGGCTGTGTGGGACTAAACAAACCTCGTCACACCTAGCATAATGAAGGGTGATGGACGTTGCAATGAAGGCAACCCAAAGTAGTTGCAATTAAGGCTACTTTCCAACACTCCCCCTCACGTACAGGGCTATGCACCTAGAGGATGGAAGGTTTGGGCAACCCAACAACAGATCTAGGATAAGCTTTTATAGCATCTTAGATATTGGACTTAGAATATAACTGAACCCAACAAAATTGACTTGAAAGGTGAAATTCATAAATGCATTACTTAACCTAAACACGTTGATTTGAGATTCAACACCTCACACCAAGCCCAACACAATGAAGATATGCTGTAGGCTGTAATGCTGGCAACCAAGAGTTGCTGAAATTAATGTGGCTTTCCAACACAAGTAAATTACCAAATACCCAAGAAACATGTAAATATTTGAAAGAACGTCAAAAATTTAACTGAAATTTCAACAAAGGAGAACATTGGGGGAACAATAAGGCTTCTATCTGGTAACCTATCGATCATGGTTCAGCTACTGCCTCAGACTCCACAGTGGCAAAAGTCACACGAGACACAATACATACTTTTTAAAAATTTTAATCAAATAGCGAAAAAACAGTCTCAAAACAATAAATACAGCAAAACTATATGTTAAGAACTTAATGCTTCAATTTAAAAAATATATACGGACAACGATATGACAAGAACGATCATACATCCAAAAAATTAACTAAATTAAAAGATGGAGTATATATGAAACCATACCCGATGATGATAGAGGCAATGCATTGGAACTATTAGATCGGTTAGAATCCTCTTCATTGTTCCCTTGCTCCATTCCTAATTTCGTCGAGGCCATCTTGTCTACTTGCATCTCTGTGTGGTATACTATTGAGCTTAAAACTCTTTTATACAGAGTACATAAAAAGAACTCTCGTAAAATGAAGGGAAAACACGTCAAAGCTCGCCCCCCGTTGGTCACGTCATCGCCAAATAAAGATGCTTTCAAAATTGGAAACAGAAATGCATTTATTTAATTTGTAACATAGAAGTCACTCCCTCCGTCATAAAATTAGTGACCTACTTGTATCAAATCTCACTCAACATTTGTTACTATGTGTTGAACTCTGAATATTAAATTTAAATATTTTAAAAAACTAAGTTGAATAAAGGCAAAAGCCGCAAAAAAGGGAAATCTCATTAAAATAATTATTGCGAATACAGTCAAGGAAATACCGCTAAGAGAACGTATATATCAATAAAGAAAGGAACTACCATTAAACATAAAGGAATAAATAATAATCTATTTTACTATTTTGCATTATTTGTTAACATAAATTAACAAATCAAATAACATTTTATCCAAAAAAATATAATATTTAAATGTCAAATTACATTATGATGCTTTCTGAAATGAATCCGTAACACTGACAAGAATTGTATTTTATAGGCTAACTATGCAAGAAGCACATATATGACACAAAACCTGGATACAATACGAAACCTTCAAGAGGACATGGAAATTCTGAAAACAAAAAGATGCAACATAGTTAAGCATAATAGTAAAATGAAAAATTAATGCTTATAGATTAAAATACATGTGTGGATTAGAATGATAGTTAAATTTTTTAGAAAGATTGTAGTATGTAGATTAGCAGGATTCAATTAATGAATAAGGAGTATCCAACATGGCAAATATCTAACACCAGTAAAGCAACTATTTTGTAATTATCCAATCTTTCCAGTGGACTATTTTCCCCTCTTATGTATCCCTAGTAAAGCAATTATTTTTAAGTATGATTTTGTGTTTTTTTTAAACAGTAACAAATAGAATTAAAGGAGAACCTTACCTAAACCAGAAAGGATTAACTTACATCTTAGAGGTGTGAACCTTCATGAAGCATCTTTGCTTAAGTCAGCAAGAAGCATTCAGGCGGCATTTGACTCATTTAAAATTTTAATTCGATTTAAATGATCTCTAGTCCCTACAATATACACCACTTTTGAATTAAAAGTCCTTAAAACAATTTCTAACTAGTTTTAATCCTTTAAACATAGGAAAAGCTGTTTTTGGTCCTCAATGTTTTGGAACTAGTCACTATATTGTCCATATCAGAATTAATCATTGTAAAATGTGAACTATATCTATTTCTGTCCTTGGAATAAGAACTATATAGACGCTATAGTAAATATTACAAGAACTAAAACAAACAAAAAAGGACCAGAATCAAATTTTCTATGTTTCAAGACAATTTTATTATGGACTAAACTGGAAAAGGTGTATAGTACAGGGATCAAAAATGTATTTAAGCCTTTTGATTTGGCAACATGTAACCTTATTCTAAGTAAAAGTTGATTTACCAAAATTTTGCAACTACCATAAATGAATATTGATCTTAATTATTTCTGGAATCTAACCCAAAGGCACAAATACCTTCACTCCGTTGTGGCTTACAATGACTGAACCAGCAAGGCATGTTTCTAGCTTGGCATTTCTATTGTTTAATTTATGACAGTAGAAAAACACTTGAAAGTAGCATCAAACAAACAATTACGGCGATGAGGGAGAATTAAGAAACAGATTTAGCAATGTTTGGTATCATGTTGGATATATCAGAATCACGGCGACCCACCACGATTTGCCAAAAGTTACACTTAATAGCTTCTGCTAATCATGGTGGATCGCCGTGATTCTAGCATACTCACTGTGATACCAAACATACACTTAAATTGAAACCAAAAAACATAAGCACTCTAGATTTCTGATTTATGAAATGACATGGAAACAAGGGTGCAAAACTGACACTCAAATACGCACTTGATATATCTAATGTTCTTTTTTTTTAAGAAAAACTCGGTATCCGGTCCAAGGACAGACTAAATTTAACAAGGCTATAAATGCAGCTTATAGCAGCAAACCCCTAAACTTGTTTAAGCATATAAAGAATCATGGGTTATTATTATAAGAAAAAGAGTTGTTACTGTTAGAAATAACTGAGATTTTATTCATTGAGGACTTTCTACAAACACATTGATGTATAAACGAAATAGTAGAAAAGTTGAAGCATAGCTTTGTATAAGGAGAAGGAAAATCTCATCTTGGAGTTGAATCGAGAAGCAGTAGAAGTTTGGGGCATGGTGGTGATGGATGCAAAACACAATCAAAGATCGATCAATGATGATGTTAGTGTTCCGTCCTTAGAATTAACAACTTGTCTTACTCTTTTCGGTGGTTTTCTGTTTTTTATTTTGAAATTTTCTACCACTAAAGTGTGTACATTTTTTTTCTTCAGGTAAGTCGGTGATTAGAAAATTTAACTCGTTGAATAAGTTAAATGATCAGAATTCGAACATCGATTATCAAGTGCAATGTCAACTAAGCTATATAATAGGCAAAATTACAATCCTTTATTTTTATTTCTTTTTTTTCTTTCTATGATTTATCTTTTATCACACCCTCATATAGGTTGTTTTTTCTTAATTTTTATTATTAAAAAAATATTTAGATGGCAATCCACATGGGATACTCTTATTTTTAAATTTTTTTTTTATTGACATTAAAACAATACAGAAAAATAACATCAAAATATGGTACAAGTGGTAAATATTTGGGACCCTTAATTATTTGAACTTGGGTTCAATCCCCAACCGGTGCATATAGAGAAACATTGGTTAGGAGAGGTAAAAAAAAATATAGAAAATGAATGAATATTCATTACCGTGTTCATATTTCATCTTCATTTGATTACGTAAATTAGTTTCCTATCTCCCGTCCCATGGAGACTCTGTTCCCGAACACTTTATTAAAATAACATTTATATGCATATATTTAAGTATTTTATATGTTTTATTTATTTCTATTTTCACACATGCATATATTTATTTATATTATGATTAAACTTTTTTTTTTTCATTTAGTTTGATTGAAAATAATAGAAATTTGATAATTTTTTAATGTTGATGGATCTCTACTAAAATTGTGGGGATCCGCAGAGATGTGGATGGAGGAAGAATATTCTCCGAATCGGAAAATGGGGACAGAGATGAAGATCATTTTAAATGGTGGAGAATTGTGTGGTAAATTACTCACCGCTCATTCCCGCCCTGTTAACATCCCTACGCTTAAATATCAACATATATTTTCCTTATAGTGTCTTCCGTACTACTCCCTCATTACTACATGACTGCATTTCTCTTCTTCTTGCATTCTTGCTGTGTATCACAACACATATATCTATCGTCTTCCTCTTGTTTTCTCTTCGGTGATTTGGTATGAAATTGTATTTGCTCTAGAAACAATTATTACTCCCTCCGATCCTTTTTATAAGGAACACTTTAAAAAAAACATTCAGACAAAGGAATCTAATTTTCTCATTAATAATTTTAAAGTTCTATGTTTTATTCCAGAAGTAACCTTGTCTTCACAATCTTTATACTAAAAAAAAATATCTTTTTCAACTGTTATCATGATTTATTATAATGGTAAAACCATTGCTAACTTTAAAAGTTGGTAAAGTACTAACTGATAAACAGTTTGTCATTAATTTCAATTAATATTTTTGAAAGATCATTATTTATTATAATCAAAGATTGCTAAACATTGGAAAGATTATCATGCGTCATAGTTGGATAAAATTCACTTTGACAAAACTTTGCAAATTTAATCAGTTTTTTTTTGTCTTGTTAGAAGTAAAAAACAAGTTAGTTTGACACAAATACGCCATACAAATGAGAAACCAATTATTTATCTCATTAAAACGATTGTTAAGGTTTGGTTGAATTTTTGGTTTAGGGTTAGAGAGATAGTAAAGAGATAAAGAAATCTGAAAATAAATGTTAGAACAGATTTGTCTTTTGTTGGACATGGTGCAAAAACAACTCAAAGGGGTTCAAAATATAGGAAATTTTTTATTTTTTATTTTTTATTTTTTATTTTCAAGTTTAGGAGGTTCTGTTGAAACCATCTCAACTTTATGTCCATCTCAGCTTTATGTACTCTACCGTTTGGTGCCTTGTTTAAGTTTTAAAAAATTTAAATATCAAAACCAAATTCAGTTTTGAGATATGAAATTTTCAAAAACCAAAATTAAATTCAAACATAAAAATCAATTTTCAATAGTATTACTCTTCATGATAAATATATCTTCATACAAATAATTTATCCATTAGGTTTAAAAAAGAATTGAAATATTAAAAGTATAATAAAATGTACTCCCTCCTTTTCATAATGAGTGTTATTTATGATTTTTACACATATATTTGAAAACAAAATACAATGATGTCAAAAAACATGACAACTTTACTAAACTAAGCCATTTTTACTATTGGATGTTTTATAAAAGAAAAAGTATAAATAACATTTATTTTATACTTTTCATAGTAGAATTATTATTTTACTTTCAATTGAGTGTAAGCTACTTCTACTATGGTAAAGTGCCATTTTTACAATTTAAGATCCTTAACTATGATTTTGGAGGCAATCAATAACATTTTCCAAAAAGAAAAAGTTTGGGTGAAATGTAACATTCACTTGATAGTTAGACTTTGAAGCATCTTGTTAAACTGCATCTCGATATTACCAAGTGAGATGTCTAATCATCAAATTATAATACTACAAGAAAATATTTTACAAACTGAAATGAAAAACTAAAAGATTGATCGAAATGTCTAATGTTTGTATATTAAAATACAAAAACAAAATACAAAACACATAATGGAATAAAATAAAACCTAAGAAAACTTGTCCGGTAGAATTTGTTTAAAATCATTTATAAAAGTATGCTCTGTGAACAAGTCCACATACAACCATAACGAAATACGGAATATAACTTTATTTCAAATCAAATTTAAATGATTAGAAGTTTACTAATAAAAAAATTATAACAACTTTAAACCATTTTTTTTACTAAAACAAGTTTTGAACCATGACTATTAACTATAAATACATTCTTCATCCACTTAATTGTTTTCAGGGGTGTAAAAATGAAAGTAAACCTTGTAACAAAAAATAAATAAAAAAATAAAAGTAAACCGTTGCAGAAAAACGTTAAATAATCACTTTAGAAATCAGAAAATATAAAATTAAAATAAGTATTTCAATAAATTGAATCAAAAAAATTATGTTGAAGTGTATTGGTGGCTGCCTTGTATTGTAACTAAGATTGGAGTGGTGAATTTTACACATCTTGTGCATAATTCATTCTAATAAAATTTGCTTTTCCAAAAAAAAATAAAAATTATGATGAAGTAGGGCTGCATCATACTATTTGATCTTACCTCGAGTTTGCTTAGATAAACATAATACCTCGCCATATTTGAGGTGACGGCAAACATCAGACTACGGGTGTGTTTCGTTTTGCTAACGATCGCTATGAGACTAAATGTTTAAGCACATGCGACATCTTTTCACAAATGACTTAAACACAAATATTTCAAGTAAATAACATGATAACAAATAAAGACATTCAAATGAAATTTATAAAAGAAATCATACCACCATTATAAGCCAAAAACCTTCAGAGAATACATAAGATAAACCAAAACATTACAAGGTTCAACAGTAATTCATCAAAAGTAGCATAATCTGACAACAGATAATGAAACTAGAAACTATGACAAAGTTTTCTAGTCTAGCAAGTTAAAATACAAGGAAATAAAAAGCGAATACAAGCAACAAGATCCAAATTAACAGAGTAAGATGCTGCGTGGTGCCAGGCTCGCATGCTACTCAACCAGAGAATAATCAACTTCATCTGGTTGATTGCGAAAACACCAATCCATCCAATAAGGTCTTGATTTAGAAGGAATTTGATGGTTACCAGCAAGCAAAAAGCTTTCGATCAGTTCATTATTACTCCCTGAATACACTTCATATTGTCCCCATTCCCAATTAATATGATACACACGGTTGCTTTCATATCCCCACTTACCCGGGTTCGCCAGCGCATAGCATTTGTATGACGAATGAAATAATGCGATGTCACCCAAAGTATCTAACTTCACATAACTCATTGTTTCCCGATCAATCTTGTAGATATCCAATACTTGATTCGGTTCAAAGCGAACCACTAGAAGCTCACCATCACAACTAAGTAAATGATACAACCGGGAGGAAGGTACATCGGGAGTATTCTTCAGGTTTAGAAATTTCAAGCTCCCAGAGTTCAGGCTAAGTACCCCTACTTCAGCCTTGTCGGTGAGAACATAAATAATATTTTTAAATACAGCAAAGTCCACAATCTTCCATGGATGTCCCATTTTGGAATAAGTTTGCCAACTACAATTTTGGGACTGATAGACATACAGACCGAACAAACGTTTACATGATGCTAATACGAGAAATTCATCGGACCCTTTGGCAAAAGCAATTAAGACACGGCCAGCAAAATAAGTCCAATCCTTAACAATCATTGAGGTATCAATGATCTTCTTGTTTCTTTTAAATGGATTTATAAGGTGAAGTGTCTTGTTGGCACCCGCCATGGTCAGATATCCACTGGACGAACCAGAATAAGATAGACCCCAAATATTACTCAACTTAGAGCTGTAAGCTCGATTTTCAGGTATACTATAAAAAGAGCAAAACTTTTTTGCATACGTAGTAGTATGCACAATCAGAGGTGAATGGGATTCTAGAAATTTTCTCCAATAAGTTTTCTGAACTGCCCTCCACTCCGTGCAAACATCCGAGAAGCTAAATATATCGTCAAAACTTAGTAACTTCTGGGAAATTACTTCAAGTATTTCCGGAGGAAATGGATTGATAACCATAGCTTCTTTCATTTTTTTCTCTGTTACAATGACAATATTAGGTGATTTCCAATGTCAATAGGAGGAGTACATATGCTTTTATTCATTTATCTAATAGGAGGAGTACATAAAGAAATATTTGCAGACAGTACAATAATCCAAGAAAGATATTTTCCTAAACAGAAGACAACCACTTAACCACATTGAAACACAATTCGGGCATTTCTGAAGCTTCTCATTGAGTAATCAAAGTTTCTAACATATAATTGGTAACTATAAAGTAAAGCTACATTATGCACATAACATATTTGACATGAATTATAATATAGTTCTCATATAGGAGTAAAACAATCCTTCAAAATATCACTGTTACAACTACAAAGAACTTGCAGATTGCGAAGATAAATATAGTTTACCTATTCCGACCAAATATAATGGTAACGTAATAACACCTGCTACTAATTAATAGCCCTAGTTAGACTAAAAGAGAGTCCTAACTTTGTGTTGACAGCTACCTGTGTTGAAGTTATAAGGTTTTAGATAAGGAAAAACTGAGGTGGAAGAAATAACTTTGAATATGATTATGATTTGATATGCTTTGCTAATACAGAAGGCTATGCATCAAACAGGTTCAGGCTTTTAATTCTAATCAAATAGGAAGACAAATCATGGTAGAACAAAAATATATGAAATTTAATCCTGAGAGATAATTTAAGATTCTGTACGAAAATATCTGCAGCAGATTCAGTCTGATTTCTCTGGTATAGCTGCAGAACCAGCTTACATCAGAGATAGCCATGAGGCTAGAATGATTTCTTTTGGATAGCCATTAGTCAACTAGAAATGCATCCAAGTAAAAGAGGGAAAGGCAACTTAAGCGAGGAAAGAAATAACCTGAGATGGTTTCTGACGTGCTGTCATGCACCCTTATATAGTTCACACTGTGGCATAATCAAACTGAAGAAAAGTGTATGTGACTTGTCCTTGAGCTTTTTGACAGGAGATGGATCTCCAGGAAATGTTATGGTGGTGGTGGATAATGAAAATGGTAGTGGTTGGAAAACAGTTATAAATACGTCGGAAGAAAGAGTGAAAGACATGGCTATGGAGTTTGCAAACCAAAGATGCAGAAAAATGATGGGACAAGTCATGGAGGATGCTACCAAGTTGAAGTCAGTGTTTTACATAAGGAATAAAAGGAAAGAAATAAACTTGAATTATGTGTGTTTTGACATTATTTCAATCAAGAAACAAAAGAATAAGCATTAACCCTTCTTTAACTAAACTAGGACCCCTAATTCTAGTCAAATAGGAAACAGATCCTGAAATCAACTAAAAAATACGGAAATTCCATATCATCAACAACCAGCAAAACTTAAAGATGATGGAAGCTATTACTTATACAGTTTAGGACAGACATCAATCCCTATTATTTACCCTTAAACGTTGAGGAAGAATTAACATCTAGATCTCATAGTAAACAAGATATTTGCAGCCAGGACACCATAATAACCTAACACCTTTGAGTCCTAACTTAACACCTTCATTTTGATTTATTTAATTTTCTACAAAAAAATTCAGGCAACTTAATATCTGTCACCCCAAATTTGCAAATACTGGCTCTACCTCAAACAACTTTATGATAATATGGTAGCGCATCAAACACGTAAACTAAGAAAAAGAAAATCACTTTGACGATGACAGCATGACATTACAGGACAAGCAAAACAGTGAGAATCTTTCAAGGCCAATATATTTGGACAAAAGTTTCCCACTGACATAAAATGGATGAATCTGAAAGCTTGATATATTTTAAGAATAAACCCCTATTTTTGCCCTTCAAAGATATAATTTGCAGTCAGGTTGATGCTTGAAATATTTTTGTCATCAATTTAGTTCTCAATAGTGCAAAACACTTCAAATGAATCTTTACATCAGGATTCCATTAAACTTACTCTCTCAATCAGACAAAAAGAAACAATTAAATGACACTTTAATTGTATAAATAGAGGATTAAATTGATGTCAAAATTCTTTTGAGTACTAATAAAATGATGACATGAGAGTCATTGGAGAATCAAAATAGGGGCTTACTTAAACTCTAATTAAATATCTAATTAATTCAAGCTAAATTTATCATTCAATTGTTTCTTATTTAAGAGAATAAACAAATGGCAGACAGAACATGTACTGTAAAAATATGCAATATTTCACATTTTCAAGTTCATGGAATGTGTTTGCAAGTTCATGGAATGTGAGATTCAGGGCTAACTCAACTCCACAAAACCAGTTTGTAAGGTGGGAACTGGCCAAGACATATAAACATTACTTGGGCCTTGTTTCAAGGCTATATGGGACTAAACACGCCTAGCATAATGAAGGCATTGGAGGTTGCAATCAAGGCAACCCAAAGTAGTTTGCAATTAAGGCGACTTGGGGCGGGGCGTAATTAAGGGATTATCCAATAATCCAACACTCCCCCTCATGTACAGGGCTATGCACCTAGAGGATGGAAGTTTCGGCCAACCCAACAACAGATCTACGACAAGCCTTTATACCATCTTAGATATTGGTTGGACTTAGAATATAACTCAACCGCACAAAATTGACTTGAAAGGTGAAATCCATATAAGCAATACTTAGGCTATATCTTTAGGCGATTTGAGATTCAATGCCCCACCTCACACTGCCCAACACAATGAAGATGTTGTAGACTGTAATGGTGGCAACCCAAAGTTGCTGAATTAATGTGGCTTTCCAACACAAGTAAATTACCTCATGCCCAAGAAACATGTAAATAGTTGAATGAAACTTCAAAAATTTAAGTGAAATTTCAACAAAGGAGAACATTTGGGGAACAATAAGGCGTCTATCTGGTAACCTATCAGTCGTCATGGTTCAGCAGCAAAAACTGCCTCAGACTCCACAATACATTGGCAGAAGTCACATGACACGACTGAGACGCAATACATATTTCTTTAAAATTTTATTCAAATAGCATAAAAACAGTTTCATAAAACAATAAACATAGGAAAATTATATGTTAAGAATTCTGTGCTTCAATTTAAAAAATATTGAACGACAACGATATGACAAGAACGATCATACATCCAAAAATTAACAAAATTAAAAGATGAAGTATATATAAGAATATGAAACCATACTTGATGATGATCGACGCGTTCGCTTGGAACTATTAGATCGGTTAGAATCATCTTCATTGTTCCCTTGCTCCATTCCTAATTTCTTCGAGGCCATCTTGTCTACATGCATAACCAAGAAACATGTAAATATTTGAATGAAACTTCAAAAAATTAACTGAAATTTCAACAAAGGAAAACATTGGGGGAACAATAAGGCTTCTATTTGGTAACCTTTCAGTCATCATGGTTCAGTAGCAAAAACTGCCTCAGACTCCACAGTGACAGAAGTCACATGGCACGACTGAGACACAATACATATTTCTTTAAAATATTATTCAAATAGCATAAAAACATCCTCATAAAACAATAAACATAGGAATATTATATGTTAAGAATTCTGTGCTTCAATTTAAAAAATATTGACAGACAACAATATGATAAGAACGATCATACATCCAAAAATTAACAAAATTAAAAGATGAAGTATATAAGAATATGAAACCATACTTGATGATGATCGACGTGTTTGATTGGAACTATTAGATCGGTTAGAATCATCTTCATTGTTCCCTTGCTCCGTTCCTAATTTCTTCAAGGCCATCTTGTCTACTTGCATCTCTGTGTGGTATACTATTGAGCTTAAAACCCTTTTATAATGAGGACATACACGGAGCTCGCGTAAAATGAAAGGAAAACATGTCAATGCTCGTTACCCATTGGTCACCTCATCCCCAAATAAAGAAGATTTTGAAATTGGAAAAAGAGATACATTTATTAAAAGTTAATGTTATTGTACCAAATCTAACACAACATTTGTCACTATGTGTTGATCTCTGAATACTAAATTTGAAAACAACTATGTTGATTAAAGCAAAGCCGCAGAAAAGGGACATCTTATTAAATTTTTTTTAATACAGTCAAGGAAAAAAACGCTAAAAACCTACAATATCAATTCTTAGAATTGGGAGTTGGGCCTAACTCATTCTTACAAAACCGGCTTGTAAAGTGAGGATTGTCTCTACTTTATAAACATATATTTAGGCCATCTCACAACTGATGTAGGACTTCTTAACACACCCCCTCGCGCCCAGCACTTTTGGGCTCGGGGCGAGGAAATAAATGGTGAATGGCCCGATCAGAAATCTGATAGGGTGCGGCCCAACAGATTGTGGAGGAGGCTCTGATACCATCTTAGAATTGGAAGTTGGGACTAACTCATCCTTACAAAACCAGCTTGTAAGGTAAGGATTGCCTCTACTTTATAAACATATATTCAGGTCATCACGCAACCGATGTGGGACTTATTAACATCAATAAAGAAAGGAACTGCCATTTAAAAATAAAGGAATAAAATAATAATTTATTTTACTATTTCGTATTATTTGTTGACATGCATTAACAAATTAACAAATCCAATAACATTTTACCGGGAAAATATAATATTTACATGTCAAATTACATTAAGGTGCTTTCTGTGAAGAATCCGTAACACTGACAACTAATTATATTTTAATAGGCTAACTATGGAGGAAGCTCGGATATGACACAAAACCTGGATACATTCCCCTCTTATGCATCACCAGTAAAGCAATTATTTGTAAGTATGATTTTATGTCTTTTAAAACAGTAACATATAGAATTAAAGAAGAGACTTACCTAAACCAGAGAGGTTTGACTTACACGCTAGAGGTGTGCACCTTTGTGAAGCATCTTCGCTTTAGTCATAAAGAGGACATGGCAATTTCAGAAAAGCAAAGGATATAACACAATTAGGTATAATAGTAACAACAAAACACAAAAACATAAAGATTAACATACATGTGTGGCACGCACAGACCCTAACACTTCCACCTGCGTTTGAACATACATTGTTGTGTATCATTGCTCGTTCCTGGCAACAATCTTAAAATTTAGAATGATAGTTCCAAAACAACAGTGAAAAATTTAGCATTCAATTGGTGAATGAAGGAGTATCCAGCATGATTTTGTGTTTTTTGTAAACAGTAATAAATAGAGTTAAAGGAGAGCCTTACCTAAACAAGGAAGGCCTGACTAACATGCTAGCGTGAACCATGTTGATGCAGCATTCAGGCACTGTTTGGCTCATTTAAGATTTTAGCTTGATTTAAATTATTTTTAGTCCGTACAATATACACCAATTTTGAATTTAGTCCTTATAACAATTTTTTACTAGTTTTAATCCTTTAAATATAGGAAATGCTGTTTTTTATCCTCGTTGTTTTGGAATAAGGACTATATAGAGACTTTCAAACATAGATGAATATTACAAAGAACTTAAACAAACAAAAGAGGACCAAAAGCAAATTTCCTATGTTTCAAGTAAATTTTGTTATGGACTAAACTATAAAAGCTGTATGTTATAGGAACCAAAACTTATTTAAGCTATTTTCATTACCTACATGTAACCTTATGCCCATGAAAAGTTGATTTTCCAAAAAAATTGCATAAGTAAATATTGGTCTTAATTATTTCTGGAATCTAACCCAAAAGCACAAGTTCCTCCACTCCCTTGTGGCTGCATGTTTCTAGCTTGGCATTTATATTGTTTAAATTCTGAAAGTAGAAAAAACACTTCAAAGTAGTATTAAACAATTGTGAAAATGTATTGCTGAATTGAAATCTATTACAGTATATCATTTGAAGTTCACTTATAAATCATAATTATGATTAGCCAACACAAAGAGGATTATGTTTCAAGCAATAAATTTCAAGGGCATAAATAAAGAGACTTTCTAAAAGACACACCGGCTCATAACGATTCGAGATATAGATTTCTAAGTCCTAACCTTTGTATCAATGAAATGGCACCATGAGGGTGAATTAGTCACAAATTTAACAGGAAAACATAATATATAATCACATATTTAACAGGAAAACAAAATATATAGCACTTGTTTTCTCTAACCCCAATTGTTAATCTTTTTATTTTTTTATTACCATGATATACCACTGCAGTTAGCAGCGATGAATAATCTCCGTCGGTGAACCTCTGGGACACACAAGGTAGGTTCTCCTCTCCCAACCGAATTCTTTCCATACGTAAGAGCCAAGAATGAACCCCTGACTACTTGTAAATCATAATTATGATTAGTCAACGCAAATAGGATTATGTTCCAAGCAATAAACTTCAAGGGCATAAATAAAGAGATTTTCTAATAGAAACACGGGCTCATAACGATTCGAGATAGAGATTTCTAAGTTCTAACCTTTGTATCAATGAAATGGCACCATTAGGGTGAATTAGTCACAAATTTAACAGGAAAACAAAATATATAATCACATATTTAACAGGAAAACAAAATATATAGCACTTGTTTTCTCTAACCCCAATTTTTAATCTTTTTATTTTTTGATTACCATGATATACCACTGCAGTTAGCAATGAATAATCTCCGTCGTGGAACCTCTGGGACACACAAGGTAGGTTCTCCTCTCCCAACCAAATTATTTCCATATGCAAGAGCCAAGAATGAACCCCTGACCACTTGCTTAAGGGCCCAAGACACTTACCACTTGGACTAATTCATTGTTTGTGTCCCAATTGTTAATCTAAAGCTAGGATATGGAAATTTTATCCCATGAACAACCAATTCACAAATAGTGGAGAATCAACTTAGAAAATAATACACATAAAGAATCATGAGATATTATAACAAAAAGGGTCGTTACTGTTAGTATTAACTGAGATTTAATTCATTGAGGACTTTCCACAAACACATTAAAGTATAAACGAAATAGTAGAGAAGTTGAAGCATGTCTTTGTATAAGGAGAAGGAAAAACTCATCTTGGAGTTGACTTGAGAAGCAGTAGAATTTTGGGGCATGGTGGTGATGATGAATACAAAACACAATCAAAGTTCGATTGACGATGATGTTAGTGTTTTTCCTTCTGTAGAATGCAGAACTTGCCTTTCTTTTCGGTGGTTTCTGTTGTTTATTTTAAGATTTTCAAAAACTAAATTGAGTTTCCTTAAAGAAATTTTTTTTTAAAAAAAAACAACTAAATTGATTGCGTCAAGCTTTCAATTAGCTACCTCTAATGTGAAGATAGTCGGGTCTCTTAATTATTTAATTTTGATTTCGATATTTTACTCGTATTTAGGAAGAAACATTACTTATGAGAGATCAACATTCAACTACATTTTACACGGATTTGTGGATCATTTCATGTCATTTTGACCTCTCTTCTTTTTCTCATCCAAGGGTCATTAGTTTATAAGGAAGAAAAAAATAAGTTTAGAAGAGAGAGAGAGATGAGTGAACGGTTGATATTACAGGGGGTGTTTGTTTCAGGGTTACAAAGTAGATTAATGGGAATATAATATTTTGAAAATACTCATTGAGATGAATCCAACAACATCTTATATGTTAATATTTGTTTTTATTTATTAGTAGAAAAATGTGGTCAAAGAAAAATATGTGAATAATATATATAGTCAAAATGATTCACTCATTTTGGGACGGAGGGAGTATGTTTGGTAAAAGGGATTCAAAAATCAAGCGCCCAAAAATCATTTCCATCTGTTGTGAATTCTTTAATAATCACACCAATAATCTTGATGTGTGGAGCAAATCGAATAAGCAATCAAAACGTGGAAATAGCAATAATAATCACGAACAAAAGATAAGCAATAAAACTGTAAAGAACATGAAGCAATTGTTTACCCAGTTCAGTCAAAACCGACCTACTCTGGGGGAGAGAGTCACTCTCCGTTCCACTATCAATGAAAAGCTTGATTACAACGAGATTCACTACAAAAGATTTGCAAGAATTAGACTTCAACCCTAATTCTACCCTTTTCCCAAATCTCTTCCCGTGACCAAGAGATTTCAATGATAAGTGATTACAAGATGAAAGAATCAACACCCAAAACCTAGAGATGAACCAAGAGTAACCCTCTTAACCCTAGCCGCCGTTTTGGTGAAAGAAACCCTCAAAACTTGTTAAAAAACAGAAAACGTGACCCTTTAAATACCCTGCAACAATTTTCGCCCGAGGCACCACTTTTTTCGCCTGGGGCGAAAATTTTTGCCTGAGGCACCAGTGTTTTCGCCTGGGGCGAAAAGAAAACAGAGAGCTCCCTTTTTCCTGCTTCAAATTTCGCCCGGGGCACAGGTTTTTTCGCCCGGGGCGAAAAAACAGCAGATTAGTGTTTTTTCCACGTTTTCAAGGCAATTCCCAACACCATCAATAAATTACTCCTAGGAAGCTTAGATACTCATGTTAGGGTCTGTTTGGTAAAAATAAGCTATAAGCTAGCTGATAGCTGATAAGCTAGCTGATAGCTGAAAAGCTAGCTTATAGCTGATAGCTGAAAAGCTAGCTTATTGAAATTAAAGTGTTTGGTAAAATTAGCTTTTAAAGTGGTTATTAAATATAAAATTACATAATTGATAGTGGGTAGTTTATTTTTTAGAGTGGGTAGTTATTAAATTAAAGGGTAAAAATGGAATAAAGTGTAAAAAACTATAAGCTATAAGCTCAAATGCTACTTGAAATAGCATCTGAAAAAAAGCTATAAGCTAGTACAAAAAGCTTGTTACCAAACACCTCTAATTTTTTGAAACAAGCTTATAAGCTCATATAATAAGCTATAAGCTAGCTTATTTGTGTTACCAAACAGAGCCTTAATGGGAATTTTATTCCCCAGCAAAGAAGGCTGGAATGTGATATTCTAGGTGGTTATAATGAATTAACATAGTGGTCTTGCAAATTTTCCCCCACCATACCCACGACAGATGTTTTTTTTTAATTATTTAAAAAATACATATAATATATTCCCAACCATTTTAAATGGTTTTTTTTTTTTTGACATAAACCATTTTAAATGGTTAACCAAACACTTTTTTGTCAAATTCCTTGGAATAGAGGGTGGCATTTAAGATGCACAAATGATTTGTAATTTAACACTAGCCATGGATTTGTAATTTAAAATTCTAACGGCAAGGATTTTAGATGGTAACATGGGGTTAGTAGTAGTATCGGAGTTTCCACCACACAATACCGGTAAGGATTTACAAATTGGTTGAAGTGTAATGTTGATGGAGCTATTTCCATGACAGAAGGGAAATTCGATATCAGTGTATGCTTTCATGATAGTTTGGGTTCCTTTGTTCAAGCACATATTATGATCTTTCCTTTTGTAGTTACTGCCACTGAATGTGAGGCTATCGCAATGAAGCATGCTCTCACGCTCGCTTTGTCTAATGGCTTTGAGAGAGTTATCATCGAAAGTGACTGTCAACAGGTTGTGAATGTTTTGTCTAATGATTATTTGTATGCGAACGAGGTTGGCACTTTGCTCTCAATTTGTAGTTCCCTTCTCAATTCTAATGTTAATTACAACATAACTTATGTTATGAGGCAAACCAATAGAGTCGCTCACAATCTTGCTAGAGCGTCTTTATTTCAGTCTAGCTCTAGTGTTCATCATTATTATCCACTCAGTTGTATCTCTTCTATCATAATGAATAAAATGCAATGAGTTCATTTTGCTTAAAAAAAAGGTATCATTTTTGAAGCAATAACAACTAACAAGTACTAGTGGGATAATAATGTAAATCTCTTTTTATAAGTGTTCTTCGAAAAAAAATATTATTTTTGCGTCTTTTTTTTTTTTTACAAAATTTAATCTATACATTTTTTTGTTACAATGAAGCTGATGATACCTCTAGCATACTACCCAAATCTCTCATCATTAGACCAAACCTAGTGGCTTCTATACTTTTATGTATTAGAAAAATTGAGTTACATCATAAAAAAAAATGGTTATTTTTTTTTTGACACAATTAGTTATTATTATATGTTAGAAGTTATATCCTCTCGTTTAACAATGATTGGACAAGATGAGTTATTTTCCAAGTAAATAGCCATCTTTTCAAAATATAAAATGGGATGGAGAGAGTATCTTAATAATTAGGATTAATTATATTTTTGGTCTCTTATCTTTATTTTAGGTTTCATGTTGATTCCTTATTTTTTAAGGGTCCGTTTGGTGCACAGGATAAGAAACAGAATAGGATAACTGTATCATATCCTGTCTTAATCAAGTGTTTGGTGAGGATATGATAAATTAATCTTGGAGCTTATCTTATTCTGTCTCTGTAGTTAAAATTTTTATCCTGAATTTGAGCTGGGTTACCAGCAGGATAGGATAAGAAAAAATTTACTGATTTATTCTATAAAATATATTTTAAAATAAAAAATGAAAATTAACAAAATATAAATAATAAAATAATTTGATAGTAAATTAATAATAAAATAATTAATTTTTAAATATATATATATGTGATTTTCTCACAAGGGTAATTTTGTAATTTACATAATCTAAAAAATCAAAATTCTACTAAAATTACAATATTTTGAAGTAAAATAATTTTTAAAAAATTACAAAATAGGATATTAGTTTAAATTTTATAATAAATTAAATATAATTAATTTACAATGGTAGTTTTATTATTTACGTATGAGATATATCACATATTTATTTAGCTTATCTATCATGTATATATCATTGAGTTATTTATTTGATCATGATTCATATAAAAAATTAAACTTGATTATTTTCTCATGATTTTTATTTAAAATTATATAAATTTATTTGATTACTTACATTTTCAGAAGCTGAAATCCATTGAAAAAAAGCAAGGAAATCCATCAAGAAACGCCTAGTTCGAAGTTCATAGTGGTTAAGAAAAAGCTTGAATCGGTTAGAACGTTTCATAGCTCAAATCAGGTAGGTTTCACTTAATTCATGATCTAAATGATGTTTTAAAGCTTTTCCACTGATTAATTTTGCTTGGTTGTGGCTGAATCGTGTTTTGCCATTTTTTATGTTCTTGAAACTTTTTCTTCGAAATTTAAAATCTAAGCTTACACTAAAAAATCTAAGTTCGGATTCATGATCAGTGCGAAATTTCGAGTAAAATGGCATATTCATTTGTAAATTTTGAGGTTCGAAAGTGAATTCGATGGCGTCGCCACCGCGTCGAAATCACCTCTGGCCAAACTTTTTTTTTTTGCGCGCAGGAGGAAGAAGAAGAGCTGACAGTGCACCCCATGCCTTCTCCACGCGCCCCCTCTTTTATATTTTTAGCTTTTGTTTTATTTTTATTTTAAAATTAAAAGAAATTGATGTGGCACATGACCGGGTAAGTAATCCCATGTGTTTGTCCACGTCGCCACGTGTCCACATCTAACGGTGTTAGTAAAAATTTTACAGGATGGACTAATTTATTGAACGAAAGAAAAGATAAGAGACCAACTTGAAACGTTTAAAAGATAAGTGACCAACTTGAAACCTAAAATAAAAATGGAAAATGCTAATCGGTGCCCCCGGGCACTGATTAAGGTAACTAAAGATAGTAATATTATCTTGAAACCTGTGAATTCAACATCTTAAAAGTTTAAATTTATTTTTTCAATGCAATTTTTTTCTTTTCTTTCCCTTTTTAGTTTCTTAACTAGTGCCCCAGCATGACCCAATAAAAATAAAGGACCAAAAGTATAATTAAGTCTAATAACTAATTATCGTTGTTTGCCGTTGTTGTCGTTGATCCCCGATATTTATGGGTTTAGGGTGTTACACTCACCGCTTCACATCTGGATATAACATATTTATGAATTTATGTATCAAGTGTTGTTGTTCATGATATTGTATTATGTGTCGTATGCACAATGCTTAGAATTTAATTTAAATATTGTGTACGGAGAAACATGTTTTAACGAAAATTAATTAAATGAAATCATATATTAAAAAGGTGAATAAAAATCACAAAGACAAAGAATACTATTCGGGTACGTAACACAAAGATGAATGTAATAAAAAAATAATGCGAAACATATAAAAGATAGTGATACCATGTTAGAGCATGAACAATACTATTCATCCATCGCCTATAACATATTTATTGCATATATTTAAAATTAAGAATAAACTCAACGATTATAGGAACAAAGACAAAGAATCATGTTAAAGGCATCAACACAACTCCCATGACCAGTTTTGGTAAATCTACTAACACACTTGTTGTTGCAACAATCATCTTGACAGTCACGAGTGCAGAGTCCCATCCCAACATCACAGGCAGGTTGTTCTGATCCTGGTGGTGGTCGATCAAAAGTACAAGTACATAAGTTGTTGAATGAGCATGATGATCCTAAAACACGAGCACCTCTTGCATAGGAATTACAATGTGAGGCACAATTTGCTGCACCACAATCACCCACAACTTTTGTGCATTCACCTTCTACCTGTATTAATTGGACTTCGGGAAAAAAAAAGTAAAAATTAGTGAGAATTAACACCTATGAAGCATCGGCACCTACGTATACTAATATGTCGACACCAATAGTAATTTTTAAAATTAAATACTTGGCATGTCTTCAATCAAAGAGGACAAGTAGAACATATTTTAACAGCGATATGTAATAAGACAATGGTGGAGAAGATTATTACCTGCAACAAATAAAACCAAGATGGCAAAGAAACAGAAAGATTTTGACATTTGATTCACCATTAAAACAATAATTTTTTTCAAGTTTATTTTGCTTTGTTATTCCAATGTTAAAGTTGTGTATTTATAGTTAATAGGAGAGACATTAGGATACAATATTTATTTTTTGAGAAAATTTATAAAAATTATTCACTATCTTTTTATTTTTTGGTAAAATCTTTGACTTTATATTTCTACATTAATGACAATGATAATATTTTTCTAAATTATCTTACAGAATTCAAACGGTATTTCTAAAATTTATTCGTTTTGCTTTTAAAAGTTATCAACTTCTATTAAGTTATTAATCAAAGTTAAATTATTACAAGTTTACTAAAAAAATTAATACTAGTTTAAACCATGATATTTTTTCCACCAAAACAAATTTAAACCACGATTATTAACTATAAATACATTCATTTTAATAAATTCTTTTGAGGGGTGTAAAGTGAAAGTAAATCATCGTAGAAAAACGTTTCACTTAAAAAATTTAAAAATCAGACAAATAAAGTTGGAATTGTGATGTATTAAAATAAACTGATTTTGCGGTGACGACGCAAATCGGACAATGGGTCTGTTTGATTTTGCTAAAAATCGCTATGAGAATTCATGTTTAAATACATATCACATCTCTTCTCAAATGACTTAAACACTGATATTTCAAATGACATAATAACAAATCAAGACATTCAAATAAAATTTATAAAAAAAAAAAACCATACAACCATTTTAAGCCAAACATTCAGGGAACAAACCAAAACATTACCAGGTTCATGAAAAGTCACATAATTTAAGCAAAGATAATGAAATAACAGAAACCATGTCTAGAAGTACAAGGAAATATAAAGGGAACAGAAGGAACAACAAAATCCAAACTAAGGAAATAAAACAGAAGGAACAAGATCCAAACTAACATAGAGTTACAAGCTGCATGGTGCCACGTCAGCAGACTACTCAACCAGAGAATAATCAACTTCATCATGTAGATTTCGAAAACACCAATCCAGCCAATAAGGTTTTGATTTATGAAGAACATGACGACTACCAGCAAGCACAATGCTTTCCATCAGTACATTATCACTCCCTGAATACACTTCACATTCTGCAGATTTTGAATTAATATAATACAAACGGTTGCTTTCATATCCCCACTCACCAGGGTTCGCCAGTGCATAGCATTTGAAAGGAGAATAAAATAATGCAAGTTCACCCAAACTTTCCAACTTGACATAACTCATAGTAGCGAAGTCTATCCTGTAGACATCCAATACTCTCTTCGGTACAAAGCGGACCACAAGAAGCTTCCCATCACAATGAAGTAACTTAAACAAACGAGGAGTTGCATCGGGGGTATTTTTCAGTTCCAGCAATTTCAAACTTGTGGAGTTTAGGCTAAGTACACCTATCTCAACCTTGTCGGTGAGAGCATAAATAATATTATCCAAAACTACAAAGTCCACAACCTTCCATGGCTTTCCCCTTTTGGCATAAGGAACCCAACTAGAAAATCTTGACTGGTAAACATTCAAAGCAAACGAAATTCCGCACAAAGCCACTACGACAAACTCATTAGAATCTTTGGCAAAAGCAAGTAAAACACGACAGGTATCATAAAAAAAATCCTCTCGAACTGATGAGATATCAACGATCTTCTCTTTTCTTGTAAAAGGATTCATTAGCTGAAGTTTATAATTGCCGCCTGCCATGACCAGATAACCACTAGAAGAACCACAATAATATAATCCCCAAAAATAGCTCATCTTAGAGTTGTACGCTTGTTTTTCGGGTATGCTATAAAACGAGTAAAGTTTCTTAGCATAAGAAGTAGTCTGTACGACCAATGGTGATTGGGATTCTAGGAATTTTCTCCAATAAACTTTATGCACTGCCCTCCACTCCTTGCAAACCGCCGAAAAATTGAAGAGATCGTCGAAACTTAACAGTTTCTTGGATATGATATCAAGCATATCCAAATCAAGTGGACTGATATCCATATCCTCTTTCATTTTTTTCCCTGCTACAATGGCAATGTTAGGTGATTTCCAAGGTCAATAGGAGGAGTACATATGCTTTTATTCATTTATTTAATAATATCATGGAAGAACGTGAGATAAAGAAATATTTGCAGATAGTACAATAATGCAAGAAAGATAAAACCACATTGAAACACAATTCAGGCATTTCTGAAGCTTCTCATTGAGTAGCAAGTATTTGTGATGATTTTTAATCAAACTTTCTAACATATAATTAGTAGTTACAAAGTAAACCACATTATGCACAGAACATAATCGACATTAATTCTGATATAGTTCTCATATAGAAGTAAATTAATCCTTCAAAATATAACTATTACAACTACAAACAGATTGTGAAGATAAATATAGTTTTTCTATTTGACAAAATAGAATGGTAAAGTCATAACACATGCTGCTAATAGCCTTAGTTAGACTAAAAGAGAGTCCTAACTTTGTGTTGAGAGTTACCTCTAGTGTTGAAGTTATAGGGTTTTAGATACGGAAAAACTGAAGTGGAAGAAATAACTTCAAATATGATTATGGTTTGATATGATTTGCCTATACAGAAGCCTATGCATCAACCCTTATTTACATTAATGCTACTAGACTTTTAATTCTAATCAAATAGGAACACAAATTATGATAGAACACACACACACACACACACACGCGCAACTAATCCCAACAGATACTTTAAGATGCTCTATGAAAATATCTGCAACAGGTTCAGGCTGATTTCTTTGGAATAGCTGCAGAACAAGGTTACATCTGAGATAGTCATGAGACTACACTGATTTCCTTTGGATAGCCATTAGTCAGACGGGAAAAGGCATCCAAGTAAAGGAGGGAAGGGCAAGGATAATGACATTATATAGTATAGTTCCAGAACTTGAAAACAGAACAATGACGAGACAAGTCATGGAGGACGGTACCACTTACATACCCAGTTGAAGTCATGGTGTTTTACATAAGGAATAATAGGAGAGAAATAAACTTGAATTACGTGTTTTTTGACATGATTTCAATCAAGATACAAAAGAATAAGCATTAACCCTTCTTCAACTGAGAAATACGGAAATTAATTCTACGAAATTATGTAAGACATTTTCATATCATCTAACAACCAGCAAAAGTTAAAAATGATGGAAACAGGTTTAGAACAGACATCAATCCCTATTATTTAACCTTAAAAGTTGAGGAAGAATGAACATATACATCTCATAGTAAACAAGAAATTTGCAGCCAGTAGACCAACAGTAACCTAACATCTTTGAGTCCTAACTCAATATCTAGTTCATTTTTGTTTATTATATTTTCTACAAAAAATAAAAATCAGTCAACTGAATATCTGTCACCCCAAATTTACAAATATTGGCTCTACCTCAAACATCTATATGATAATAGGGTAGCGCATCAAACACGTAAACTAAGATAAAGAAAATCACTTTCATGATGACAGCATATCGACATTACATGACTGGCAAAACATTAATATATTTGGACACTAGTTTCCAACTGACATAAAATGGGAGAATCTGAAAGCTTGATATATTTTAAGAATAAACCCCAAATTTTGTCCTTCAAAGATATAATTGCAGCCAGGTTGATGTTTGAAATGTTTTTGTAATCGATTTAGTTCACAATAGTGCAAAATGTCAGAACTTAATTTGTTAATCATGCAAAACATCATTAAAGGAGTCTTCACATTAGGATTCCATTACACACACTCTCTCAATCTGATAAAAAGAAACAATCAAATGACACTTTAATTTTATAATTAGAGGATTAGATTGATGTCAAAAAAATTTTGAGGACTAATTAAATCACGACACGTGAATCTTTGGAGAATCTAAATAGGGGCTTACTTAAACTCTTATTAAATATCTAATTAATTCAAGCTCAATTTATCGTTCAATTGGTTCTTATTTAAGAGAATATACAAATGGCAGGCAGAACATGTACCGTGAAAATATGCAATATTTCACATTTGCAAGTTCACTTAATTTGGGATTAAAGCCTAACTCAACCCCACAAAACCGATTTGTAAGGTGAGAAACGGCAAAGACATATAAGCATACTTGGGCCTTATTTCTTGGCAATGTGGTGCTAAAAACACCTCGTCACACACCTAGCATAGTGAAGTTGTCGGAGTTTGCAAATTAAGGGGACTAGGAGCAGGGCGCAATTAAAGCGATTTTTCAACACTCCCCCTCACGCACAGAGCTCTGCACTTGGAGAATGGAAGGTTTGGGCAACCCAACAACAGATCTAGGATAAACCTTTATACCATCTGAGATATTGGACTTGAAATATAACTCAACCCCACAAAATTGACTTTGAAAGGTGAAATCTATATAAGCATTACTTAGGCTATCTCTTTAGGCGATTTGAGATTCAATGCCCCACCTCACACCCAGCCCAATAATTAGTTCGGCTTTCCAACACAAGTAAATTACCTTCTACCCAAGAAACATGTAAATATTTCAACGAAACTTAAGAAATTTAACTGAAATTTCAACAAACGAGAACATTGGGGGAACAATAAGGCTTCTATCTGGTAACCTATCGGCCATGGTTCAGCAGCCAAAACTGCCTCAGATTCCACATCGGCAGAAGTCACATGACCGAGACGCAATACATATTTCTTTAAAATTTTAACCAAATAGAGAAAAACAATCTCATAAAACAATAAATACGGACAATGATATGACAACAATGATCATACATTCAAAAATTAACAAAATTAAAAGATGGAGTTTATAAGAATATGAAAACATACCCGATGATGGTAGAGGCAATGCATCGGAACTATTAGATTGGTTAGAATCATCTTCATTGTTCCCGTGCTCCATTCCTAATTTCTTCGAGGCCATCTTGTCTACTTGCATCTCTGTGTGGTATACTATTGAGCTTAAAACCCTTTTATACAGAGGACAAAAACGGAACTCGCGTAAAATTAAAGGAAAACACGTCAAAGCTCGTTCCCCATTGGTCACCTCATCCCCAAATAAAGAAGATTCAAAATTGGAAAAAGTGATACATTATTTTAATTTGAAACATAAAAGTTAATGTTATTGTACCAAATCTCACTCAACATTTGTTACTATGCTTTGAACTCTGAATATTAAATTTTAAAATTTTAAAACAACTAAGTTGATTAAGGCAAAGTCGCACAAAACGGACATCTCGTTAATTTTATTTTTTCTGGATGCAGTCAAGGTAGTCAAGGAAATAACGCTAAAACAACGTACAACTCAATAAGGAAAGGAACTGCCATTTATTTAAAAATAAAGGAATAAAATGATAATCTATTTCTACATTGACAAATTAACAAATTCAATAATATTTTTACCCGAAAAATATAATATTTAAATGTAAAATTACATTAAGGTGCTTTCTGCAAAGAATCCGTAACACTAATTATATTTTAATAGGCTAACTATGCAGGATACTCAGAAATGAGACACAACATGGATACAATACAAAACCTTCAAGAGGACATGGAAAATTCTGAACAGGAAAGGATGCTACAGAGTTAAGTATAATAGTAAAATGGAAGAAAAAATCGTAAAAGATTAACACACAAGTGTGGCTCATATAGATCCTAATACTTCCACCTGCATTTGAATATAAATTGATATGCTCTCGTTTTCATTCCTAAGCATAAATATTAAAAGTTAGAATGATAGCTCAAAAAAAAAATTGAAAGATTGTAGTATGTAGAATAGCACGATTCAATTGATGAATAAGAAGTGTCCATAATGGCACATATCTAACACCAGTACAGCAACTACTTTGTAATCATCCAATCTTCTTGTTGGACTATTTTCTCCTCTTATGCATCCCTAGTAAAGCAATTATATGTAAGTATGATTTTGTGTTTTTCTACACATTAACAAATGGAATTAAAGGTACCCAAACCAGAGAGGTTTGACTTACATGCTAGAGGTGTGCACCTTCATGAAGCATCTTTTCTTTAGGCAGCAAGAGGACATGGCAATTTCTGAAAAGGAAAGGATGCAACACAGTTATTTGGTAACACAAAAACACAAAACATAAAGATTAACATACATGTGTTTGAACATACATTGTTGTGTATTCATTGCTTGTTCCTGGCATAAATCTTAAAAGTTGGAATGATAGTTCCAAAACAATGGTGAAAGATTGTAGTATGCAGGCCAGAAGCATTCAATTGGCCAATGAAGAGTATCCAGCACGATTTTGTGCTTTTTTGTAAACAGTAATAAATAGAGTTAAAAAAAAGCCTTACCTAAACAAGAAAGGCCAGACTAACATGCTGGTGTGAACCTTGTTGAAGCAACTTTCCTTTAGTCAGCAACACAGCAAGAAGCAACTTTGCTTTAAATGATTTTTAGTCTGTACAATATACACCAATTTTGAATTTAGCCCTTATAACAATTTCTTACTAGTTTTAATCCTTTAAACATAAGAAAAGCTGTTTTTGGTCCTTGTTGTTTTGGATTTAGTCACTATATTGTCCATATCATATCAGCTTTTAATCATTGTAAAATGTGAACTATATTGATTTATGTCCTTGGAATAAGGACAATATAGAGAGTTACAAACATAGATAAATATTTTCTTTTTTGGTACATAAACATAGATAAATCTTACAAGAGCTAAAACAAACAAAAAAGGACCAAAAGCAAATTTTCAATGTTTCAAGACAATCTTGTTATGGACTAAACTAGAAAAGGTGTATATCACAGGGACCAAAATTTCATTTAAGCCGTTTTCATTTGACAACATGTAACCTTATGCTTACTAAAAGTTGATTTTCACAATCACAAGTGATTTTCCAAAAAATTTGCAACCATCATAAGTGAATATTGGTCTTAATTATTTCTTGAATCTAACCCAAAACACACATTCCTCAACCCCCTCGTATCAAAATTAACAATGCCAGAACTAGCGATGCATGCTTCTAGCTTGGCAATTCTATCCTTTAAATTTATGAATGAAACAAAAAAAAAAATTGAAACCCAAACACACAAAGAACTTTAGATTTCTGATCTGTTTTTTTTTTAACAAGCAGATTTCTGATCTTTAATTACAGGAATGAAATGACATGGAGATGAGGGTGAATAAACAAATGTAAAAAGGACAAAATTTTTTTTTGAAAACTTGGTATCCGGCCTTAGGACCGACTAATCCAAGGGGACCAATCTCACCGCCCACTTGCGAGGGCCCCATTTAAAGCCAGGGTTTTTTTTTGCTCTGTATGGACTTAGCCCACCGAAATTGGCACCAGTGAGAATCGAACCTGAGACCTTGAGAGGAGCATACTCTAAGGGCCCAAGCCAACACCACTCGACCAACCCCAAGTGGGTTAAAAAGGACAAAATTGACACTCAACATAAGCACTTGATACGTCTAATGTTCTTATCAATGAATTAACCACAAATTTAACAAGAAAGCAAAAAATCTAACAAGGCTATAATGCAGCTTATAGCAACAAAACCCTAAAAATTAGGTTTTCTCTATCCCCTAATTGCTAATCTGAAGCTACAATTTGGAAATTTTCTCACTTGAACAACCAACTTACAAAAGTGGAGGATCAACTTAGAAATTTATGCACAGAGAGTAAACTTAATGAAACCATAAAAAATTATCTAACCATTCTTTCTAAGCAATAAACTTTGTTACTATAAAATTTTCGTGCAACCAACCAAGCAACATAGAACTTAATCCAATGTAAAAAAGATTATAACTTTAAGAATCATAGGTTATTATAACAAAAAGGGTTGTTGCTGTTAGTGATAACTGAGTTTTGATTCATTGAGGACTTATCACAAACACATTAATGCATAAACGAAATTCTAGAGAAGTTGAAGTTTAGCTTTGTAAAAGGAGAAGGAAAATCTCATCTTTGAGTTGAATCAAGAACTGGTTGAATCTTGGGACATGGTGGTGGAGACAAAATCACAATGAATGATGATGTTAGTGTTCCGTCCTTGGTATTGCTCTTTTCGGTGGTGTTTTGTTTCCGTTTATTTCCCACGTTAGGAAAAATATACTAACAAAAAAATAAAACAGTTTAAAATGTGGAGTGTGGAGTGTGGAGTGTGGAGTTTAAGAAAAAAGGAAAAAGAAAATTAGTTAAAATTAAAATAAGGATTTACACGTACAAAAAAAAAAAGATTTTACAGCATATTCGTTCTTAATTTTATTTTTATTTTTTAAATTGAAGTGTTAATACAAACTTAACTAGATTTTTTTTTAAGCAAAAGAAGAAGGGGTGAAGAGAAAACTGCAACACCCTCGACATATATAAATAGAATTAAGAAAGTACAAAAAGAGGGGGACATAACCAAAACCCTCAAAAAACACGAAAAGCTGAAAATAAAAGATAAAAACATATGACTAATGGTTTGAAGCACCTACCTTGAACCTTTTACTAACCTCATCTTGTTTTTGCTTGAACTTATTTCCAACTGAATCGACCATCTGTACAGTTTGAGTCATGTTAGCCCAAGAATTATTCAGAAAATCCATAGTTTGTTTAACTAGCTGATTTGTTTATAAATTTCAATTCTTTTGAATATGTATTTTTTATCACTCAATTGATACTCTCCATTTTGCCAGAGAAGTAAATGATACTGTTGATACATTCTCAAGAAAGCGCCGATATATGTTCCTCCCTCTGCTTTTTTTGTTGGCAAAATTTTATCCCTTCAATTACTCTATTCTGAATTTATTTGTGGCATTGTTTACTATAATAATAGGATCAAGAGTTGATGTTTTTAAAGTAATATAAATATTTAAAAAATGTGATGCACTTGGTAATAAAACTAATTTAACATCAAACATTCAATGTCAACCATTGTTCTATTTGCAGATCACAGTAAAGAAATGCAAGTGGTAGATGCACATGGTGTGTTAATTGATCTACCATATGCAGCAAGTGATTCATTGACCCTTATTTTGAAGTCAATTGAGGATATCATTTGATATAAGGGTAGAGTGAAATGAATATGTAGAATAAATACCATTTGCCCACCTCTTCAAAGATTTATTTTCACATACATGACTGAACATTATTTTTATAGACAATCATGGGTCATCAAATACCTAGACCGGAGCACACCGACTTAAAAGAAACGTCAGTTACGTACTGATTTGATTCCTTGCCAGACCAGAGGGGTACGAGATGGGACAAATTCACGAATGCAATAGAGGCTTTCTAGGAAGCGAGATGCGGGAGGTTGATTCAATAGTAAAAGAATAGGAATAGAATGCGCCAAGTGGGGCCTAAGGATTGGTCCCCTTGGATTAGTCGGTCCTAAGGTCGGATACCAAGTTTTCAAAAAAAAAAAAAAGAATGTGTAGAGAGAAGGAGCTCTTTGAAAGGACATTTGCCTATTTGCCTACATTCTCCTTGTGGAATAAAGGCTGGTAGAATAGGCAGGCTACAAATGGGGCTCGTTCAGAGTCACTTTCACTTGAGGGGGAGCATAAAGAATTGAATGACTCACACTTAAGGGGGAGATTGTTATGGCAAGTGCAAGGTGAATTAAGTCTCACATTGCTTAAAAAAGTGGAGGTTGAACACTTTATAAGTCACATGACCCATAAACATAATGCCTTAAAGTTTTGGGTAAAAGTGTGGTGTCCAAGTCACTTGTATAGTTGCTCTAACCCAATAGTTATGTTAGTAGTTTTTTCTCTCATCAAAGTTTGAACTTTAGTCACTTAACTACTTCAACTCCTTTGTTATCCAACCAGTGTGTAAAATTTTAAGCTGGCAAAGTGTGGGACTAATTCATTTTCAATATTTGTGGAAGTTGTTGACAATGACATCAAAATGTGAAACTCTTGGATAAATGGATCTTATACTTCATACATATTCTTACATATTCTATTTAATGAGATTTAGTAAACTGCCAAAGATTTATCAAACAGAACAAACTATTTCCATTTACTAAGGTGTGGGACCTATATTCATGATATAACAGTTAAGTTAATCTTTGTTTTTTAGCTGGTTTTGTGTAGTTGGAAGGAATTCATTGGGTACCAACTATATCCCTTGAATACAAAGCAAAGTGTTTTATTAATTTATTTTCTCACTAATTATTCTTTAGGCGTGAGTGAGTGAATATAAGTTATATTCTTTTGAAAAAAGGGAAGGTATCATTGGGCATGCAGAAAGTGTTTTGATCTTTTGCTGATTAAAATCATTACTGAAATTATACGCACAAGAAAAATTGAATACAATTTGAATCATGGTATAGTTCGTGTGGCTTTGTTAGCTTCTAAGTTTGATTAGCATGATTAATAATTTGTTCAAAGAATAAATAATTACAGTAATAGGTGAGTTAAGGAATGGTAGAGTGTAATTTGAGTGGAAAATGAGGTAGAAACAAAGTGTTTAATTGAGGTGTGACATGTCATTATGGTTGTGAATGTGATAGAGTGGTGTTTGGTTGAAGAAAGGGATCGAATCACTAAATCTTAAATTTTGTGAAATTTTATGGCAAAAAAGTTTTTTTTTTATAATCAAAATTGTATTAACAAGGAGTAAAAGGAGTACTCAAATCCTTACAATCAAAATTCCTTAAATACTAAAAATACATATTAAGGTAACAAAAGTTGATGATGAGTGAATGTGAAACCACAAAGTTTGGTATAGTGGTGAGAGATTTGGATAATATGCATAGATCTAAGTTCGATCCTCATTGCCAACATTATAAAAAAAAATTGATGATGAGCATAAGATTCTCTAAAGTCATCAAGGGTATTTTTTTTTTTTCATCATCAGTCCACTAAACCGTCTAATCTAATTTTGGGTCAGTTCTGACATCAAGTGGTTTCAATCCCCTTCCCGATCGCAGTTGCAGCCGTTCGAACCGTGATCCTCCCTGTCAAGTTCAGTATCAATCATCATTAGATCAACTAACGATTGATAGGTATTTTTTTCTTTGCAACACATAAATACACTTACATATGTAATATTTTTGTTTTCTTGATTAATTTTTACTTGAATATAGATGAATTTAGAGAAATTAAACGTAAAGAATTAAAATCCAAAATTATTAATGTGGCGAAATTTATCCTTCCAATGCATTTTTCTATTGTTATTAACACATGTATTTTTTGGATTTTATGAGAACCCAGATTCCATTTTAGGTGGAATAATTTATTGGTCAGACTTTACTTACCTCGTGGCCGAACTCTAGACTACTAGAAGCCTCTTTCCTCGGAACCGGAGCGTTAAAAAAAAACACACATGTATTTTAATTGATTGATATACTAATCATGATGCATTAATCACCTAGAAAAAAATTTACCAAAATTGTTTCAGAATGAACCTAAGGTTCCAACTTCCAAACACAATTCAACCATTTTAAAATATAAACTTCCCAAACAATGATTTCTCACATACATCACTCAAGCATCATTCATGAACCAACTCTAAAACTGTGTTTATTGACAACAACAACAACATAAAAACATTTGAATAATACAATAATCAAACGAATCCGACCAAACAGTCTTTACTTCCAAATTCCAATCTGAATCATTTCAACGTGGATAATCATAAACCCAACCTCACTCACTAATCACTATACTACACAATCATCAAAAATCATTTCAATCTTAGAAACTTAACACAATCCCAAATACAGAATTCATAAACTCTTTCTTCTTCCATTGCTTCTCTTTCACTTCACTCTTTCCATTAACAAATCTTCTCCTCACTTTCTCTCTCCTCATCTTTTTGGCGCCAAATGGACCCTACCAGATTAAAATCTCACCCTCCCAAAATATTTTTTATTTTTTTTTTCTTCCTGTCATAAATAAATACAACTAACTTACTTCTCTTCTTTCTCAATCCTCTTCTTCATTTCTTCAACACTTTCCTTCTACTAATTTTCTTTCTATATCTAAACTAACTGAACTCAAAGCACCGTACTGTACTTACCGTACTTAAAAACCCAAAAACGGTGTCGTACAGATATATATCAAATGCTTGTTACTATTTTCTTCATCTTTCTGTTCTGTTTCCATCCCGTCGTTTCTCTCACCTCCGACGGCCTCGCTCTTCTAACACTCAAATCCGCCGTCGACGGAGACGCCGAAGCCGCATTCACTGATTGGAACGAAGACGACAATACGCCGTGTCATTGGTCCGGCATTAGCTGTGCTAACATCTCCGGCGAGTCAGACTCTCGTGTCGTAGGTATTGCTCTCGCCGGAAAAGGCCTCCGTGGTTATCTCCCGTCGGAGCTCGGAAAATTAATCTATCTCCGTCGTCTCAGTCTTCATACTAATCTCTTCCACGGTTCCATTCCCGTTCAGCTCTTCAATGCCACCTCTCTCCACAGTATCTTCCTCCACGGTAACAACCTCTCCGGTAACATTTCTCCGTCAATTTGCAACCTTCCACGCCTACAAAACGTTGACCTCTCTGAAAATTCACTCGCCGGAGTTATCCCGGAGTCTCTCGGAAACTGTTCCCAGCTTCAACGACTCATTCTCGCGAGAAATAATTTTTCCGGTGATATTCCGGTGACTCCATGGCCGAAGCTGAAAAACCTCGTTCAGCTCGACCTTTCCGATAATCTTCTAAAAGGTTCGATTCCAGACCAAATCGGCGATCTCAATTCCCTCACCGGAACCCTAAATCTCTCATTCAATCACCTATCAGGTAAAGTCCCGAAATCTCTAGGAAAATTGCCGGTAACGGTTAGCTTCGATCTTCGAAACAACGATCTAAGCGGCGAAATTCCTCAAACCGGGTCGTTTTCAAATCAGGGACCTACCGCTTTTCTCAATAACCCGAAATTATGTGGGTTTCCTCTTCAAAAACAGTGCACCGGTTCAGCACCAAGTGAACCGGGAACTAGTCCCGGTTTAGCTCGACCGCATGTAAACCGGTCTAAGAAAGGGTTGAGTCCCGGTTTAATTATTATTATAACTGTGGCTGATGCTGCTGTTGTGGCTTTGATTGGGCTTGTTGTTGTGTATGTGTATTGGAAGAAGAAAGATAAGTCTAATGGGTGTAGTTGTACTTTGAAGAGGAAATTTGGTGGTAGTGGAAACAATGAGAGATCAAATTTGTGTTGTTTTTGTTGGTCATTAGGGTGTGTGAAAGGGTTTAAGAGTGATGATTCTGAGATGGAAGAGAGTGAGAAAGGAGGAGGAGGAGGTGGTGGTGCTGGTGGTGGTGGGAGAGGGGAAAGTGAAGGTGAAGGTGAATTGGTGGCAATTGATAAAGGTTTTAGCTTTGAACTTGATGAGTTGTTAAGAGCTTCTGCATATGTGTTAGGGAAAAGTGGGTTAGGGATTGTGTATAAGGTTGTGCTTGGGAATGGTGTACCTGTTGCTGTGAGGAGATTAGGGGAAGGTGGTGAACAAAGGTATAAGGAATTTGCTGCTGAAGTTCAAGCAATTGGGAAAGTGAAACATCCTAATATTGTTAAGTTAAGAGCTTATTATTGGGCTCATGATGAAAAGCTTTTGATTAGTGATTTCATCTCCAATGGCAATTTGGCTAATGCTCTTAGAGGTAATTGATTCAATTCCTTCACATTTTATTTATGTTTGTATATGTATAATGTATGTATCCTTTCTCTTTTTGCATTTGGGTCATTGATTTCATTTGTTGCATTCATTCATGAAGAAGCTTTAATCTCCTCACCATCCATATCAGAGTTGCAGGTTTGTGAGAAGATAGATCACTATTTCATTGATAATGAGAGTTGAATGATAGTACTGGTAGCAAAAATAATGAATGAGAGTTAATGATAACATGGTGAAATTGGAATTTTATGTATTGTGGTACTACTACATTAATTTAACTGTTATACTGTTATTCACCATCAATGTAAATTTATTTCTACGCAGGCATTCAATCATATCTTACCAAGTTACCATTATACCAATTTGTTAGATATTGTTTCTACAATGATTTCACACTTAATTATGTGTTTGGATGTGGTGGGGGTGGGTAGCTAAACTGGTTTGAGCTAAGAGTTAGAAGTGTAAAAGCACTAGGGTTCAAGTCCCGATGTAGGAGAAAAATACTAACATTAACAACTGATTACTGACTTTGGCCGTTACAAAAAGAAATTGTGTTTGAATGCATGTCTAATATTTTTATATCATAAAAGTGTACATCAATCAAACTCTAGCAACATTTTAGGTTCAAGAAGTGGTTGTAGAACATTTAATTTTAGAAGAGTGCAGACATGAATTTTATGCTATATGTGTTTGATGATCGTTTGGTCAATTGTTGTCCTTTAATTTCAGCCAAAAGTAAAATAAAATTATTGTCTTCTCTAGTTTGCAGAAATAATTGGTAGCAAGACAAATAATAATAAACTCAACATTTTTATAGAAAAAGGTACTAAAATCTGCTAGATTTTGTTTTCATGGAAGAAAGAAATCGAATTTGGAGTTCTGTCTTTTTCCATTGTCACTTTGTTTTAATAATTGTCGTTTTCTTTATTGTTATGTACAATGGGACCATGATGGTTAGTTAGCTGGTGCAAATGCACAATATTAAATTCTAATTGTCTTGGTAGAAATCAAGATTTATACTACATTATAAAATTTAATTTGAGGTGAGAATATGGGTGTGGGCCGTGTAGCTAGGTGAATACCCTTAATTAGATGCTTATTTATATTGGTAAGGGCATTGGATCGAGAAATTGTTTGGTAGGACAACAGTGTCAGAGTTGTTATTGTAAATGTCAATGAGCTGCCCTTTGGGGATACCCCCAAGAGAAAGAAAGAAAGAAGGACATTCGCCATGTGTTTTGGAAATGAGGGCAGTGGTATTCATGTCTGGGACCATTAACTTCTATCTAGATCTTTATCTCATTCTTAACACATGGGGCCATTAAACTAACCAAAATTTTAGGCGGAAAAGTTGCATTTAAACACCTCAGTAATCCATGTTCATGCAACCATTTGGATTCTCTGCTGTCCACTTCTCTTAGTAAAATCTCAGTCGTTGGATTAATCTAACAGTTAAGATATTAATATTCTCAACAGATTGATTAGTTTAACGACTAAGATGAGATTTGACTCGAGAGACCGGAGAGTATCCAAAGTGTTTGTCTTTTGACTTGAATTTTCTTTTCAGGTGTTTGGATATTTTTTCATACATAATTTTCAGTTTCACACTCCCTTCATGTATCTTTTAAAGTAGCTTTGTATAAAGTGTACATTTAATTGTAGTCTGAAAAAGAACTTGCAAGTTTGTGCCTTTATTTCATTCAGCTAAAGTTTAGCTTTTGGGTTTTTTTTTTTAATTTCTTTTTTTCAGTCGAGTTTCCTAGTTCTTGGACTCTTGGTGAAAGTCTTTGCTTTTCATTGTTTACATTATTAATGCTTTTGCCTAAACTCTTTGCTTTCAAAGGAGACTCTACCAGCTTCACAATCACTTGATTCTATCCGGCCCTACTAGAACTGCTTTCTCACTTCTTTGCTTCTACTACACTTATGTTTAACTATTATAAGGAAAATACTGAACACATAAGACTTAATTTTGACTTTTAGAATAGTCAATAGTGTAATATGTTATGTTGGGTGTAAGATATACCGACCAACCAACCAATTATTCATGATTATTATATTTGAAACTATTTATAAAAAAATGAAATTGTTACATATGACTATCTGAATTTGCATTCTGTAATAGTTTTATAATTTTCAATAATTTGTTTTGCTACAAATAGTTCACATTTAATTTTCCATGTCGTTATGCAGGAAGAAATGGCCAACCATCTCCTAATCTTTCATGGTCAACCAGGCTGAAAATAGCCAAAGGAACAGCCAGGGGTTTAGCTTATCTCCATGAATGCAGTCCGAGAAAATTTGTTCACGGCGACCTCAAACCTTCCAATATCCTCCTTGACACAGACTTCCAACCTCTCATTTCTGATTTTGGTCTTAACCGGCTGATCAGTATCACCGGAAATAATCCCTCCACCGGTGGTTTTATGGGTGGAGCTCTTCCTTACTTGAAATCATCACAAACCGAACGAATCAACAACTATAAAGCACCTGAAGCTAAAGTACCAGGCTGCAGACCTACCCAAAAATGGGATGTGTATTCATTTGGTGTTGTATTACTTGAATTGCTCACTGGTAAGTCCCCGGATTCTTCTCCAGGAGCATCAACTTCTATGGAAGTGCCTGATTTGGTAAGGTGGGTAAAGAAAGGGTTTGAACAAGAAAGCCCTTTATCTGAAATGGTTGATCCATCACTTCTTCAAGAAATCCATGCTAAGAAAGAAGTACTAGCTGTGTTCCATGTAGCACTATCATGCACTGAGGGAGACCCTGAGGTCAGGCCTAGAATGAAAACTGTCTCTGACAATCTTGAAAGAATTTGAACATAATATTCTGATGTTTATCAGCTGAAAGTAGTGAACATGAGACTGGAAAGCGACTCGCGCTTCAGTCCCATGGTGCATTGTTGCTGTAGCATTTAGAAGAATTTTTCTCGTGGGGGCATCAAGATGGGGCTGCAATTGCAAATAGACTTTCTTTCCTATCTGGGTTTTGTCCCATTAGCTTCTGTTTTGAAATCAGAGCAATTTTTTGACAGAGGTCATCATCACAGGTCTCCTCTTATCTTCCAAAGATCAAGAAATTTAATAAGTTATGTTTAAATTTTGTTGTGGTCTCATTCTTTATAGAATCTGATTACTATAGTTTCACATTAGCTAGGGTTATTAATTGTAAAATTCATATGTAATATGTTGTATAAGATTTTTCTTGAGTCTCCCTTATGAGTGACAACTAGGTTTTACATATTTTTCTTCTCTAATTGATGTTATAGTGTTTAAAGATTTAATTCTATTATCACAAAAGTGTTAGTAATCTTTTATATTATAAGCTTGTATACACAAGAAAACTTTAAACCCTAATTTGTTTTCCATGTTTTCCCTCCATTTTATCTTGCAATTTTTATTAAAAAATAATACAATTTTGTCTTGACTAGGACTCGAACCCGCAACCCTTCAATGCAAGGCAATATTTCCAACCATTATGGCAAGTATACCAATTGTGCTTAAAATTATGTGCAATAATTGATAAGCACCATCAATTTTAAAAGTATATCATATCAAAATTATTGTTGACTATATTATTCATCACGAAATATTTTTATGTCTTTCCTGATCAATGATTTTTTTCTACCGGATCATAAATTTAGAGAATAATTATCATGTGAGATTTGGAAAATTATTATCACGTGTAATTTGGAAAGTTATTATCAAACTCAATTCTACTAAATCAATTTTTTTTTTGCAATACAACCAAACACAACCATAGTCATGCCACTAATCACATTCATTATTTTGTTTTTAATATTGCAGATTTAATATTAACCGATTATCAATTGATATAATATGCACTAGCAGACCAATTGTGATTTAAATTATGTTCACAAAGTGTTAAGATCCATCAACTTTCATAGGAAAGATTTCATACGACAATTAAGCACCATCAATTTTCATTGCACAATTTAAACAATTAAAAACCGATAATCTCTTATATTATAAGCTTGCTAACATAAGCTAACCCTAAACCAAATTTTTTCCCCTCATTTTCTCTTTCTTTTTATTGCAGCTTTATATTAAAAATATACAGATTTGTCATCGAACTTGCATCTCTTACTTACAATAAAACCTTTCAACCGCTAAAACATGTGCTTCAATTATGAAAGAATTTAGGAATCCTAATATGTTAACCCTGTTTTCAATAAATTTGAACGGCGAAATTAATCACAATTTTTATTTATTTATGGATGTCTACTTAAGTTTATGTTCTTGATTACGTCTTTAATTTTTTTTGTTAACCTTTAATTATCATCAATTTTTTAACCTTTAGTTATTAGCAATTTTTTTTAATAAGTAAACAAAACGATGGGGTTCAAAAATTATTTAAAAAATATATAAAATATAAAATAAGCACATAAACAAATATAGAATAATTAGTCCATGAAATTCCCTATACTACTCTTATTGAAAATGCTCTTAGAATTTTTGTATTTTATTTTTTATTGTTACATATTACACCTAATTAGACCCATGCACCGCATGGGTCAAAGTTCTAGTAGTTTTTATTTTTATCAGAAGCAAACTCAATTTCTATTGAGATTATATCCTTAATACAATCAGGGGATAAAATCATAAATATAGCAACAAGACATATACAACCTCACTTTTAACAATAACTTCTAAACAACCTTTGCTGTTAAAAAGATGATCCGGATTTGGATTCTCTCATGCATAAAAAATTCATAGAGGATTATGCAGATCATCTCTCACCATTAAATGCATATGGGCCTCACTTATCATTTTATATACTCTAATTTTAGTAACATAATAAATTTAATTACTATCAAATTTACCGAATTACCCTAAATATTTCTAATCAAATTACCTTAAATATTGATAATTTAATGGTCCTATAACAGTATGGGACAAGCGTTAACCCATGATACATAAAAATTACTTTAACAATATATTCACTCATATTTTAACAATATTTTATAAAAAAAAAATTAAATGTTTATTCTTAATTCTAAATAAATTTTCTAACTTATTTTATTTATAGAAGAATTTTTCTAATTTAATATAATAATTTGCACGGGTTTTTAAACTAGTTTTCTTATAAAAAAAAAACAAAAAGGAAATGTTAAATGGTGGTTAAACCATGTGCATTGACTGAAATTATCTTCTTAATTAATATGTCGTCTGGTCTTTTTCATAAGGAACACTTTAGAAGGAAAAAATTTGATTATTTTTACAAGAAACTTTGACCAATTTTCAAATGTTTTAAATGTTTATGAGAGAGAATATTAAAAATAAGTGAAATTAGTTGAATTAAGAATTTAAGAATAATTAAATAAGAGTATATATGAAATAAATTTAAATTTATAAGAATATTAATTGAACTAGTTAAAAGACCCGTGCGAATGCACGGGTCTAATGACTTTTATTCGATATTTAAGTTTGTCATTATATTATGGTAGAAAATTTATTTAGAATAAAATATTTAAATTTTTTTATATAATATTGTTAAAATATAAGTGAAACTATATATTGTGATATTTTTTGCAAAACTTATTAAATGAATAAATTTGATTATAATTATCAGTGATAAATTATCCTTTTTTTTGTATCCGTCACAAATAATAGCGGACAGTGATAAATTTGATTAACTTATTTAAAATGACCGTTTCCTTTTCTAGGCAATGAAATTCAGGTCAAAATCCTATAAATTTTCCTTTCATTTTTTTTTTTTCACATTCTCATTTCTTCTTCCTCTCCCATTTCTTCTCTCATATTTTGTTGTAGTTTTGTCATTTTAGGCGTAAACGGCCTGAAAGTCCGTCGCCGATTAATCATAATGATCTTACGCATGCATGTTCTTTGATGGCGGCGATTGAGATCATTATGTTAATCGGCGAGGGACTTTTTGAGGCATCTTTAGGATCATTATGATTAATCGGAAGGAATTCCTTCAACCCATTTCTTCTCTTTCATTTCTGTTATGAACAATGTTTTGTGTTTTTGTCATTTTTACTACGTCCGCTACTTAAAGTAGCGGTTAAAGTAGCGGACAGCAAAATGCCATTGGATATCTGGTAGGCATGCGCCATCAATTGATAACAAAACTGAAATTTTTACCACATCCGCTACTTAAATCACGGACAATATTCGGATGGTCTTAGTACAGTACTGCTTAGATGTAACAAAAAAATAGTACAGTACTACTAGCATGACGCAAAACAAGAAGTGAAGATATGGTTATGGTTTGTTTGGCCTTTAACTCAGATATTTTATTCATTCATTCATTCTCATGCTACCTCCCTCCCAAACTGAAAATGGCGTCTTCTTCTTCTTCTTCTTCTACGTCTTTTCTTTGCAGCAATCGCAATTCCATTCCCTATTTCAAATTCTCAACAACACTCAAATCTTCAACAACACTAACCACAAACCCTCCTCCTCCTCATTTCTATCCTCGTCTTCGACTTCACAGAGTTTCTCCCAACAACAAAAATCCCACCACCACCACCACTGATGATGATGATTCTCTTGATACTACTTCACCCCTTAAATCCCCTTCTCTCCTTCCTCATTTCAGGTAATACCTTAGTTTCATTTTAATTTTATGCATAATTTAGATTCTGAAATTGATTAATTTAATGATTATACTATTTCAAGTTATGTACTTAATTTAATTATTTACTTATTGGAGCATTCATTCAAGTTTGACTATTTGGCTCAAAACACTCAACAGAAATGATTGGTTTAAATTTGATGAACTTGGAATGGAGATGCTGTCCATTGCTCTGCCTGCTGCTGTGGCCTTGGCAGCTGACCCTATTGCCTCATTGATCGACACAGCGTTCGTTGGACACATAGGTACATTTTTGGAAATTAATTCACTTTATGATTTGAGTTTGTATGTAATTAAAGACTAAAGAGAAATAAAAAGAAATTGTGAGTTACCTGGCTGCAGCATTTTATTCTCAATCTGGAAACTAACTATTCTAATGGCTTATTATGACTCTTTGGCAAAAAATAGCGGATAACTGATAAGCTAACTTATATCAGATGAACTTATATAGAATAGCTTATAAGCTACCTGATTGAATTTGTAGTGTTTGGTAAAATTAGTGGTTGAACTAGTTTAGAAATATGAAATGACATAAAAAATATATTTTAAATAATTAATATTTAAATTTTTTCAAGTAAGATGATTGGGGTAAAATTGAGAGAGAAAAAATGATAAGTTGTAAGCTTTAAGCTATAAGCTCGTGAGAAAAGAATATTATCAAATGAGTTTTTTTGTCATATGAGCTTATAAGTTATAAGCTCAAAATCTAGCATTGTCAAAAAGAGCCTATGCGCTGTTTGTTTTAGAGTTGTTGTTGTAAAAGGAAAATTATTCCTTAATTAGTTTTTCTCTATACAGGGGCGGTTGAATTAGCTGCAGTTGGGGTTTCAGCTTCTGTGTTTAATCTAGTGTCAAAAGTATTCAATGTTCCTTTACTTAATATTACTACATCCTTTGTTGCGGAGGAGCAGGCATTAATTGGAAAGGAGGAAGATTCCGGTCGAACTGAGGAGAATGGTATGATTTTTCAAGAATGGTTTCACTGTTTCAGTAGGATGTGTATTTTCCCTAGTCATGGTTGTAGATTTTCTTGATCAGATTTATATACCGATAGTTTGGGTCTCATGTGAGTGTTATCATAAATTTTGCAGGCAAGTTCCAACGCAAGAAGCTCCTTTCTTCAGTATCAACTTCTTTAGCACTTGCTGCAGCTCTTGGAATTGCTGAAACTGTAGCACTTTCACTTGGCTCTGGCACTCTTATGACTATCATGGGTATAGCTGCTGTATGTCAAAGCTGATTATTGATCCATATATTGCATTGTATTTGTATTTTGTTTCTGAATGTTCTGATTTCTTCCAAGTCTGAAATTTACCTGGAAAAACAACCACTCCAACCTAAACAAAGAAAATAAATAAATTGTTGGTTGCAAACACTTGATGCACAGTTATTTAACCAGTTTAGATTTAACTGTCTATGTACAACTTGTGTGGAGATTGAAGAGGTAGAACTACGACACAAAATCTATCTTAATTGACAGTAATATTTTGAACTAAATTTGATTTTGCTCATAAACTTGTAATTAATGGCTTATAAACTCGTTTTATCGTGTATAATTACCAATGAATTTCTCTCTCTCTCTCTCTCTCTCCCTCTCTCTCTCTCTCTTTCTCTCACACTTTATTATCTGTAGTGGTGCTGTTTTTATGAAGCATGAAATATTGAGAGGACAAAAATGACTTTAGGTATAAAATTGTATTTTATTTTAAACTATCTTTTAATTGGTGTATGAAATGTGTTGGGAATGGTTCTCATGCCTAACTTCAAGTTTTGTAACAATTTGGAAAGTTTTCAAGTCTAATTGCATTCTGTAGTTGTAGTCCGAAAGTTAATTATTTGTGTAATCAATTTGAGAAATGTAAACAATCATTATAAATTTACTGGTTTGCATCACATTAAGTTCTATGCTATGCATCACAAGAAATATATACTGTTTTTTTGTTGGTTTGAGGTTATAAAAAGAAAAGATACTGGTTTTTTGTTGGTTTGAGGTTATAAAAAGAAAAGAAAAAAGTTTTCACTACTCTTCATGGGCATGTGATTTTAAACAACTGGATTTTACTTGTATAATCTTAGACTGAATATAGATCTTGTTTGCATCATTAGTTCCACTTTGTATGCTGTACAGGACTCTCCAATTCGTGGACCTGCTGAGCATTTTCTTACATTGAGGGCCTTTGGTGCTCTACCAATTGTGATTGCATTAGCTGCACAGGGCACTTTTCGTGGATTTAAGGATACAAAGACGCCTCTATATGCTGTTGGCAAGTATTGCAGCAGCTTTCTCCCTCCCTCTCCATTTACTTACTCATAAGTTACATACAGTTGACTCCAGTTACAGTCGTTCATATCCTTTAAATAGTTGTATTTATCCAAGAATCAACACTTAAACACACCTCTCATATATATAAGTATCCTTGGCAAAGATGATCCGTGGTAAATATGAAATGCATATTGCGTAGTTGACTTAATTACTGAAACCATAATATCTTCTATATTATTTCCTCTCCATAGAAACAAGCAGATTCTCTTCCAATTTCTGTGATTGATTGTTTCTTTAGTTTATATCTGTTATTTCCCTGACGGTTTTATATGAATTCTCAATACTATTCTGCTTTATGAGCAGTCAATTTCTTGTTTTTACATGTTTGTACTCCGCAAAATACTCGTGCTGCTCCGCCAGTGCTGATGTAGAGAAATAGGGCATTTCTAGGTAAAGGATTTGCTGGATGTATAATTGACAAAGGCTTCTCTTGAAATTTCAGGTGCTGGAAACTTTCTTAATGTCATATTGGATCCAATATTAATATTTCTTTGTGGTCTTGGCATCAGTGGTGCTGCAATTGCCACAGTGATCTCTGAGTATGTCAGGAATGCGGTAAACTTAGTACTATATGTGCTTTTTGCACATGTCCTTTAATTCATGTGATCTCTGCTTTTAACAGAATTTGTCATTTTGCTCACCAGATTTTTAATAGCTTTCATTCTTCTATGGAATTTGAGTGGCAAAGTGCTCCTAATCCCTTTTGACTTTGATGGGACAAAATTTTTCAGCTATCTGAAATCGGGTACCTGCTTATAGCCTTTAAATAGTTCTATATAAAAATTACAAGAATTAAGTTGCATTTTCTCTCAAAACTACTTTTAGCATGCAATGGCGTTTCTTAGAAATTTATTGCTGGTTACAGATGATTGGCTAACTTGAAAAATAGCTATAATTTTATTAGAAGTCCATTTTCGAAGGATATTATAATCATTACATTGCCTTTCAAAGGTGAATTTTGTGCATTTGTACTTTTTACAGGATTTCTGTTTGTTCAATGTAAAATATGTAAATTTCTGTGTGTCTAAAAGGAAATGATGCTGCAATAATTGCATTCAATGTCTAGGAAGTTGTAATGACTAGGCATACTAACAAATAGCCTTGGATGCTGTAAAAGTCAAGGAATAGTAAAAACGCACTGACTTTTAACAGTTCATGTATGACTTACAACAATGTATACTTTGCATGTTTAACGAAATATGATTTTCATTTGCTTGAAAATGTTTTGTTTGGTTTACAACTATTTCTTGACAGAAGAGATCATGTGAGTTAAAGAGTAATGGGCATTAATTTTTACTTTTTATTTTTGCATTTTTTAGGTGGTCTTCTAATTGCCAGGACTTTGGCTGTGTTTATAACTATGACACTCACAACATCTTTGGCTGCTAATCAGGGCCCTATACCTATGGCAGGCCATCAAATTTGTATGCAAGTTTGGTTGTCTATATCTTTGCTCACTGATGCTCTGGCGCTGGCTGGTCAGGTTGGATCATACTATTGCATTGGCTTATAAAGTGCCACTTAATTAATTCAGTTATATTATATACCAATGGTGCACAAGATTGAATAATCAAAGCATATATCATAGGCAGTTTAGTTCATCCAGTTTCCAAATCACGTGAATCCAGAAGAATAAAATTTCATAATTATGAAGTGCAATCTGTTGAATATTAAAGGGCTTCCTCTGACTTGAAATCAAGCAAATTGGGTATCATCAAGTTTGAAATATTCACTGATAAGAGAATGTTGCTGTAAAAAATTCCAATATTCTATCATATTCTCCAACATGACTAAAAAAGAAAAACAGTTGGCAAATGGCAAGTTTTGAAAGAATCGGTCGTGGATCATACTTTTTCAAATGATAGAGATGCTACAAAGTCTACCAGTAGTGGAATTCCTATTATTTGAAAATCTGACACAAATAAACTGTTTGAAAATTATTAGTGAGTGCAATTCATTTTACTGAAACTTACTGTGTCATGTTATGCATTTATTTTACAGGCTCTTCTTGCCAGTAGTTACTCACTAGGAAATTATGAGCAAGCACGCCTCATTATATATAGAGTGATACAGGTTACTGGTTGTTATCCCCATAATCTTCTTCCCTTTTTTTTTATCAGATTAGGACATACACTGATCCATGTCTCCTTTTTTCTCCTTCTCTCTTCTACAATCTAGCAGATTGGCTTAGGAGCTGGAATTTCTTTGTCAATGATCTTATTTGTTGGTTTTGGACCATTTTCTACTTTGTTTAGCACAGACTCAGAAGTTTTGGATGTTGCTCGGTCAGGTATATTGGTAAGAAATCACAATTGTTTGCTGAGAATTACTTTTGTAATTTCCAGCTTGATTGCTACAGCCTACGAGTCGAAGTGAACTTCATTTGGATGTATTTTTATATTGAGAATACTTTTAGATTCAGACTGTTATTCCCTTTATTATCTGGATGAATCCATACCCTGCCGGCTAGTGTTTTTCTGGCAGTATCAGAAAGAAATATGTAACTGCTATAAGGGTATTTTGGCCATGCCGTTGCCAACCTTTTAGTGGTGATACCTAATGTTTATTATATGTAATTTGATTGTCCATTCTGTCTTTGGAGGCATGTATGTAGTAATGTTGTTTGAAATATCTGAAACTTAGCCCACATGTGCAGTTTGTTGCTGGATCTCAACCAGTGAATGCTTTGGCATTTGTTATTGATGGGATTTATTATGGTGTATCAGACTTTGAATATGCTGCTTACTCGATGGTAATTACATACTTCGATGATTAATAGATACTTAAAATTTCAATTTATTTTTATCCTCTTAACTGATTTCCATTCCTCTCTTTCTTTTTGCCCCGTCTTTCTTACTTCTTTTGTTTGGCTTTTGTCAAGGATAGGTGGTAGTTGGACTAATTTCATCAATTTTCATGCTGGTGGCTACTCCAGTGGTCGGACTCCCTGGAGTCTGGACAGGATTGTTTCTCTTCATGATGTTGCGTGTTCTAGCTGGAGTTTGGAGGTAAAGTATCTAATTTATTTTGACAAATACTCCCTCCGGTCAACAAAAATTGATTTATCTGAACTATATTATGAACCAGATACATCAACTTTTGTAGAGTTAATTGTCTCTTATAAAAAGACCGGAAGTAGTATCAGATACTGTGTTTCACTATTCATATTTGGGTCCTAGAACAAAGAACACTGGAATAATGATACATAACACACTGGTTTAAATGGAATTTGATATGATGTGGTGTCGCCGTCATTAGTTTTTTATTCTCTCTTCATCTATCCTGCTGGGATGGGATGGGAGGGAATCTATTGTGCAGGATACTTTTTTGATTACATGAGAAGATTTTGATTAAGTTAATATTTATATTTTTCTTTTTTTAAGGTTAAGCAGCAAAAGTGGCCCATGGGATATGGTTTGGTATAAAGATGGAGCAGAAGACTAATTCTAAAGAGCTCCAATGAGATACTGAAAGGTTCTGTACCCTCTCCTGCTCCTAACGAGAATCCAGTAGCAGTACAGGACTAAAACAAACTAATAGATTGTTGCAGAAACTGCTGCAAACTAAATGCCAAAATCTTTCTGGTACAAGTAGAGAGAGTTTGAACAGCTAAATGAGCAAGGGATTGAATCAACGGTATGCAGCATAGAAGTCAAATCTCTTAACTTTCTGGCATTGTGCATTCCTTTGCATATTTTCATTGCTGATGGAAGCTGCATCTTAAAGGTAGGTGTCTGGTACTGACATGTGCTCTGTTACTTCTGCTGTATATGTGAGGTTCTATAGATATGAAGTCTCTTTCTAGGAAAAAAATCATTATTATGTAACCTTCACTAACAAATTTGTCAAAGGGTCTTAGATTCTTTTCTTTAGGTAATGTAAATTATGTATAATTTAGTAAATATAAATGTGTTGACTTGGAACCTGAATATCTAAATATGTTAATTTCTTCACAAATCATCCTTTTGTCTTTATAATTTGATTCTTCTGTCAACTATCATCAATCCCTATGCATGTATAAGACTTACATGAACCCCTGTCATGTGACATGACTAAAGAATTGATTTCAGAGATTGAAAGATGGTGACAACTTGCCTACCCATTTCATAAAAATGGGTCAACCAGCCCATCCTAAATGTCTCAAATATAGTGGTGCATTCATTAAAGTGTGGTTATTTTTCAATTATGTCACTACAACTTTTAATAATTGTAAATTCACCCATCTAGTAAAAACAAAATTGAAAATTCATCCATGTTGGAATTCAAGGTTTTCTATCGTTTTCTTCCATCTTCTTCACCTATATTCCCCCTGTTATGGATTTCCAAAAAAACTCTCTTTTTACTTCTTCTTCTCACTAAATGCTTCTTCTTATTCTTATAGAAATTCAATCGGTAACATACTATGGTATCAAATTCAGGCGTTTCTTCAACAAATTTGGGTAGTTCTTGAGCAAATCTGAATATTTATACTTGTTCATATTTTGTTAGATTTTGATTTTAGTATTTGATTTAACACTTCTTTATCGAAATTAAAATCAGAAAATATTAGAAATTTGGGTAGTATTTGATTTGTATGATATTTCTGGGTTGTGGTTTTTTTGTTAAAATTGATCTGAAACTTGCGAGTTTGAATATAAATGTACGGGTCAAAATCCGGGTCACTTTGACACCAGCCGAAGGTTGAAGATGACTCATTTGTTAATGACGCAGCGTATATGGTATATATATTAAGCAACAAAACTTATGAACAAACATATGCTTTGCCGCAGTGGTCACTGAGCGCATCCCGAACTGGGACTAGTAGGTTGTGTGTTCAACCCTTACTAGTGACATTTTTTCTTTAACTTTTTTTTTTTTAATAATTGAAACTTTATTAATTATTACTTTGGTATAATAGTAAATTCCTTTTGAAATTTTGTTAATTTCTATTTTAAAAACTAACTTTTTTTTTTACAAAGATGTTAACTTAACAATCAATTAGAAACTTAAATTTTGAATTGATAAGATTGAATCGTTTGATTGTCAAAATTTAAATGTTTAATTTATTTTTTAGTGTGATTAGGTATATATATTGAATGGTTTGATGGAAAAAAATTGAATTTGTTAATTATGGTAAAGTTAGTTTAGTCCAATCAAAAAAACTACAATTTCAACCATTTATGGCTTATAAAAAAAAACTCAACCATTTTTTCATTTTTTATCTCTTTTCTAAACTATTTTTTCCCTTTCTTTATGAATCATCACCCTTATACGAGGAAAATGAGAGAGAGAAGCATCAAAAGAGCATGAGAGAATCCAAATCCAATTGAGATCACCTCTGAAGCAATTGTTTGCCACTTTGTGAGAGAATCCAAATCCAATTGAGATAAAATAAAGACCGATAATTTAATTTATTTTTTTATAGATGGACAAAATGGCAAACTATTGAAAATTCAACACACACAAAATGGAGAGATCGGGGTTCGAATTCCGATTACGACATCTAATCTAACAAGTTTGACATTTTTATCAGTTAAACTATAATGTAAACGCATAAAAGGATTATGCAACGTTTAGACGGCTAAAATTGTTAACATGTGCTTTCTATTTTAATATATAAAAAATATAAATAAAAGGATTCCACGTTCATTAATATTTTAAACATGCCTCCTAATAATATAGTAAGATATGTATTCTATTTAAATGACAAAATTACTCGTTCAAATAATTTCATATCCATTAACATTTTTTCTAAATTATTTTGTAATAATTTATAATTTTATAAATGATTTTGTTATTAACTAATTAAATAATCATATATAATTTTAAATAAAAAATCACTGGCGGCATTGAATAAACAATATCAAGTTTTTTTATAAAAATCGTGACCAAACAAATAACTCTATTATATATGTTAGATGAGCTAAATAAGAGGTATGGTATATCTTATTTGTAAATAATAAAATTATCATTGTAAAAAAAATGTATTTAGTTTTTTATAGAATTTAAATTAATATTCCTATTTTTGTAAATTTTAATAAATATCATAGTTTTCATTGAATTTTGATTTTTTAGATTATATAAATTATAAAATTACCTTTGTGCCAAAATCATGTATATACTTGAAAATTTATTTAAGGTTTGTTTGTTTTAGAAGAAATATGGGAGAGAGAAAGTGAGAAGAAAGTAGTTACTCCATCCGTCTCAAAATTATTGTCACAATTTGACTGTGTGTATTATTCATACAATTTACTAATTTTGGTAAGTCTGATCCCAATTTACTAGAATAACTCCATCTTTTTCGTGATTTGGGTGCCACTCGCCTAGCTAGCTTTTAGTTGTCGTTGTCGTCGACGTCGTGTCGTACTCACCAAATGCTTATCTAGTTAGGGTCGAGTGTGGTTTAATGGGCTCGCTTGCACGTTGGGCTTTGCCTTATATAATCGAAATAATATCTGATTGAGGTTGAAAATATTATGACGGTAAATATAATTAATTATTTAAAAAGAATTAAGATGTTTTTTTTTTTACAAAAGAATATGTAAGTTTGTTTTTTTTTAAAACAAAGAAGTTAAAGGGTTTGAGAATTTGAGAAGGTCCACACTTTTTACAAAAGAATATGAAAGTTTATTATTATTTATTAAACAAAGAAGTTAAAAGGTTTGAGAATTGCAGAAGCTCGACACACCGTAACACATGAAATAACGAGTCAATTATTGAATTGTTTATCTGTTTTTAGTTCCCTACGTTCGTGTAATTTGATTACTTGATCCCCTAAATTGGTTTCCATGACGCGAAAATAGGCTAAAAAAATTTAATTTTTAGTTTTTGTCTCTTAAATAGAATTTAATCGTATGATTTTGTCAAGAATTTGAAGGTTGTTATAATTAGAGACGGATATAGAACGGGACAAACTACGACTCAATAATTAATCGTACATTGTTATACAATATCTATTAAGGAAAGTGAACATCAACATAAAACTCATAATATATGATATTATATTTCTGATATATTTTTTTAAAATAATACTATTTAATTTGTTTTTAATTAATTAATATAGTTGTTATATTTTATAAAAATAATTTAATGCCTTAAAAAAATTCAAAAAAAATACCAGTAAAATAAATCTCATTAAATAACACGCAACGCAAAAAACGGCGTACAAAACGGATGCTCCTAGCGATCACACTCTCCCTCACTCTCTCTAACTCGCGAGTGGGCTTTACACGCGCATGAACAGTGTCACCTTCAACCTCAGCCGGGTCGACCCATACCAGAACCGGGTCAAACCGCGGGTTGTTGCTCCAGCATCATTATCTTCGGTTTTTCATCTCCATTTCGTCCGATTTTTTATGGGTTTCAACCAGAATTCAATGTATAACACAAAATTATAAGTTTTAAACATCAAAACATGAGATTTAAAGCAAAATTTGTGAACTTTGTGAACCCATAAAAAGAAAAGGTTTTTCTTAGATTACTCCCTCTATGATTGTTGAAAAAACACAAAATTTGTGGCATTAGTTTCGAAAAATCATGATCTACAAGAGCCTTGTAATATTTCACTGCAATTTAAAGTTTCGAAATTTTGAAAAGAAAAAAAAAACGAAAATTATCTTTTTTGACGGTATAAAAACGAAAATTATCTAGAAATTAAGAAAAGAAGAATTAGAGATGAAAAAATAAAATAATTTATTTGCAAACCTGAAGTAGATGAAATCATGAAACAAAAATCATCGGTCTTAATTTTGTGTGGGTGGTTTTGCAATTACAAGATTTTAGCTTACTAGTTTTGCAAAGTTTGTATTTTCATTACATAAATAATAGAAAATAGATTGGATGGTTTAGATTAAGCCAACTTAAATGGGTAACTCAGCCCATCTTAACAGAATGGGTAGATAAGAATTTGCCTTGAAAGATACATTTATAAAGGGAGTTAATTAGGAATCTTATCTTTTCCAGTCAGACATTTTCAAGTTTCAACAACCCAATCAATAAGACTAGTTATTCTTTAGGGATCAAATGGTACATCAACTTCAATTTTTATGGATAGGCATAGCAGAGTATCATGTACAATACAAGTACAACAAGTGTCTCCCAAAAAGTACAAGAAACCATAATAGTTGAACTTGGACAATATAAATTATAATTATATCTCAATGGAAATTCATAGTACAAAGCATCTTTACAGTGATAGAGATGCTAAATAGAAAGCAGAAACATGGCATTATTTGCATCACTAAGGTAGGGAAAAAAGACCTATAAATAACCCCACCAAAGTGAAAAACAAAAACCTTGTAAGCACCAAGGAACTTCAAGATCCTATATGTGAAAAACATATATCTAGTAACTTCTTCTCTTCTAATAAACCAAAATCATAATCAGGTTTTAAGAAACTATAATCATAACCAACTTCAAGATCTGCAAACTGCATATTATTCCAATTTTCAGGCAAGTAACCACCCAATCTTTGCAGCTGCTGAGAAAGATCACTCAGCTTCCTACTTTGCCCTGAACTTAATCCATGCAGTGCACATCCATTATTTCCTCTCTCTTTTAATTTAGTGTTTTTATTAGTATTGTTGTTCAAAGCTTCAACTTGGGATATGCTTTCAATTGCTCCAACAGTGCCACCATCAGACAGATGAATTCCCTGCATGTAAGGTACTATTTGTGCTTCATCACTCTTACAATCAGTAGATTGGCCTCTCAGCTTGAATTCCAATCCCTTAAGCTCACTTTTCATCTCACCAAAACCTCCATTTTTATTTTGCTCATTTTGTGACTGAGCATGGCTTAAGAAATGTCCAATTACTTCCTTCTTATGTTTCTTCGCTAGAGAAGCCTCGGTTTTTATGTTAAAATACTCAGAATCTGGTCTTTGATTGCTATCTGGAAGAATATTGTGCAGGTTTCCAAAGAAATTATTGTTGCAGCTCATCTCAAAGGATTTCAAATCCTCCCCCGATCCTCTTATTGTTTCTCCATTCTTCACCAAAATCCCATTTTCTGCTATATCAGAAGGTCTACAAGCAGCTCCCGAGTTTATGGATGAATCTATAGGCTCCTTCTGCACATGGTAGCACTCACCTATGCCAGAATTTTCCAAAACGTTCTCTGATTTACTCTCTAGTCGTTCGCTTTCCACGGGTTTTTCAGACTTAACATTCTTGTAAGACTCTTGATGAACCATTTTCTTACATTTCTTATTAGCTTGACATTGGGCAGTGCCAACTATCATCACTTCCTCCGATTCCTCTACCGAGTCATCATCAGCAACAAAATTTTTAGAAAGAATCTTATTCTCTTCATCAGACTGATGAAGATTACCCTCCAACTCTTCAACTTTTGCAAGATCCTCCTCGCCGTTCAAAGAATCTGCAGAACCACCACTTGATGATGGTGATGGTGATCCATTAGGAAAATTCAAACGAGCACTAGGTCCATACATAGCCTTAGCTGCTTTATCATAAGCAAGAGCAGCTTCATGTGCTGTAGAGAAAGTACCAAGCCAAAGCCTATGTGCTTTCTCACCAACATGTTTACCATTGATTGGTTCGCGAATCTCAGCAACCCATTTACCCCAAATCCTCTGTCTAACTCCTCTGAAATTGCAATCTGAATTCTGAGGACCACCTTTACCTCTCATGCACCCTTTTCTTGAACCTTTTGCAGGAACTTTGTGAATCTTTTCTGCTCCATTATCTCCACAACCAAGCTTTTGTTGTTGCTGTTTGTTGTAGTTCTTCCACTTCTCAAGAGTGTCTTCCACTGAATCACTTCTTCCACCACTGCGTCTCTTGCGCGATTTCCTTTCTCTGCAGCCATTTCAACAAGCAAATAAACAACATTTTTTGTTAATTTTCTTTGAATTACTTCAACAAAACTCAAGCTAATTCACAAAAGTAAAAATTGTATAAGAATCTAGAAATCAGGCCATGCAACAACAAAATAGATGCAATGAAAATAAAATATATTAACACCAAATAGAATTTGAACCAAATGAAATAAACAAACAAATTAACTAATTGCAAGAAAACCATAATAAACCGAATTCGCAATCAACAGATCTCCATTGTAAGATGAAAATTGAATAATTTGTATTCTACCTTCACCATCGAGTTAAAATACAATTTGAATACATCTTGTCTAATTTTCATTTAAAATTCGAGATACAAGATTCGTTTCATTTTCATCTAACGGTTAAATCTATGATTGTTGGAACTCATACTTCAAAGAAACCATTTTCGAAGTTATCAAATCTGAAAAAGATCGAACGAATCATATTCCAACTACTAAATTTAAATTACAAGTCAGAAATATGATTCATCTAATGAATAAGATTCATGAATGATTTTAACACTAAGATTGCAAGAAATCAACTTTTCTTCTATACATAGCTTATGATAAATGAATTTAGAAGAAAGAAACTGACCCAGTAACGGTATCAATCTTCATACGCTTTTTTGCTACTCAAGGAAGGAATATAGAATTTGGTTCCTTTTTTGTGTATAGTTTTGGAGTTTGTGTTATATTTTGGGGTTTAAGAGAGGTTTTGTGATGTGTATATTGAACTATTGGTGGGTGTAAGCATCATCACATACGTCACTCTTGACTTGGAAACTAAGAAAAATATTGAAGTGATCAAATTTAGTTTTGTGATAGATATTTAATCTTTGTACAAAACAAAACCTTTCTACAAAGGGAAATGTAGATTTTTCTATCATTATCATCATCATCATATAAAAGAAATATATAGATTTATAGATTCAGATAGGCTTGGTAACGTGGCTAATTTTGAGCTTCTGGGGTTATGACACGTGTCAATTGGTTCATTGGTGGCAAGCTGTCAAGAGCTTTCTTCATTGTGAAGAGCTTACTCTCTATTTGGTGTTCTTGTTTGCAGCTAGCTTTTATTGAACAATATGTTTTCTGGCTGATTCTTGTATTTTCCCAATGCACATCTAGATTCATTTGTCTTTGTTTGAATTTTTTTTCTGCTAAGTTTTCATTACACTATGATTGTTAAATGATGATTTTTTTTATGAGATAAATGATGATATATATTGATATGTATTGAATGAATTTCTATTTGAGGTAGTTTTTTAAGAGGAAAAATTATAATTATTTTTATTTTTTAATAGTAAATGGTAAACAAATAATTGCATTTGGAAAAGAAACTAATTGCATTTCAATAATATTTTTTACCCAATATTATAAATAGAAAATATAAGCTATATAAAGCAATTATAAAAAAGAAACTATATAAAGCAGAAAAAAATTCAGTTTGATTTTCAATAATATTTTTTTGCCGAATAATATAAATAGAAAATAGAAACTATATAAAGCAATTATAAAAAATAAACTATATAAAGCAAAACAAAAATATTCGGTTTAATAACCGAATTTTATGGTTCGGATCGAAAATCAAACGAACCAATTAAAAACCGATGTTGTTTGGTTCGGTTATTGGATTCAGTTTTTAAGAACTGATGAACCGAACTAATAGATATATTATTAACCATATATTTCTTTATTTAGTTCAGCCCACACCATGTTATTGAATATTGATGATGAATTTTTCTCTTCCTCCTCCTCCTCTATATTTCTCTTAGCCCCCCCCCCCCCCCCCCCCCTCCCCTCCAAATTCCAATTTTACCCTTCAGTTCGGAAAATGTTTTCCGAAATAAAGTGAAGTGAAAACAGCCCTCCCAATTATGATTTTATTTCGAAAGCGCAAGTTGTTTCGGAAAAGATTTTCTGCTCGCTACTTATTTCGGAAAACATTTTCCGAAACATACCTTTTATGTATGCAGTCTTTACCCACTGTACTTTCAATTCTTCATCCCCACTCAATCTCAACGACTCCAACGAAAATGGTGTTTTATTTTGTTTTGGGAATTACAATCAACATTGAAGCATTGCCAAGAGGTTTCAAAGCATTTTTCATGTCATCTATAAGGTAAGAAGCATTTCAAACTAATTCTTTTGTGATATAAAAGTCTGAAATTTTATAACTCTGACAGGTCTATTTCGGAAAACGTGATCCGAAACCCCTTTTGAAAACATTTTTCGAAAGTTTTTTGGTAAATGTTTTCCTAAAGAAATTGGAACCTGCACAATCGACGGATAAAAATAAATTGGATGTAGCAGTTTCTTCGTTGCCTAACATACCCCAACCGACAGATTTAAAGAAACCAGATGTGACAGATCCTTCTTTGCCTAGCATACCCCAACCGGAGGTGTTCGTTGTAGATACAAGTGCTCAATTTGCAACAGCTAAAACATATATGTAGCAAGATGAATTGATTAAATGGGTATGTGGGGAAGCTGCAAAATTAGGATTTACTATTGTAAACGTGAAAGCCAAATACGGTGCAAATAGAAGAAAACAGTTTTTTGTGTTAGGTTTCGAAAGGGGTGGTGAGTACAAACCAACTGGCAAGAAACAAAAATTTGAAAAAACTGGATCGAGAAAAATAGGGTGTCCACTTAGGCTTCGTGAGTATTATCTTGCATCACGGAATTAGCATCTTCCAGTTGTATCTGGGTTACACAACCATGAGTTGGACAAAGTCTTAGAAGGCCATATCATTGTTGGACGATTGAAACAAGAAAAAAAAGGAGTTGGTTGCCGAGTTGACAAGTGTAACCACCCTAACCCAATATTCAATTTATCTTAATAAAAGAATGATTTTTCTAAACTACGCAGCGGATAAAAATGACTTTAAGACTCGAAGTCAAAATGAATTATAAAATATTGGTTCAAGGTGTTACATTCTTCATTAAAAACACTACTAACAAAATTAATTAGTAATCGTCACTTATACAAAATCCTTTTTATAAAAGATACACCTTTAATTTAAATAAAACAACAAATAAAGACTCTATAAACCCTTCTCTGTGTCACAATCAGAGCGGAGCTTTCACCAACAACTCGAACACCGGCAAAACATACAACCTGAAAACCTGAACCCCAACGGTTCAGCACAAACACAAAACAGAGGGTTAGATAACATAATCATAATCAGTGACTAATATATCGAATATCAGACACTAAATAACATAAAACAGTTGAATAAATTCGATTCAGACAACTCACACGTGTATTAAGTATATTCGGGTATGTAACAGACATACTCAGACATGTATCAGACATATTCATTTATCAATTTGAGGAATATAAACATCCAACAAATAAGGAATACACAAAGACAAGTATCATTTATCAATTGTGAATGCCACATAATTTCCAATGCATTCTAATGTCACATAGATATGATATGTCACCTAGACATATCTATATGCATGTGGTATCAATTCATCATAGTCTTGGGTAACTTAATCCAAGTGTTTTAGATCATCGTCTCTAAAATATTATAGATCATCGTCTCTCGAATAACAGTAAACTGGATTATCGTCTCCAGGATACTCATCAATATACACAACTTATGAATGCATGAAATGTGCATATACCAAACATATGGTTTCATCTCAACTATAACATCAACATAATATGGATAATATAATCCAAATATTCTAAATCATCGTCTTTAGAATAACTCTACTAATGATAAATCATCATTTATCATCATCAATAAATCAACATGACAATTCAACATCATAAATCACATCAATCATTAATTAAAATCAACAATCATCATCATTAATCATCAACATATAATGTATCAATAAGGGTTAACAACATAATCATCATCAACAACTCAAGGAAAAATACATTTATTCCATAGTCAAAAGATACTAAAACTAATCAACAATAATAGTTATTTAATTCAATTAATCAAACTAATTAAGCATATTTTATTACCAAAATATGAGCAAACACCAATAACCAAGCATCATATCAGAAAATAATTCCGGAATCGAAATCTACGCGAACAACTGAATAAAATAGGTTTCGGGTGCAGAAGTCAACAAAAAGTCAAAATTAGTTAACACAAGGGGTTGCGTCGGCTAGTGTTCGACGCAAAACACTGTTCATACTGCAGAATTGCAGAAAAACGCGTTTTTGAGTTCGGCTTACTCAAATAATCACTTATAATTTTTTTATGATCAACATCGTGGAAGTATTAGTTTAAGGTAAATCATTGATAATGTTAAGTCACTTGACACACGTAAAATATGTTTACGATATGCAATTTAATTTTTTTATAATCAAATTTGTGTTTTTTATTACTTAAATTTTTGTATGAAATATAATTATTTGTCTAATTTATATATTATAATTTTTTTAACGGCCCCCTCGAATTTTATTTCCTAGTTCCGCCACTGATCGGATTTGTCTTAATTGTCATAATTTGTTGTTATGTTGTTGTTGTTGTTGTTGTTGTCGTCTATTTAGAACTATTTGTTAAAACTCTAATCATACCCAAATTTGATAACACTTTGAAGTTCTATCAATTCCGTTTGTGTAATAGCGCACCTACTACAATGAACTGTTTTGTGCATTAAGCCAAACACATCACTATTGACGATTACTTGAATGTGACGTTTTCGTAACAAACATAACTATATATTTGTGATGCTTCCTTCTCAGTGCAAAGAGACTTTTTACATAACTCGAAAATCAGAGTAAACACAACAATGTGGGTTGGTTACTTTTACAAATGGTTAACATAGAAGTATCTGAAGGTTGTTCGAGATACGAAAACGATGATGGCTGTTATGGAGTATGATTGTCTCTACGTTGACATGAACTCGATTATACACGAATGCTTCCATCCCGAAGATTCGAAAGTTGTTACTCTCAACTTTAATTTTCGCATTCCAAATTTCTTTCTTTCTTTCTTTAATGTTCTCTTCTGTTTTGTTTTTTCATTTTCTTCCTTACTCTCAACTTCAATTTCGTTTCATTTCTTTCTTTTTTGCGATTAATCACGTTTCTTTCTTTGTTTGTGATATATTCCATTTTGTTTTGCCATTTCCATCCCGATGATTCAACGTTTCTTTACCCTCAACTTCAATTTTTGCTTTCCAATTTCGTTTTTTTTTTCCGATTAATTCTGTTTTGTTATTTCGTTCAGATCTTATCACCCCCAACCTGCGAAGAAGTGTTCAGCAATGTATGTCAGTGCATTAAAAGGCTTGTGAGCACTGTTATGCCACATAACCTCGTATACCTTGCAATTGGTGAGACAAATCACTTTCTTTTTTATATTATAATATCATAAGTACTGGAACATAGTTTATCTGCAGACTCTCTAAGTCCTTAAATAACTACATTTTTTCAAGGATGTTAAGTGATTTTCATTGGAAAGACATTATATGATATGTTATTTAGTTTTTGAAGTGAATTTTTTTTTTGTTTATTTAAATTAAGTATTTTAGACTAGTGCAATGAAATCAAAAGAGCCGATAGACATAATCTATTATTATTTAAACAAATTGTTTAAACGAACAGTAACACTAACATAATATCAAAAGGGCAAAAATATAATAAAACATCAAAAAAATATTTTTATAGATAGTAAATTAATAATCGAAACAACAAATATTATCAAAATAATAATAATTCACTATAAAAACAATAATAAAAATAATGACAATACATTATCTAATCTAAATATAATATAGATATGAAATATGTATATAAATGTATTGCATAATGTGACCTAATTAAGAATTAAGAATTAAGAATGCATAAAAAAAACATATGAAAAATATAGAAATAAAAAAGATGTAAACGAAAGTATCATGAGACAGTAGAGTAAATTAATTGGTTCTAAATGAAAGATTATTATTGGTTAATAGATTAGAGTTTTTAGAGAGACAAACTCCTCTCTAAGTTTTCTTCATCTCATTTCATCCAAAAGGTGGTGATTTTGAGTTTTTTTTTTACCCAAAATCACATATTTTCATCTTTTTCTATTTGCTTTAATCTAAATAAGTGATTTTCACATAGATTAAAATTTTCTTTCGTGCGCTTTTTTTTTGTGATTTCATCGTCTCGTCTTTTCACAATCTCTAAAAACTAATTTGTAAGAAACACACACGAATGTGTGTATATATATAAATATATGAAATAACAAATAGATGTACTAAACTCATACTCATATCGGCTAGTTGAAGTTCCTTATCTGGGAGTTGACTCGAAAGGCGTCCTTTAAATTATTTTATATCAAAATTATTATTTTTTAATCTGTAACAAACGAACCATAAATTAAAAAACTTAAGCATAAAAGCTTCGTATTTTTTTTTAAAAATTGATTTTTTTTATACTAAACAAATAGTACGAAGTATAAAATAACTTTAGTTTTTTTTTTTCCCTAAAAAATCTCTAAATTTTTTGGAAACAAAATCAATTTTTTAAAAATTTAAACAAACTCACCCCGACTAGTAAAAAAAGACACTAAGTTTTGTCATTTATTTATTTTTATCAAAAAATAGGGGTTTAGGCTCTGTTTGGTAACACAAATAAGCTAGCTTATAGCTTATTATATGAACTTATAAGCTTGTTTCAAAAATTTAGAGGTGTTTGGTAACAAGCTTTTTGTACTAGCTTATAGCTTTTTTTCAGATGCTATTTCAAGTAGCATTTGAGCTTATAGCTTATAGCTTTTTACACTTTATTCCATTTTTACCCTTTAATTTAATAACTACCCACTCTAAAAAATAAACTACCCACTATCAATTATGTAATTTTATATTTAATAACCACTTTAAAAGCTAATTTTACCAAACATTTTAATTTCAATAAGCTAGCTTTTCAGCTATCAGCTATAAGCTAGCTTTTCAGCTATCAGCTAGCTTATCAGCTATCAGCTAGCTTATCAGCTTATTTTTACCAAACAGACCCTTAATATAATAAAAAAATATAGGGGTTTTTTTTTATTTTTTTGACAACAGCGCAGAGGATTGTTTGGTTATCATTCTTAGGTGAATGTCAATATGTCATAAACCCTAAACTAAACTAAAACCCTTCTTTCATTCATCCATCTACCAAACTCGACGATGGGCAAGAAACAGAAGTCGCAGCAGATTCTTCTTCCGCCGGACCTCCCACCGGAGATTCCTGACGAAGAAGTTGAGTTTTCCGACGACGACGTTAAATTCGTCAACGAAAATCGCGCCTATGCTTCTTTGCTTTCTAACTTGGACACTCAATCAATCACCAAGTTCGTTATCTCTCTTCCTTCCTTATTGTTATATGTTACTTTAACTTCAATGCTACATTTTTCTTTGTTTTGTGTGTTAATTGTTCGAATTAAAATTAGGGTAAAAATTTTCTCTTTTAGGATTTGGATGTTTTATCTCAACATTTATGTAACTAGGAATTCATTACAATTAGAAATTTTCATAGTTATAAGCTATATAGATTGAAATTGACCTACAAAAGTGTTTATTTTTTAATTGACTATGGATCGGTTTGGATTGACTTATTTTTGAGCTTATGCGAAACAGTTTATTGCAAATAAATAAGCTTTTATGTGTTATTCATAAGCTTGTCTAGGTAGTTTATGTAAAAACAATGTATAAAGATACACTTTTCGTTAGTGAGAACTTATGAATTAGTATAAAAAGCTTATTTATTTGCATTAAGTTATTTTTCATAAGCTAAAAAATAAGCCAATCTAAACAGGCCCTGTGTGTCTGTTTAGATTGAATCATTTGAGCTAATATACTTATATAAGCGCCTGTGAGACTGTTTGAGAGAGCTTATGAAAAAAGCTTATGAACTTCTTAATTTGTTTTCAACTTGGTTTATTAATCTCTCCATGATAACTTACCAAAATAACTTATAGCTTATATGAAAATAGTTTGACTTTATTATGTCTTTTGTTAGAGAAATTGCTTGTATGCTCCTAATTACTAGTTATCTAAACTGGGTATATTACAAAATCTTTCCGAGCCTGCAATTAAATGTTGGAGACATCAACACTTTCTGAGAACTAATGCAATTTTAACCATTGTCGTGTCTTTATTGTCACTTGTAGAGTGTGGAAATTACTTATAAATTGCAACAGTTTAGCTCATGTGATGTGACTAACTACACATTGTAGTTGTGAGTTTAACTGACGTAGGATATACTTTTCTTTTTTGCAACCTAAGGCATGTTACACGGGTTGCTGATGCCAAAGAAGATGCTTTGGAGAAACTATATGAGCAACGCAGGCAAAAGACTGCTCTCAAGAAAGAAAAAGAAGAAACAGGTTTGCAGGTTGATCGAGTAGATGCTCTTCCAGTCAAGACATTAGATGGAAAAGTCTATTATCGAACAGGTGTCTAGTGTTCTCTTATAAATAATTTGTGCATTGTTGTTGTTTATTATTCTTTTCTTTCTTTTATTAATTGATTTGGTAACATATGTTGTTATCACATTCTGCAGCTACGAAGACGGCACCAGTAAATGCTCCAAGTGAAGAGGAAACTGGAGAGGATGGCAACGAAGACATGGGTTTAGTGAAGCTAACTAAGGCTGAAAAGAGAGCCAAACTTAAGAAAATTAGAAAAGAGGGAAAAAAACAAGGGAAAGAGGTGGCTAAAGAGGAACTGGAAGAAGTACCACAGGCAGCAGTTTTGGTATTTTCCTAATGTGTTTAACAATACTGATTTAACATATTTTGAAGGTCCATTAATTTGTTAAAGAGGGATTGGATAAGACAATAATATTTGTTTCTCGTTTGATTTTTAATATAGATAGGACAAAACAGAGTTTTTTGTTCCACTTTAGATTTTTAAAATTGTCACAGAACAAAACATTTCAAATTGAAATGCTAAGTATTTTCCCTCCTTAAACCCATATTAGTTCTAACTCTCTTTACACATTTGGAACCTACCACTACTTACTCTCTTTACACATTTGGAACCTATCATAGTTACTTCCTTGGCTGGCCCTAAGTGGCTGGCAGCGATGCAGTGTGAGAATGATGCATTGATTAATAACAATACTTGTCGCTCTTCCTGGACATAGGCAGGGAATTGGCTGTAAATGAGTATTTTGGGTAAAGGGTAATCCATATGGAAATATTAATAAATATAAAGCACAACATTTGGCAAAAGGATTTCACTAACAACTTGATTAGGAACGTTTTCTGCTGCAGTGGAACAAGTGACTACTAGAATAGTCCTTACCTTAGCACTAACTCATTATTGGCATATCCAGCTACTAGATGTAAGCATACTCCTAAATAGAGTCCTAGATGAACTGATGAAGTACATGCAACAGTCTCAAGGGATTGAATCATCTAATCAATCATTAGTTCACAAGGTTTACAAACACTACATGGGCTCAAAGAGGCATTCAATGGATGGTCTGTGAGGCTTCTTATGCACTATTGGGTTTGGTTTCAAGACCATCGGGCGTGATTCATCCGTTTTCACTCTTCATGGTTCCTTGCACTGTCTCTATGTGGATGGTATTATAGTAATTGTCATAGACTCATAGGCATCTCCTTTTCTTTTACACAACTAAATCAAACTCCACTTTTCTATCAAATGGGCATTGAAATAAAATACGAGGCGATGGTTGGCTATTCCTATCACAGGCTGAATACATGCAGGATTTACTTGACAATGCTCATATGATTGAAGCAAAAGGGTATCCACTCTAAGGATAGAGCTTTCAAGCTCTCTAGGTATGTGGCAGAGGAACATCGAAAGCTAGTTAGAGGGTCCTTAGGTATTTAGAAGGGTGTGACATTATGGTTTTCTTCTCAAACCAACATTATATTCTCGGTGCCTCTCACTAATATTGTATTGTGAACTTGTGATGCGGACTGGTCATCTGACCCAATTGATCGAAGGTCAATCTCTAGCTTACTGTCTGTGTTGTTGTTGGTGGAAGGCCGAAAATCCGCCATATAAACATGTCATTGCGGCTTATGGTGCCTCCATGGTGTGCATCCTGTCACTAATTGCTTATGGCGCCTTTAATAACACTGCCTACTGTACAGTTTAGGTACCTGTCAAGCAATGTTGTCCCTGGTGGATGTCCAAAATTCTGCCATATATGTGGGATGGTGACCTATGGCGCTGCCATAGTGGCCATCAGTTAACAAACTGTCTGGCGGCTGACACAACATCGACACCATCATTACACCATGATGACGTCACCATTGTGCTGCTATTGCTGCTCTTTAACGACCTCGCTTTCAAAGCAGATAACTAATTCTGTTATAAAGTTGTTATGTATTTTCTGCACCTCTCATGTAATATGAAGTCTCTCAGAGACTCGTATATTGTCTTCCTTTCTCTTATTTTCTGACGTTACAAATTCTAGTAATTCTCTTGAAATGCTACCTTTTTGACAGAAGTATAAGTCGTTGAGATCAATATTTTACATGATTTGTCATCATTTCATTGTTTAGGCTGCGGTTAAAGAAGATCTTAAAGTTGAAGAGGATTTTGAAAGTAAAAAGTGTAAACTTGCAGAGTTCGGAAATGCCTTGCTAACAGATCCAGAGTCCAATATTAAATTTCTGAAGGAAATGGTACAGATATCTAAAGACAATGATGACACCATTGTTAAACTTGGACTTCTATCCCTCTTGGCTGTTTTCAGAGATATTATACCTGGGTATGCCTGACTGTCATATATGATAATGCTCATTCCATATGCAATGATATTATAGCCTGCATTTGGTTTTCTTTCTCACTAATTCTATTTTTGATGTTTCAACTCTGCAATCAATGTATGCAATGTCCAGCTATCGAATCAGGCTTCCTACTGAAAAGGAACAAGAAATGAAGGTTTCAAAGACTGTTAAAAAGATGCGTTTTTATGAATCAACTCTCCTCTCTGCATACAAGGTTCATATTCATGTTTGATTTCTATGTAAATTATTCTAGTTACCGGTTTTCGCTGAAATAAATTTTCACTGTTAGATATGACTTCCTGTTCCTGTGCTTCAAATTGGTGCCCTTTGTCTTCTCTTTGAACCTACTTCCCAATTGGTCGAAATTTTTATGATAGCTTGTTTTAATATTTACAGTATTAATTTTATTTGATATTTGTTTTACTAACATGTTTTTTTTCCCTTTGCTTCTATTTGTGCATGTCATCAGACTTACTTGCAAAGGTTGATAGCCTTAGAAAAGAAGCCTTTATTTCAGCTTGTCGCAGTTCGTTGTATTTGTTCTTTGCTTGATTCAAATCCCCATTTCAACTTTCGTGAAACCTTGTTGGATGCGACTATCAGAAACATAAGCTCCAGTAATGAGACCATAAGGTGCAGTCTTATCCTTGCCACTGGCCATTATTATATTAAGGTGTCTGTATTTTATGGAATTATCTATGAAACAACATAAATATTAGTTTCATAAATGTTGTTCAAATTTTCGGTTGAATAATCCATCATCAGAAAAGGAGACTATGTTACCATTTGGGGTATAAGGGAAAAGTCTAGGGTAGTTGGATTTTTGCTGGACTAAAATGCTAAACTGCCTTTTGTAGTTCAAGTCTAGATAAAAGCTGTCTATACTCCCATCTTGGTTGTCAATAATAGTGTGAAATAGCGTCACATCACATTTGTATCCATTCGATTTTATATAGGCAAAATTGCATTCATGCCATTGATGGGGGTTCATATAGGCAAAATTACTCTATTTGTCCCTTAACTTAATTTCGGGTACAGTTTAATCCTTTATATTTTTTTCGCGGATATTTTAGTCCTTTTCCCATGTTTGGATATGGATTTCAAGTTTTAAATCTATGATTTTCTTGTTATGCCCCAAAAGAAAACCATAGATTCGACGCTTAAAAAACATAAGAAAACATGGATGAAGGGCCAAAAAGGACAAAAATGATGAGAAACAACAGACAAGGGACTAAATTGTTACCTGAAATTAAGTTAAGGGACTAGAAGTGCAATTTTGCCTAATATATATTATGTACATATTGGCTCCATGCAGTTGAATTGGTGTTGGTAAGTAAATGAAAAATGTTTCAAAGTTTGCAAAACACATATCTTATTAAAAAGAATGCTGATCCTTAAGGCTTAAGGAAGTGAATATTACTGTTGATGTTGCACTAGGTGTAGAATTTTACATCACCGTGCTTGTGTCAACTCAACTGTCAATTGAAAAACTATAAACTTTTCCTCTTTATAGTTATGACATGTTTTACAGGTGTGTACCTTAAACATCTTGTTTCAATAATTGCAAGTTATACCTTATTTCGCCTGGCTCAACTCAGATCAGTCAGTATCCAATGTGGCTTCCATATATTGAGCTTGAGGGTCTATAACAAAAAAATATATCTTCTGCAGTTTTCCAGTTTTTGTTTGTTCATATAACACATGAATAATGACATTTTCTGTTTCTATATTTCTATGCGCTTATACTTACTATTGTGTATCTGACGAAATTTCTTGTTTTTGTTCAACAGGCAACTTTGCTGTTCAACAATTAAGTCACTGTTTACAAATGAGGGTAAACATGGTGGTGAAGCTACTGTGGAGGCTGTGCGGTTGATTTCTTATAAGGTTAAAGATCATAATTGCCAGTTGCACCCTGATTCCATTGAGGTATTATACAAGTTCCATGCTGATTATAAAAAAAAAGTTACATGCTGCCCTATACTTTTTTAAAATGTTTTATTGGAAGTCTATGCTGTCAATCTTCTGTTTTTTGAGTTAGGTTGCTATTGCACATTTTTTAGTGTGATCAAATCATAATAGCTATTTGAGTGAAATTCATTTTATTTGATGTGGAATATTTCACTGCACATAAAGCTGTTAAGTGATGTTTGTTCTTTTCGATGCTTATTCAGGTCTTCTTGTCTCTTTCATTTGATGAGGATCTTGCAAAGGCTGAAAAGATGGATAAGGATCAGAAATTTAAAAACAAGAAAGGTAAGAAAAGAAAAAACGCGGAGGCATCAAATCAGTTGCCGGAAAATGACAGAAAGAAAAGTAGGCAAGACTCGATTTCTAAGACAAGAGAGGAGGTGAATATTTTTCCCATAAGAATCACTGTTCTGGATGTTTGGTTGATGGTAGAAATGAGATTCTACTGATGTTTGTTGTAGGTTGAAGCTGAATACAAGGCTGCTTCCTTTACCAAGGATGCTATGGAGAAGAGACAGATGCAAACACAAACACTCTCTGCTGTGTTTGAGACGTACTTTCGCATTTTGAAGCATACAATGCAGTCCATAGTTGCCAGGTGTGTTTTAATTTATATCATGTATATTACTATATTACTACGAGACATGGATGTTAAAGGTTTTGTGAATCCAGTGGCCCATTGAATAAGATAATTAGTTCTTCGATATATGGACAATTGGCTTAAATTAAAATGAAGCTACCATAATTAAATTAATATAATGGCATTCAGCTAAAATACATGTTCTTGAATCTTGATTGAAAATTCCAATCAATATACCGACAATGCATTGATTTGATAGCGTGCATTTTACCTTTTCGCCCAGTAGCATTCCCAGTTGTTGGTTTGTTCTTTATGACCACCTGTGAACAATACTCATAATTTTACTCGTGTAACCAACTTATCGTACATGCCTATAAGTTGGTCACACGAGTAAAATTCGCTGACAAAAACTTTATCGAGAGATTGTGTGTATAAGTAGCTCCCACTTTGTTTTTTTTTTTGGGGGCTGTTTACGCTTCCAAAGTTTTTCTTTTTGCAACCCTCGTAAATTTATTTATTTTCCTTCCTGAAAACAATTCAATGCATGCACTGATACTCAGATCCACAATAATTTTATATTTGCTTATGAATTCTTATGATGAAATTATTTGCATCTTTATTGGTTTTTTTTTGGACCTTTCAAATAGTAATTTTTGAGCTCTACCTATCTTTCTTTTATATGAACTTCATTCTGAAGTTTGTGTGGCTGCGGCTATGAGCACATGTGCATGTGTGAATTTTATTTATTGTTCTGGGTTGCTTGGATATGTGAAAGGATAATGGAGATTAATGAGAAATCTGCCGGTTTAAAGATTAATGGATATCTTCATTGTTTTCATATTCTACTTTTTTTTTCTTTTAATTTTCTTTTCGTTTGCTTTAATTTTTCTCACATGCAGTTTTTATTTGTGTTTATCTTTCAATAAATTTTGGATGAAGATTAATCAATTCTATTGTCACGGTTGCTAATTTTCTCTCACTTTCTCAATCAGGCCTGAAGCAAACCCTGGGGTACTTTCAGCTACAGTTGGAGTGGAACCCCACCCATTGCTAGATCCATGTCTTAAGGGATTGGCGAAATTTTCGCACCTGATTGACCTTGATTTCTTGGGTGATCTAATGAACCATTTGAAAATACTTGCTTCTGGAGGTAGCAAATCAGGCAACACATCTGAGATTTTTCCTAAAAGTCTGACCGTATCTGAACGCCTCCAATGTTGCATCGTTGCTTTTAAAGTGATGCGAACCAATCTTGATGCCTTGAATGTTGATTTACAAGACTTCACTGTCCATCTTTACAATCTTGTACTTGAATACAGGCCTGGAAGGTTTGCATTAGAATACGTTACCCCTTAGTCCTTTCTTTTCCCAATTGACCAATATGTTATAAATATAGTTGTTTGGTGTGGTCTTGCATGTTTGTTTACTTGCACAAGTATTAATACATAGTATGTATGGTATTGATAATCAAAATAACAAAACTGCACTATTAGAGATTAATAATCATAAATTATAAATACAATACATTCATGAGTCTTTGTGTAGCATCTTAAGATTTTAGAATAAGTAGGTATCAAAATCTTATGGGTATTCAAAGGGAAAAAGTAAGAGAATACAAGAGGCATGTGGTGAAAACCGTGTGTCAAGAGTCGAGAGCATTACAGAGATTCTATTATATAGCCAATTCTACAATTAAGAGCATTAATTACAAAAGGAATATCTACTATGGAATATGCTATGCTAAGAATAATCTAGGATACTCTAGAGTATATTTACAAATTTATTCATATATTAAATAATATTAAATATCAACAGTTATTAATTATGAGTCCAGTCTTTTCTTGCCTTGCTTTGCAGTTAAATATGATTTTAGCACTAGAGTAGTATTTGTTGAAAGTTGGAATATGAAGAATAGAACATATGAATTCACTTGATTGTGAATGTTTGAGTTATCTGGTACATATATTTGTATTAAAGCGCTGCTGTTTCTTTTTCTTCTTTTATTATTACTTTGATTTAATGCTTAACTTATTCTTAATTTATGTTCCATTTTTATGCAACAGGGATCAAGGAGAGGTGTTAGCAGAAGCTTTGAAGATCATGTTGTGTGACGATAGGCAGCATGACATGCAAAAAGCGGCTGCTTTTATAAAACGTTTGGCTACATTGTCACTGTGCGTTGGATCTGCAGATACCATGGCTGGTATGCTTTAATATTCTAATGTCAACTTCCATATCTTCGCATGTAACCTTTTGTAAATTATGCATAGAGGAAAAGAAATAAAAAGAAAATAGGAACAAGCTTAATATGTAATTTTTCTTTGTACCTGTTTCAGCCTTGGTCACAGTAAAGCATCTCCTTCTGAAGAATCTCAAGTGCAGAAATCTGTTGGAAAATGACACTGGAGGGGGTTCTGTTTCTGGCACAATTCCGGTAAGATTGTTTTTTTCGTGGTATTTTTTAATTTTACATTAAAAGGAGCATTCATCTCCACTAGGGATTTTCTTATTTTCTCCCTCTTTAATTTATGCCTAGAAGAAATTTAACTAAATACGGAAAAAATGGGTGTACAGCAAGAGTACAGATGTTAAGGTATCCTCTTAGTCCTGACCTGAGGACTGAGGAGTCATTATAATAAAGATAAAAGAAATAAGGAAATGAATGGGGATGGGGTATGCCAAAACATGTATGCTAGCATTCCTTGTTTTTTGTGAATGACCATAAGTGAAAATTTCTTTGTGAACTCCATTACTCTCTTGCAATGCGAAAATGGCCCCTTTTGGATTAGCTTATTTTTGAGCTTATGCAAATAGCTTATGCAATTTTTATGAATTATTATAAGTTTGTCAAGGTAGTTTATGATAAAATAGCTTATAAAAATACAATTTTCACTAGTGTGAACTTGTAAAATAGCATAAAACCTAATTTATATTGCATAAGTTGTTTGCATAAGCTCAAAAATAAGCTAATCCAAACGGAGTGAATGTAAAGCTGAAGATGATGATTATCTCTCTTGAAGTTGAAACAAGACTGATATGTGCCACTGGATTTTTGTTTACCTAGTGTATTTGGTAATCGTAGTTTTATTTATATTTATATAATGCTATTTATAAATCAAGCAACAATATAAGATATGAAGACCTTAAACACATTTTTGTGTCCATTTGTGTATCTCGTCTATTTAATGTGGAATCAAATTATCATGCTCTTATTACCAAAAATTAAATTAAATTATTATACGTTGGTGTTTCCTCGAAGCATGCTATTGTTGTTTTTCTAGGTTGTGTAATAGCTAATAATGCAACAGAATTATGCATAGCTCAAAAATCTGATTTACGAAGCATGAAACATCTTGTTTAGAGAACAAGTGAATATGATAAGTAAGAACTTGATACAAGGGAACGGGAAAAGGGGAGAATAACTTTGTGAACAGAAATTTTTAGGACAGAGGGTTTATGTCAAATCTCAAATATGGCAAACTGTTGAATTTGATTATTTAAGATTTTTAGTGGCACCATTCTTTTCTGTCAGCTTTTATGGACTATATAACCATCTGTTTGTCTCTCCTTTCTCAAATATGCAGAAATATCTACCATATTCGACAGATCCTAATTTAAGTGGCGCCCTTGCCTCAGTGCTTTGGGAAGTTTGTCTTTTGTCCAAACACTATCATCCAACCATATCAGCAATGGCAACAGGCATTTCAAGCATGAGCACTGAAAACCAAGTCTTCCTCTCCAAGTCGTCTCCTCAACAAGCTTTCAAGGACATGTCTATTGACCAAGAACTATGTTTTGAACAAAGTGGTAGTATTAAATTAAATAACAAGAAGAGACGATTGACCAATGCTACATCAAATTCCATTGGTTCCACAACAGTAACGAGTTCATTCAATGAAGATGACTTGCGAAAGAAATTTAGTTCCCATTTTATGGTTCTTCATGATATCAAGGAGAACGAAAAGTTGAGAAGTAAGTTGGATAAGACTGCAAAATCACTTCAGCTATTTGAACAATATAAGGAACAAAAGAAGAAACGATCAAAACCTAGTAGTTGATCACCCATTGTTTGTTGACAATATCTTATCTATATTTCCAGTTTTTATTGTTACAGTTCCATTTTCAGTGGAGATACTTCTCAACCAGTCGTGTATTACCATAGTTTAGTACATGAATACGTTGGATACACAATTTATATGTATTTTTTTGACAGATGACACAATTTCAATTAAAAATACCGAGACAATGCAAAAAGAATGTGGCTATCCTTCTTGTGAGTTGGGTGTTGTATTTTTATCTATTTTGTTATTAATTATTTTCTTTTATTTTGATGATAAATAGTATGAAATTAATATTTTTGACATAATATATGAATTTAATTGAGAGTTTAATGAATGGTGTGTTGACTATTATCCTTTCAATAAAGGTGTATTGTTCGGTTGAAGAGTGTGGATGCTGTTTATAAACTAATCTTATTTTCGATTACCAATTAATGCGAGACTATTTTGATGTACCATCTTTTAATAGTATCTTGAGGAAGTAAATCATCTTGTATTGAAATTTATTTAAAGAGATTGACATTACTTAATAGCTGTTTTATCAAACGCTTCAAATATAACTTTGTATTGACATGATGATAATTTATTTTTGCAGTGCAAAAATCATGTAAAAAGAGAACATATCATAATATTTATTATTAAATTATTATTAATACATAACAATACAATATAAAAAGAAATTGTGATGATTAGAGCACAATCTTGTAGCTATTGTACTAATATTTAAGCATTAAATTTTGGATTGAGTAGGAAATGCAGTAGTATCAAAGACTTTAACAAAAAAACGTGTTCTTGGGATAGCTAGCTTGGACTGCAATATGGTGCCAATGGTAGCAATGAGTTTCCTCTTGACTTCTTTATTTATGCCACCCATTGATATTATCTCAGCATAAGCAGCTGGTTCTTTGTTTCCTTCAAACGATATTGGCACTGATGATTTCAATAGCACCATCACAAACTGCAAAATTATCATTTTCACAATACAAATTAGAAAATAAAATATCACAATAATGACCATACAATTCGGTAAGAGATTTTTTTAATGCAAGAGAAAGAAAAGAAAACATGAGAGAAAAAAATTAAGACGCAGAAATATGACGAAAGATATTACGGCACAACATGAGAAATATGATTGAACACAATTAATGCGTCCACTGCAATGGATTTCAACCGTTCGATCTTTAAATCAATGACATAGATTGTTTTGTACTGATTTAATGAAAAATATAATATAAACCGTCTAATTTTAAATAGAAGACTGAAATTTGTTAATGTGAGAAATTGTGTACTTTCTGGACAACAATGAATTCTAGCCCCACAAGATGTATATGGACATAGTGTAAAGGAGGTTCACAATTAGATTGTATAAATTTATACCTAATTTCTTGTCACAATTAATATTTTGTTTTGTATAATAATTTATATTATTTTGACATAATTTTCTTTTTAAAAACAACAAATAATTTTAAAATTATGAATTAATAAAATATCATTATTTAATTTATTTTATTTTGGTACATATTATTATTTTAATTTTGTTAAGTGTAAGAGAGGTGCATAGAGGTAAAAAGCCAAGTTAATATATCGACTTTTATTTATTAGTAAAAAGTGTTTTTTATCTTCTACATTCATTGTCTGATCTATAATGGAGTAAAATCAATTTAAAAAAAAGTTTTCATCTGATCCAAAAAGTCTAATATGCTTGTGTTGTGTTGAAAATTGAGTGAGTAGTACAAACTACAAAATTTGTGTTGAAAATATTGTTCTTGAACAGAAATGATGGTGTTGATTTTATGTACCAATATACCATAAATAAACAAATAATAATGGTCTTTTGTTACAAAAGGGTCCCCACACGATCCATCGTGTCCGTTCATATTAAGATAAAGATGAGTGGCTTCAAGGCTACAATAAAGCCTCCACAAATGCAATATGTACAAATATCTTCTTTTCTACCTTAACTAAAAATTTCGCGATAAGCAAGATGATCGAAGTTCAAACTCCGATCCATACATGTATAACGTAATATTTCTGTCAACTGAACTAAGTCTACGAGACATTTTCTTAATAAAAGAATATAAACTATATATTTTTTTTTCTTTCATGTCATACTAACTTGAGTTTTTGGAGCATTAAATAAAAAATTATATTAAAAATAATATTTTTATATTTTAAAAATATTAATTACATATTTAAGATTATAATATACTTTATTTTGTATGAGATATATTTAGAATTTTCCAAAAATAAAAAAGTGATGTCAACGTATTAACTTATTAACTGATATAGACGGAACGCGCCCCCACTTTTTGTCCCCCACACTACTTTTGCATATGCATCATCATGAATCATGTGATGGGATGTGGAAGATACAAAATTAAATGTGAATGGATCTCTCAATTCTTTCAATTTTTACCTCTCAATTTTTAATTATTTTTATTTTTTTTTTCAAATTTCAATCATATATCCTCTTTTATTAATTTTAATAGTTTAAGATTCCACATCACTCTCAATTTTATTTTTTTACAATTGAGAGGGGTCTATTGGTACTTCTAAAGTTATGATTTTAGTTTTTTCCTAATTAATTAAGGTTATACCAATAGTCATTCTATTACATGGAAAACAAACTATATTCTACTAACAATTGTCAGAATGTTTCTAACATTAATTTTTTTGTGTAAATTGAATAGTATTTTTTTTAATGGAGATTCAAGTCTTACGAAATATAAATAGAGGGACCGGTTAAGATCATTGAAAGTAGAATTTTTTTTGTTAGAAAAAACAATTTTTAAACTTCAAATAAGATGAATACACATTTTCAAAGCATTTTCATTATTTTAGCATTAAGATATGATTTTAAAGTCAACAATAATAAAGAACACTGAAAGACAAACTAAAATTACTACACTTCCCCAAACCAAAACACCCAACTTTCCCTTGGATTTGACCAAGTTGCATGGGAATGATTAACAAATTCAAAAGAAACCAGACATGTTTGTTTTTATTTGCTGCCATAATAATGAAATCACACAATACACCCAAAAACACTTAGACGAGATAACGCACGTCTTTTCTAATTTAACCAGGGTCCTGGGTTCAACTCCTGACTTTGGTATGTAACAGTGTTAAAATTGTTACGAAGAGTTTGTCACTCATTTATGTCATATAAGACTTGAGAGATTAGTTTATGCAGTCTGTGCGCAAATGACACTCAATTTACATAAAAAAAATATTTAGAAAGAAATCAAAATGTCATGTAAAATAACTCAGTTGATAGTTATTGCCACATCATTGATAATCTATATATTTGGTGAAAGAAAACGCATTCCTTCCTGAGTACTCACTACCTACTTCATAGCCCAAATAAAAATATTTTCTAAAACTGTGTTTTTAATTTTATATTATATGGTAAGTATGTAATCAAAACAAACTTACCAAAAGCAAGACAATCAACAAAGAACATGAATCATTCTATCAAAATCAACCAAAAAAAGAAAGAAAAGAAAGATAGAAATTAAGAAGAAAAGAAAAAGAATTGATCCCATAATTTGTGTCAAGCCAACAAAGGATTCAGACAAATGAAAAAGAAAAAAAACTCATAAACAATCATATAAGTTTTGTATGAAAAACACAGAAAGTGAAAAAAGTGAGGGAAATGAATATAACCTTTTCAGGTCTTCCAATAATTGTTGAGATAGCAGTGGTGACTTCAGAAAAGATTGGATCAGTGTCAATTCCATCTAAGTTAAGATTTGTGCTGATGTAAATGCAAGGCATCTTCTTTTGATTCCTCTTTTTGAAGTATGTTGATGGATCTAATGTTCTAAGATTTGGAACCCAAGTTGACCCAGTTAGTTCAACCTTTTTTACAACTTATAATTTGGGCCAAGTGTGTATAAATAGTACTCTATGACCTGTCATTTTCATGTACTAATGTTTTCTTTGAAATTGTAATATTTTTTTAAGTTTTAAATTATTTGTCATTTTATAATATTAATAGTGTCATGCTAAACACCGATCTATGGGGCACTTCTTAAGTATAAGCATGACAATAAAATTCATATTCACAAATATACGTCCGTTCAGTATTCCTTTTTCAAATATATCCCTCATTAATATTATCAATTTGTATTGGAATATGAAACATCAACATTTTATTATTTAACAAAAGAGTAATTTAGTGGTAATTTAATTGACCAAAGATATTCGAATCAGGTGTAGTGGTAATTTGGAATTTAGTTTAATTGTTGCTGATATTTCCCAAATTATTTCATCGTGTGTAAACTTTGAGGTGAAATTTATTATGAAACAAATAAATATGTTACTCATACTCTTGATCGGCGATCAATTTTTGAGTTAGTTTTCGTAGATTTATTACTCCATCTGGTCCTTTTTATAAGGAACACTTTGAAAAAATCACACTGACCAATGAATCACATTTAACATAGTTATTTTCATTTAATACTCTTAGAGCATCTCCAATAAGTTTATCTAAAAGAGTTTCATAGGCTAATGATACGGTACCTTATTTTTTTTATGATTGGAGTTCCATGACGTAACATAGAGGGTATCAAAATTGATGATACCGGTACCTTAAATAAGGTAACGTATCATCAATTTAATGTTATTAATTTTTTTTTTTTTTTTTTTGTATATAAATCCAATTTAATAGTTTTTATATATGTCAAAATATTACCGTTTGATATTCAATGGCCTCTTGATCTTCATTTTTTTTACTAACATTAATTTGATGATATTTCATATTATTCTATATATTACACGATTTCTATTTGTTTTCTTCTCAAGTCGTATTTTATTTGTTTTCTACGTATTTTCTTCTCAACTTATATTTGATGATATTTCATTTTTTGACAAAGTTTGGTGATATTTCCTATTATTCTATATATTACATAATTTCTATTTTATTTATCTACAAATTTATTCAATTAAATAAATTTTTATAAAAAAAATGAAATAAAATTTTATTTTTATTTAGACAAAATTAAAAAAATAAATATAGAAGTGATCACTTGTTATTAATGTATGATACTCAGAAAGTCATATCTCCATTGGAGCAAAAAAATGTATGAGTTACATAAATATTACTCCATTGGAGTATACTCTTATAAATTTATTCCATGTATACCCTTATTTAATTACTCTTTATTCAACTAACTTACTTAATTTTACATTTTCTCTCATAATAAATAAGGGCATAAGTGAAATTGAACATTTAAAACATTTGAAAATTGGTCAAAGTTTCTTATAAAAAGACCAAATTTTTTTCCAAAAGTGTTCCTTATAAAAAAGATCGGAGGGAATATTATTTCTTTATGTATTGAACATTTACTAATTAATAAAATTCACTAAATTTTTTTGTTTAAATAAAAAACAAAAGAGTAATTCAAGAATAATATCACACACAATTAAAAAAAAAAATAGTATTACTTTAACAATTTTTTTAATACTTGTATTTTTTTTTTGTAGAAATTATTATATTTTAGGGACAGAGAATATTTATTTATTGAAGTAGTTGTATATACTAGTTGATAAGAGAAAAAAAAGAGAAAAGTATGTACCAAAAAAAAATAAGAGAAAAGGAATAATGATTGGCAAGAAAAATATATTAGAAAGAGTCAAGAGTCGTATGTAATATTTGGCAAAAACGTCTGCCATACTTGATTGACTTCAGAATAAATATGAGATAATGAATAATGATTGAGTTGACACCAGATACAACAAACAAATAATCTAACTAACTAACAAATGGAAAATGTGTTGTTACCGATAGTTAGTTCAATTGTAATTGATGTTAGAAATCACTCTCTCGGAACTAGATTGATGTTAGTGGGCCGAATATTCTTGTGGTGAAAAAAAAATGTGTTGTTAAGAGTGTCAACTAAATTTATAAGTAGAAACAATCTCAATCTTAAACTTAAACTTAAATTTATATTCAAACTTAAATATGAGAGGTGTATTGAATTGAGATTTTGAGAGGTTGTTTTGATAAAAAAAAAAACTTAAACTTTTAAAAAAATTTGTGAGATTATATTGATTTTGTAAGATTTTATCGAACTTTTTTGAAAGATATTTAGCACAAGATTTTTATGGATTTATAACATAAAATTTTAGGATTTCAAATAACTTTTTTTTTTGAAGACTTGATATTCAGTCCATAGACCAACTAATTGAAAGAATATCAATTCCGCAGTTCATTATGTGAGAGTGTCCATTTGAATTAGTCCAATACAATACAAGAAGTGACACCGAACATAAAATCTTGAGCCCCATAAGATTTCACCACGAGGTCAATCCTCATTGAATTTTAAGAAGATTTTTTTTTAAAAGGTAAATAAAAAAATTAAAAGATTATTAAATTCTAACGTTTCTTGAATTTTAGATCATTAGATTTTTCGCTAAGAATCAAAGGATTAACACAAGGGGTGAGATGAGTAGTTCAGCTGGTTAAGCTAATTGAGCTAAGGGATAAGGAGCAGGAGGTCAGCAGGAGGTCCAAGTCCTGGCAAAGGAGAAAAAACTAACATATTGCTTATAAAAAAAAAAAAGATTAACACAAATAAAAATAATAATAATAATAATAAAAGCAATAATGTTTTTTTAACCTTTTAATAACAAAATCATTATGTTTTTTAAAAAATAATAATAAAATGATTCTATTTTGGGTTTTCATAATAATAAATTGATTACGTTAAAGAATTATTGAAAAATAATTATTTCAATATGTATGACAACTATTTTTTTTAAAGAATTATATGAAAAGTGATTAATTATTTAAAATTCTAAGGTTTGAAGCACATAAAATTGGATGAAGTCTTACATATAGCACAAACATTTAGACACACACAAAAATCAGAATAATTGAATAAAAAATAAATTGTTACACCAGTTAATTTACTTTTTTTCTTTTAATTTTTTCCACATGTTAATTATGAGTATACCAAAAAACAATTATTTGGGTTATTTCCATATAAGTATTTCTCCATAAAATTGATCATATGTGAACAATAATAGTTGTATAGTGCATGAACACGTTTTTACTCAAAACAAAAATAGTACATGAAAACGTGATGTATGAAAGTGGTACCATTTAATTTAATAGTACATGAACACATGATTCCTGCATATGTAATAGCGATAGTATACTACTACTTGGAAGTTGAAAGGATAAGAAGAAAACAATATATAGTATATGAACACAAGAATTCTATTGTCAATAGGCTAGTATATAAGTTTTGGTGAAAAGAAAAGTGACGGCAAAATAGTCTTTGGATATGGTTGTAAAAGTCTCGAAATGTTTTAGTGTGATTGATTGTTGACAAGCCAGTGTAGTATATTTTAATTTAGTCGTAACTAAAAAAATCTTTGGTCTAGTCTACCTGGCAAAAAAATGAGTGTACTTTAATTTTAATTCACAAAAAATGAAAAGAGTGCAGTGTTTCTTTACTTCAAAAGATATAAAGATAGCGTGCCTTATGTAAAAATATTAATAAAATTGTTAAATGTGTTGCTGCCGGGTTTCGAAAGCAGTACCAGGAAAAAATCAAGCGTATAAGTCACTACAAAGTTGCTATTTATGACTTTTTTTCAAACTCCTTATATGTTGATTTTCTTCATTAAAATAAGGAACTTATTTTTAGTAGAGCTTCTATTAATTTTGTGTTTGACCAAGCTTCTCCTTAAATAAAAAAAATAAGTTATAGAAAAGTCAGGCCAAACGGTCCCTATATGTTATACTATTGATTGATTTTATGAGATTTTAACAGAATTTTTTTAAAAGATTTTTTGCATACGCGTCAGCCCTCATTGAATTTTAAGAAGAATTTTACTTATCTTTTGGATTTCAGATCATCAGATTATTCGATAAAAATCAGAGAGTTAACACAAATAAAAAATAATAATAAAAGCAACATAAATTAAATGATTCCATTTTGAGTTTTCATAATAATAATAATAATAATAATAATAATGTAATAATAATAATAATAATAATAATAAATTGTTGCGTTAAAGAATTATTGAAAAGTAATTATTTCAATATGTATGAAAACTATTTTCTTTAAAAATTATTTAAAGAATTACTATGAAAAGTGATTACGTTAAAGAAATTCTAAGTATTGAAAGGACAAAGAAAATTGATCATATGTGAACAATAATAGTACATGCATGAACACATGATTCCTGCATATGTATGAAAATGGTAAGCATGATAGTACTTGAAATATAGTTTTTGGAGGGTTGAGAAATTATTGAGAGCTTGGGAATCAGATTTTCTCCAGTTTCCTACAGTTTTCACACAATTTTAGTTTTAGACCGTCCGATCTGAGATGTATGACTGACATTGTTTTGAACGATTTTATAATCTATTAATCTGAATCGTCTGATCAGTAATCTGTTGGAGATTTTCCAAAATATATTTGAAAGGTTACAATGGTTAATTTAAAATTCAAATTTACATTTTTGAAAATCTTTCAAAGGTCGTGTCCTTTCATCATTTGACATAAGTTTCTCTATAAATAGAGACACTTAGGAGACAGAAAATACAACAGAAATCATGAATTTCATAGTCAGAATTCTGTCAAAAATATTTCTAAATCATTTCTTCATTTCTCTAGTGCACGAGAGTATTTGAGGGAACTTTATTCCATAAAATATCATTGATTGATATGCTTGATATGTATGTGCAATCCATATCATGGTTTCCAAAGTATCATGAAGGAGATTCCCCGGTTAACCCTTTTACATCCGGTTTACATAAATTGGTGGGGATGAATCGAACCTAAAGCTCAGTGTGATACACACGCTTTGTAATTTATGTGCACCATCATCATGTCCGTCTTCATCATCTTCTTGTTCGAGTATTTGCAGCAGTCCCCCAACAAATGTTCTAACATAATCAATGGCCAAGATTAAAACTGTATTAAAACTGTGTGTTATTTCACTGTAGAGAATCTTGATCCGAGAGTTTGAGTGAGATTGTTGAATTAATATAGTATTCTTAATTTTCGGTTTGAAATATAAGTAACAAATCATTTTTTAGATTTATCGAATAGTCTATGAATTTGATCTATATTATAGAGCAGATTCATAAATTATTCAATGAATGTGAAAATTTGTTTTTTTGTTTATATTTGAAACCAAAGAAAGTATATGTATTTTCAACTAAAAAACTCACAAAAATCCTCCGAAAGAATCTATTGAAAATTATATACGATTTTTGAAGAGAAATCTCTATCATAGATTTCCTTACTCTGAAAAAATCTTAGTTTAATATACCACAAAATTTATTTAGATTTGATAAAAATGTTGATTTCCATATCATAAAATAAAATTATCATAAAAATATTTTAAAATCCCTTAAAACCATAACCAATACATAAATATCTATAGTAGGAATCCAACAGATAAGATGAGGCACACTATCACAATGATGACCATTAACAAAAACAATTAAATCATAAGAACAATCATTTGGTGTTTTCTCAAATGGTTTGTAGAATTTGTCACTTTATAACTAACTCCAAAGTCCAAACCATAAGAATGGAGCTAAGAGTTGCATTTTGAGTGTGAACTCCTGCCATGTTATTCAAGTTTGGTAGAAGTAATTGTCTAGCAATTAATGTTATTTGAACGATTTTTTAGAGTAGTTTTTTGACATTTTCTCTCGTATATTCACATTGTATTCTTATTTTCTCTCTTTTTATTGTTTTTGCCCAATAAAAAAAGAGTAAAAAAATTGTTCAAATAATATTGCTCTTTATATCATCGTATCTCTTTAGAATTGAGAGTAGATCTAACTCATTCCTATAAAATCCATATTGCAAGATAAAAATTGTTTTTAAGTAAGTAACGCCCATTAACTTAATATATAGCGGGCGGTACAATAAATTTTCAAAAAAAATCTAACACCACTCTAAAATTAATTACTTATAAATATATGTTCAAATCATTTCACATCGGATATGAGACATTAACAATGAAGTTAATCGGCTATGTATATTAGATTAATATTAATAAAATGAAGTGAAGTGAGTGACATTGACCCTAAATTCCCAAGCGACAACATAATTAATAGCAACAAACAAGGTTGGGAGTGATGGTTTGCCAACTCCTTTTGCTGTAAAGCCTGTAAGCATGTAAATTGGTGGTTGCTAGAATTCCAATATGAACACACCAACGCCTCTTTGTGGATCTATATACTATTATATAAAACGTTTTTTCTTCTTACCCATTTTAGAATTATGAGAATAAAATAATCTATATACTTTTTTGGCTTAAATGCACTTTTGGTCCCCCTATTTTTAAAAAAATGAAGTTTTGGTCCCCCAATTTTAAAAACCAGTTTTTTAGTCCCCCTATTTTCATTTTTTTTTTGAGTTTTGATCCCCCATCCTATTTTGAGGTTAATTTTGTTGATGTGACCTTGTAACTAATGATGTGGCAACATTCATGTGGACAAATTTAATATCCATATCATTATTATATATTTTTAAATTCAATAAAACTTTATTTATAAAATATTTTAATTATTAGAATTATATATTCACTGAAATAATAATTGTTAAATCTTATAAAATATGAAATCTGAAACCCTAATTATCAAACCTTCAACTACTAGAATTTTATTCATCGTCGGAGAGAATCCTTCCTTATGGATTTCACCAATCCTATGGTTTCCCTTCAAACTCAACAATTTTTGGATTTTTTAAAAACGAATAGAAATTAGAGATGATTTTGTGTTTCAATAGAAATTACTCATACTTTTTAAACTATCTATGACTTTGGATGAATTTGAATGAAAACCCGGAAATTGTTTTAAGTTTGAAGTTTAATTCTAGATTGGTTTTATATAAAGTTGGATGATGATGAAAGTTGGAGGTTCTTGATACACAAAACTTGCTTTCAATATGCAATTGTTTGATTTGAATCAAAGAGGATCATGTCCATGTTGTGATTGTTTGTTTTTTGTTAGGTTTAATAAATTAGAGGTTGTGAATTTTGGGATTTTTTATTTTAATGAGTTTACGATGATGATATGATGATGAAACGTGATTATTTTGTTTTCTGGGTTGGTAAGAAGAGTAAGGATAACTGGATAAGTGGATGATGATAATGGGAGCTATGGATTGTTTGGTGTGATTTTTGATGTTTTTGAATGATTTTTTGATTGATTTCTTTTTAAAAAATATTATAATTTTAATAATTAAATTATTTTATAAAATAAGTTTTATTGAATTAAAAACAAATAATGACATGGAATTTAAATTTGTCCACGTGGACGTTGATATGCATTAGTGGCTTTGCCACATCAACAAAATTAGCCTTAAAATAGAATGGGGGATCAAAACTCAAAAAAAATTAAAATTGGGGGACTAAAAAGTTGGTTTTTAAAATAGGGGACCAAAACTTCATTTTTTTAAAAATAGGGGATCAAAAGTGCATTTAAGCCTACTTTTTTATATAATATAAAACGTTTTTATTCTTACCCATTTTAGAATTATGAGAATAAAATAAGAGTTTAAAATTTAAAAATATTATCTCTATTTCATGATTAATTATTATAACACAGTATGTTCTGTTTATGACCACCTTTTACAGATTATAAGTTATAACAAGTACTATTTCGCATTCAATATTATCATAATATAAAATTGAAGATATTTATGAGTAGAGTGCTGCAACGAACTTAAAAAACTATGAATTTAATTTATATGCACCGTCAGTGTAAAATTGTTTTACACATGCATCCAATCATATACTGACACATCATGTATGATATTTAAAAATACATGATGTGTCACATTCATGTAATGATGTGGCAACGCATCGTTGAATGTATGTGTAAAGAATCTTTACACCGACAGTGCACAACAATTAAACTCAAAAACTATTACTTCCATTGTCTTCGGCGGAAGTACAGTTATATCGTCACAAAATATAAGATCGAGTTGACTACTATACGTATTCTAATACAGAATTTTGATCACTAATATTTTTAATTGTCTGCTTGTAAAAATTATAAAAATTTGATATTTTGAAAATATTCATCAAAACAAATCAAACAAGATCTCATATGCTAATATTTACATATATATGCTATTCAACAAACACGACCAAAACAAGATAAATGAATAGTACATTTAGTCAAGGTATGTCTTATATATTGGGAGTAGGGAGTATGTTATATGTAAGAGTTATAATTTAAATCTGAGATTTTTGGTTTATTTATTCTATGTGGTGAATTTCTAACTATTAGGGTTCGTTTGGTGTGCCGGATAAGATAGCAACATGATAGGATAATAAGTTGGAGAACAATAGGATATGATAATGACATGATAACCACTATCCTATCATGTGTTTGGTGCACACAGGACAAGAAAGCGGATAACATTATTTTATTTTTGAAAAAAATAAGTAATTAAATAATTTCATATAATTGTAAAAAATAAAAATATCATTGACACTGCCAAAAAAACACAAACTTTTCAATTACATTGCAAAATCAGGCAAAAAAAAAAAAAAAAAAAAAATCGAAGTCGATGTGTTGTTGTATTGCCTTCCCTTTTCAATCACAACCATAGCAGTAATCTTCATGGGAGAAAAAACAAAACGATTTTGAATATGAATACAATTGTTAATTGCAACAATTGTAGTTGGAACAAAGATGGATTGTAGTTAGTAGTTACGTCAAAATAAAATAAAAATAGAGACACTATGTATAAGTAGCGATGAATAGTAGCGATTGGGAATATGGACAGTATAAATCGATTTGAAATTAGAATTAAAGAAAACGACATACTCCCTTCGTCCCAAAATATAAGAAAAAATTGGTCAAATAAAATTGATGTATCTAGTCCAAATTTTTAACCAAATATATCAATTTTTTTTGACCAATTTTCCCTTATATTTTGGGACGAAGGGAGTAGGTTGTGTTGAGCGGGAGTCGAACAGGGGTTTCTAAGGAGTGCAACACGCATATATGTTATCCGGTTGGTAACCCAGCCTAAAACAAGGATTAAAATAACAAAGACACAATATAATAGGATTAGTTTCTTCAAAAAAAAAATAATAGGATTAGAAATAGGTTAAGTTTATTTTTTCCTATTGGTGCACCAAACAAAGAATTTAAATAGAATAGGTTAATTTTATACTATTCTATTTATGTATCCGGCGCATCAAACGAGCCCTAGACTATTTAAAAAAAAATTAGTACATTAATAATTGAAAGATAAATTACTTTATCAAATGTCATTCAATTGTCCTAATGACACATGTTAAACTACTTAATAATAGAAATTAAACATTTAAAGATACATAATATTTAATGTTTAAAGAATTGAATATACAAATTTTAATAAAATTTTACCACATTTATCTTCTTAATATATGTGTCTAAGAATACATGTTAACATTCTCTTTTATATATACACACTCTCCCATTATATAATTTCCCACTATCAATAAAGAAAAATTATTTTAAACTCTAATCATTAATTACTTTTTTTTTTATCAAATAATCTAGTGACTATAAATTTCACCTTTAAGGTTGATGACAGTCAATTATATGATGTTTTTAGTAGTAATTTATGTAGTTTTAATAGCAGTTAAAGCCCAAAAGCAAGCAAATACCTGGAAAAGTGAAGTTGGTTGGCCCAGAAGCAAGAAAAGTGGGAAAAATAGCAAAAAAGAGCAAAAACGTAATAAAACAGCGCAACCATCGTACCCACGATGAATCCCAGCGTGGCATGATGAGAAGACGGTTAAATTGAAGAAAATCTGCAACAAATATTTTCCATCGTACCACGATAACTTGTCATCGTGGCACGATGATGACTTGAAAAGAACGCAGAAAATCCTGAGAAGATCTTCCATCGTACCACGATATGATCCATCGTGGCCACGATGAGGCGAAAATACACGCCATCGTGGCCACGATGGGTGCGATGGACACACAGAAAAGCCCATAACCCAACTGAAAAACTATAAATAGAGCCTTCATCCTCCCCTATTATTCATCCTAAGAAATTCCAAAATATTCAGTACTTTGAATATTAACTCAGAGTTGGGAGAACTCTAAGGAGGAGGCCAAGGAACTCCAAGGTCAATAAGGTTCTTTTCTTTCTGTCTTTGTAATTTATTTTTCCTGGGTTAGGTGGAGTCGAGGAACTTCCTTACGAATGCTTGGTTTTGTATAATTTGGGTATATATATTCAATTGTTTCTACTTTCAAACTCTTTTATCGTCTGGTTTTATATTTATTTTAATATTGATCACATTAGAATAAAACCTAAGGACCTAGTGAGAATCGCATAGGAAACGAAACTAGTAATCCCAAACGAAGGACGGTGTGCTATGGCCAAGATGAGACCATTAAATTCAGTATCTGAGGTCTTAGTATAAGGTTAGAACGAACGATAATTTCTACCTGAAGCAGAGTTAGGACTAGTTAGAGGCACACGTGACAACTTATGACACATGGAGCCACTAAGGTAATGATACCCACGTTTTTAACAAAAAAGTGGAACCTGGGGTGATGATACTTAAATAGATTAAGGGTAACCACTAACTGGGCTCCAAACAGTTTGTAATAGAAATAGGGAACAATTATTTCTGAACCTATTTTTAATAGTCTAATTTCTGATAGAGGGAAACAAGAGAATAACCACCAAGCAGAAGTAAGGGAGGGATCTGACCACACTTGACCACCCCGCGTAGACACACACATCATTTATTTTTCTATCATTTAATTTTTGTCTTTAATTTCCTGTCATTTACTATTACCCGCAAATATACCTTTCAAACAAACAAAGCGAATACAACTACCCATATTCATAAGCGAAACTAGTAATTTTGGCACAATCCCCGTGGAGAACGATAAACTTATCACTTTATTACTTGGTAGCGATTCTGCGCACTTGCAGAACCACCTTCAAATGTCGATAAATGAGATGACAAAATCACACATGTACTAAGCCTTGGTGGAGTAAATAAATATTTAAAATATAATTTTGAGATATATTCTCATTGTGGAGTATAGTGGAATTTAAGTGTGTGTTTGAATGGAAGAATATTTTGAGGCAAAGTAATGTTTTTGAGGGATTCAAATTGTTCTATCCAAATTCTATTCTTTGGATGATTAATTTGGAGAATTTTCAAAATTATAAAAACTTATGAAGTATTAATTTTGTCCAAACTAGATTCAAGGAATTTCAAATGATTTAAAATTATTTTCTCTCTTATGTTTCAAAATTTACAAATTGACCCATATTTTATTTTTTTAAAATTACAAATTGATCCCTAAAAATTTTCAAGTTGGTCCTTTAATTTTTTTTGAAAATAATTGCAAATTGATCCCTATTTTTTAAATTTTAAATTTGACCCAAAAAAAATTCACACCGGAATTTTCTTTTACTCTATTCAAACATACTTCTGATAACTCAAATAGAATGATTTAAATTGCTTAGAAATCTAAATGCTCTAAAATTAATGCTTAAAAAACATGATCCAAACCTACAAAAGACTTTAATCACTTTTGGATTGCCCTAGATATTAACATATCCAACAATCTAGTAGGACATAAAGTGTCTCAACTAATTGATGAGAATGAAAGTTGGAATCGGAGGCTTTTGGATGATTGGTTAGCAGAGAATTTGAGTATTTGGTTGATGGTTATTCAACCACCTTTTGATGATCAGAGTGACAATCCTCGTCTTTGACCAAATGGTAAAAATAGAGGTGTTAGTCCTTTATTTTGTTTCAAGTTAGTCCTTTATGTTTTAAAAAGTTTTAAGTTGGTTTCTCAAATTTCTAAAATTTGAATTTGTTAATTTTTATTTAATCATATTTATAGAAACATAAGAAACTTGAAGGACTAACTAATTTAAATTTTAGAAATTTGAGGGACCAACTTAAAATTTGTAAACATAAGAGATTAACTTGAAACAAAATAAATATAAGAAACAAACTTGAAACTTAAAATAAACATAAAAAATCAGATGTATAGCCTAAATTAAATTATTTAATTTTTGTTTTTGAATGAATTATTTAAAATTTCAAATCCTATCAATTTCTAATTCTCCCATCTAAAAATATTGTTTAAAAAAAAACCGGGAATTTTTTTATTAAAAATTGAACCAATTTCACCACCATCATCACCTTCTCCACCGCCGTTCACCCACGGCAATGGACGATACTCCCCAACTCCAATCCAATTCCGAACAACCTCTCACTCTTCACACACTATCTTCCATAAGGTCCCTTCTCATAAACCCTTCAACTCCAAAACCCACCCTTTCCTCAATCCTCCAAACCCTAACTCGTTCCTCACAACTCACTCACCACACTCTCAACCTCCTAACCGACCTCGCAATTCACCATCCTTCCTTTTCTCAACTCGCTCTCGACTCACTCCTCACCGCCACCGAATCCCCTACTCGCCTCGCCGTCGATTCACTCGCGTCAATTTCAGAACTGAGTTTCCCTGACTCGTTCGAACTCGATGATGGACGCTTTGTTTCTCTGTGTTTTGGACCTTCCATTCCCGGTCGGATATGGATGCTGAAGAATGCGGGTTATTTGTTCAAGGTCCGACCCGCATTGTTGTTTACGGTGTTGTTAGGGTTTACGAAGGATCCTTATCCTTATGTGAGAGCTGCTTCGTTGGAAGGGCTTGTTGGTTTGAGCGAACGTGGAGATTTCAATGATGTTAGTATGGTGAAAGGTTGTTATCAACGTGCTCTTCAGCTTCTTACTGATATGGAAGATTGTGTTAGAATCTCTGCTGTTCGTGTTGTAAGATCATCTCTCTCTCTCTCTCTCTCTCTCTCTCTCACACACACACACACACACACACACACACACACACTTTTCTGGATTCAATCTTTAACATTACGTGCGAGATTCTTTGACAAAGCTTATGGAAACAAGTTATGACATGTCAATTATTCGTTTTCAGCTTATTCCCATAAGCTCTTCAAGATAGCTTAGAACAGTTTGTTCTTAATTCTTATTATTTTGTTATAGAAATAACTTATACATTAGTACTTATAGGGTGAACGTTTAATTGAGTTTTTATTTTTATTTTTTATTGAAATAGTTTATATAGTTTCAGACTCTAATGTGTGTGGTAATAAAAAAGACTCCAATGTGTGTACGTAATAGTTTATATAGTTTCACACGTTCGTATTTTTCTCATTATATGTTGTATACTTTTTGAGTTAAGTCAATGCTGAATGATTAATATTCTGCTTTTTGAGCTACTTGTGCAAGCAGAACAGTATTTGAAGAGTTGATGGTAGAGTAGTTGTTTGAATGACGTGAGTTGTATTTCAGGTAGCTTCTTGGGGTCTGATGTTATCAGCTTCTAATGCAGACATGAAGGCATATTGGTGCAATGAAGTATTTGCTAAGGTATATTTGTTATATTGTGGGCTGCACATGGTTTCGTGGAATTCATGTCAATACTTTTCGGTGCTGAGTATCTATCTGAGTTTTCAGGCATTTCTAACAGTTGTTTACTTACTGGTCCTCTTAATATCACATATGGCATAACATATTCACTTCATGTGCATGTAGCTTTGTTCTATGGTGAGAGACATGAGCATGAAGGTGTAACAGGAAATAAGTATTAGGAATTAAGTAGTTTATTTTAAATAATTTACTTTATGTTATTTTACATTTTTATCCCTGAGAGTTGTATTTAAAGGTCTTGTGCCTCGTTTGAAAGAAATCAATGAATGAATGAAACATTATCTTCTTCTCTTAAAAACAACTCTCAATTTATCTTTGCATAATCTCACTTGTACCGAATTCTATTCAATTCATTAGAATTCCTACTTTGAGACTTGATTCTATCGGTTTCGTCCCTAGAATCTATTTATCCGTTAAAATTGGTATCTTGAGCCTTCGATTCATCGGACATTATGGGTCCAAAATACAAATTGGTGAAAATTTTGAATGCACTTGATGCGGAAGACAAGATGGAAATGGGTTTATGCTTCATATGTGATAAACCTCTTAACTTTGAACATCAATTGTGGCATCATAAAAATATTCAGGTAGTAATGAAAGATGAAGAAGAAGAATCTGAATCGGAATATGAAGCTCTCTGGAAGCAGGTGGATGGCCTTGTAGCAAACAACACCGAAGAACCACACAAAGAACAACACGAGGAAGTGAAACCAGAAAGTGAAGTTGTCACGCAGAATTTAAGTAGAATTGATGGGTCAAGGGTTTACACAGGGCCACATGAAGAGGAAGCTATGCAACTTAATAGTGGCACCCTAGCCTTAACCACAGTTTCGCAAAAATCTCAACCCCTCGCCGATTCTGTTCTTTTTCTCTCATATTCTCCATTCGATGACAATGCAGAGAAATCGCAGGGTCAAGCAAAAATGGTCGCAGATGCTGGATTGGAAACCAACACGAAGATGGAGCATCTCGACACCAACTCTTCTATCCTAGGCAATCGTCATGACACCCACTGTGTTCTCCCTATTTCGATTCCGGCAATAATTCCGCCACCGGAACCACCCGATAGGGTTGTCATTCCAATGCTATCACTCAATTTGTTTTTGCCGGTTACCACCACAAAGCATTTTGTATCAATCGCACCTGCATGTGTGTATTCATTTTCATTGTTTCAAAATTCCTGCCAACTGTTTGATGAAAAGCCACAGTGGCACAACTCTGAATATTCACAATGGCTATCTAGTCTTCCACCGCCGGAACTACCAAAGACAAGCCACCGAGATTCGACGACGTGTGAAAGTCCATTGCAGTCTTCGGCAAGCCTCGCACCAACATGTACGATGAAACTGCCATGGTTTTGGGTAAAGGAGTTGAGAATTGCAGACCCAATATTGGACTGGGAAAAGCTTAAACATGCCATATTTGAAAGGTTGCTGTTTCACACACCACCGAACGACAATTCTAATGCCACGGAGACTCTGACATTACCGCCGCCAATGACACCAGATCAAGATTTTCAGAGGACAAAAGCCATAGTCAAGGTTTTTCACTACTATTTCCTTATTGAAGGTTATGCTTCTAATTTTGTTTGGGGGTATTATGATGAAATCGTAAAGAGGCTTTTCAGGACAATGTGGATTAATCTACTTAATTGTTGGGGAACAAATTTGTTTTTAAATTGTGTTTATCATAATTCAGTTGATGAAATTGATGGTTCCTTCCAAATGTTGGATGAAATGCTAGAGTGTCACATATGTGTTGGGAATGCCGTCTTTAGCATGTGCACAAATTATCAGTCTGAAGGTGTTTCTCTTGATTTTTCCAAAGGCCTACATTTGATATGGATGGCGCCTGATTGTTACACCTTATGCAACATGTTGCTTTTGTGTTCTTTGGAGTTTTTAAATTTTGGAAGGCAAACTCCTTTTGTGGTAAAGTTTCCGATGACTATATCCTTATTGATGAATGGTAGGTGGGCTGAAAGAGAATTACAAAACAATTTATTGGAGGAGGATTGGTTGTTCATTAAGATCACTTCATTCTCTTGTTTTTGGCCTAAACTGTTCTTTGTTTGGGGAATGAGAAAATCCTTTAGAGAAATTTGTTCATATTTTTCATGTGATGGAAACATCACCTTAACAGAGCTAGTAGAGGAACCCCATGCAATTGTCTTACTCTTTCTATTATTATTGCAAAAATTTGGAACACTCAATGGCAGTTTCTTTATTCCCCCAATAAGGAATGTTTGGTTCCTAAGCAGCACACTAGTAAAACTTTGTTGCATCACACAATACCCTGCTGGGGATATTCTTAGTACTCAAATATATAGCATGATGAAGGACTATGCTATAACAATTGATGGTTGGTCAAAAGCCTATGAAGATGTCACTTTGTCATACCATTTTCTGTTGAATAATCACTTTGAGTTACACAATTTGAAGGGTACTGTACTTGAAAATATGTTGAAAGAAGCTTGGGTAAAAGCACTTGGAGAATATAAGTCCTTTAGGGGTTTTGGAGAAATTGTTTCTGTGTCACATCTAGCCTTTTTAAACACTGTGAGATGGCCAAAATTTGGTGCACTAGTCCAAGCTGTCTATATTGCAACCATTTCAGATTACAGACATGCAAATTTAGTTGAAGATGTTGCTCTGATTGTTAATATGATGGTGCAAAGTTATGCAGTAGCAAACTTTTGGAAAGAGGATAAGTTGGATAATGAGAAAAACATGTTGACTCATGTCTACAATTCTCTTGCTTGGAAATTATGTGTAGCACCACTTTATGCTTCTTTCTACAATTTAACTAAGGATTTTTTGCTAATATTTCAACACACAATGTTGGTAATTGTTTTACATAGGAAGATGATCTGCAAGGGTAATTTTCGTGCTCCTAAAGTTTTATCCAAGTTGAAGGATTGACTTCCAAAGCATGGATGTCAGAAGTTTGTTGCTAATTTTGATCTTGTTGTGGCTATTCTACATAGGAAAATGATTCAAAGGGGAAGTGTTCATGTTTCTTTAGTTCTACTCAAATGGAAGTTTTTACCTCCTAAGCATGGTACTTGGAAATTATCATCCTTGAGGACAAGGATGTTTGAAGGGGAGGGTATTGTAACAGGAAATAAGTATTAGGAATTAAGTAGTTTATTTTAAATAATTTACTTTATGTTATTTTACATTTTTATCCCTGAGAGTTGTATTTAAAGGTCTTGTGCCTCGTTTGAAAGAAATCAATGAATGAATGAAACATTATCTTCTTCTCTTAAAAACAACTCTCAATTTATCTTTGCATAATCTCACTTGTACCGAATTCTATTCAATTCATTAGAATTCCTACTTTGAGACTTGATTCTATCGGTTTCGTCCCTAGAATCTATTTGCTGAGTATCTATCTGAGTTTTCAGGCATTTCTAACAGTTGTTTACTTACTGGTCCTCTTAATATCACATATGGCATAACATATTCACTTCATGTGCATGTAGCTTTGTTCTATGGTGAGAGACATGAGCATGAAGGTCAGAGTTGAAGCCTTTAACGGCCTTGCAAAGATGGAAATAGTATCTAAGGATTTTCTTTTGCAAAGCTTATCAAAGAGAGTTTTAAGAAATGAAAAGCAAATGGAAGCTATGGATCAGAGCACCTCTGAACAATTTGTGACGTTGGCAACTAGTGTTGCTGGTGCACTAGTTCATGGGCTTGAGGAGGAGTTTTTTGAGGTAATTTTTGCAATATATCATAGCAATATATTGCTCTTTCTATACACTATAAGTTGACTGTAACTAACTGCCTTAATTTCAAGACTAATTCCTTGTTTGATTATATGAAAATTACAATGTGTCTCTGCTTTACCTGTAGGTGCGGAAGTCTGCATGCCAGTCTTTACACACACTGACAATCCTCTCTGTTGAGTTTGCTCGTGAAGCCTTAGACTTGTTAATGGATATGTTGAATGATGATTCTGTGGTAGTTCGGTTACAAGCTTTAGAAACCATGCATCATATGGCAATTAATGGCTGTCTAAAGCTTCAGGAAAAGCACTTGCACATGGTACCTTTCTGATCCTTCATTAGTCAGTTTTCTCCATGTCCAGAATATAATTAGTGTCAGTAATTTTTCTTCTGTTTGAATCTGCAAGATCCTCCTTATTGTTATCAGTTACATTTGTCCTTCCCGTCTATGTTTGGAGATTTAATGATCACACTCTTATGTTTCTTTTTGTTTTCTTAATTAGAAGGTTTTTGGGACCGAAATGGGGTTGGAAGGTTCACGTGGTTAATGAGTTCTGCTTGTGGTGTGGTTGTATTCCTGGAAGATGAATATATTATTTACAGTTGTTTGGGTTTCAATATGGTGAATAAGTCATCTTACTAGATTTGAGAATGCTTGATCACTAGGGTTGAAAAAATTGCTTTTGGAAAGTAAAGAATGACTACTGGGGTGCACAGAAATTTTTCTTGATGAAAATCAAAAAGTTACTAGTATCATGTTTGAGATCGATGGGAAATTGAAGCATGATAAACATAAATAAATGTGTTTTAGCATCTGAGAAGCTCAAATTAGACAGAAAAAACATATTTTATTACTGGTAATCAAATGTAATACCAGGGACTGTTGTGTCTATTCCAAAAACAATAGATATTAAATTTCACTTAGTTGCAGACTTTATTCTTCAACTTAAAAATATCTTGGATGTCCCTAAAGTTAAGATAAAACTTTTCATAAATAGAACCAGGTGAACAGAATGAAATGGATGATCAGATTTTATTGAGACGAGTTATGGTAATTGAGTGGGCTTTTCTAAGTGGAATACTTAATCTATTTTAATATATATTTGTTTCCCATAACGCCGTTACTTTTTCCTTGTCTAAGTGGCAATTTGTTACTCATATATTCTGCTAATGTTTAATTCATTTTGCAGTTTCTCGGTGCTCTAGTGGACAACTGTAGGGAAGTAAGATGTGCTGAAAGGAAAATACTTAAAATAGTGAAGCTAAATGATCTGGCTATGTTCAAATCATCTATTGACAGACTTATGGAAAATTTAGACAGTTATCTGCAGGTATGCTTTGCACTATGCTATGAAACACTAGCACTGTTAGGAACCTTTCTTTCGGTAATTGGAATGAATTCCTAAAACTGGGCAGAAATGAATTAAAAAGAGAATGATTCTAACTAGAATAAATATATTAATGAACAAAATTGAGAAAAGAAGAATTCTTTGAATATATTTCTGTACTATCAATTGAATGGGATAATAGGATTCAAAGAGAAGAAACAATTCCAAAAGGTTTATAATGAATATGATAACCTTGCACTGACTCAAATAGCAATTGAAACAGAAATTGTAACAACCTTAACAACTAACTAAGACCTAATTAACTTCTTAACTCCAATCCTAACAAACTCCCCTTTAGTCTAACTGCTAACAGACACGGGCACCAGGCACTGCTCTACCACGTTGGCACTGGTAATAATTTGTCAAAATGAATTAATTAAATGTAATCATATGTGTCAGTGTCATGTCGGTGTCAGATACAGCCGACACGCGTCGGACACTGGACACACCTTTGAACAAAAGTCATAGGGAAGTTATTGGTCATATCCCTATCTTCCTCATTTCAAGCAACATATAGTTTTTTGCTTTATCAATTACATGCTTCCTAATCTTACTTTCTTTTGAAATGACAGAGCCATGATACTAAATACAACTTTCTAGCAATTCGTAACTGTTATTTGTCACCTGTGTTTAACTATAAGTCTATAACTACTATGCTTACAGGATGAAGCTGATGTATTTTCTGCGTTCTCTCATCTTGGTCGAAATCACAAGAAATTTGTAGGCTATATTGTCAAGGAAACTTTTGAAGAGGTGCGCTTGTGCAGTGTATATAGTATAATCACATGTAACATGCTGAATGTTTTGCATGCCAATGAAACAAATATAGCTAGAGTCTTTAGAAGGAGTGACACTAATTAATTTTGGCGTTGCTCTTAACAGGTAGAAGCAGCTTTTGAAGGAAATGATGAATTTAAGAGTGCAAGGATAGCTGCACTTTTAATCATTTCTATATCTGCCCCGCTATTTAATGAATATTTAGGCGTTATACCACCAGTGTTGTTTTCTTATGCAGTTACATTGCTAGACAGAATTTATTATGCTTTTAGTGATATCATGGATAAGGATGCCCTTTTGGCATACCTCTGTGAGAAAAGCAGACCTCCAAGCTATTCTGCCCCAAATATTAGCCACGGTGAAGGGGAGCAACAATTGCCTTTAATTGAAGGTGATACTCCAAATTGTGCTAGCAATGGGGTCATTGATTCAGAAGTTGGATCACAAATCATGAAGGAACAAAAAGAGCTACCCAGCTATCAGGTAGAACAACATCAATCAGAGTATAGTGAAGTTACAAAGTTCGTAAACTTCATTCTTGCAAAGTGCCCTGATATGTGGCAAACGATAGAGACAGGTCTTACAAATGAAGTGTTAAGGTCTTTGAGGTAATAAATTGTAGTATTTGCTTCATTAACATTTGTGCCTTGGCATTTAGTTCAATTTGCTTCATCCAATATTAATTATTTTTGTATATGTTGCATATAAGTTATACCAGATGTCCGGAATTTGCTTACAAAACACAATTTTGGCATTATATATATTATATTAGCATCTAATATTGGCTCTCTTTTTTTTAATCATTTAATGATGCAGGTGTTTGAAGGAGGAATTATCAACTATGAAATTTGACTCTTTAGGGTCTCATGATGCTTTGGCATTTGCATTACTGTATATCCGGATAATAATATTGCTTGTAGAAGTGTGGGAGCACTTGTTGCCAGCAAAAGGTTCCCGTTCTCATGGAATGGGAGAATTGGAATTCAAATTGGGAAAGCTTGATAGGAGGATTAAAGAATTGATGAGTACGTTTGTAGGTTTTTCTGCGGAAGAAGAATTGAATATGTTGGAGCTTATATTAGTGACTTATGCCCTCAGGTTATGTAAATTGGAAACCATTTGTGTCAATCTTACATTCAAGAGATTGACTTCTATATATTCATGCGTTGAATCTGTCCTTAAGGAAAGATCGGTTTTGCCATCCAATTTTGTAGTTGAACTTGGTAAGTTATTACATGAATGTTCACTTCAGTTTGATAGATGTCTCAAGCTCTTCTCCTTGAAGAAGTTTGTGTTTCATGGAACAGTCAAACATCTAAAGGCGGAACTAAGCATTTCCAATAATGACTCTCTACATCCTTTCCCCTTTGTTTCAGGACTACCGGTTAGTATACCATGTAAAATCAAACTCCATAATATTATAAGTAATTGTAAGTTGTGGTTGAGGATCAGTTTGGATGATGGCTTAGTACAATATGTCTTTCTTGATTTGGACAATTTTATAGGCACCGGAGATGTAAAAATTTTTGATTTTGTTGCCCCATTTTACAGAACACCAAAATCTAATTCTCTTACATTGAAAGTTTGTATTAGCTTAGAATGTTTGTTTGAAAATGTTAGTCCAATCCAAAGGTATGGAGGACCAAAATATGAACTAGTACCTCTTTGTAAAGAAAAACAAGTATATTATTTCAATGTTAATAAAGATTAATTATTTATCCTTTACTAGTCAAAACTAGCACTTACAAGTGGTCTACATTGTAAGTTATGCATTAGGCTGAAATAAATTGCTGTTTAGATATTTTTCATGAAATGTTAGATTTGTTTTGTTACTACATTATATATATATATATATATATATATATATATATATATATATATATATATATATATATATATATGGAGCATTTTAACATGCACCTTAAGAAAAAATAACTATGATAATACATGTCAAGCTACATATTATCATCTTACATCTTTGCTCTTTGTCTCTGATTTTCATCTCTGCTTTGTGTTTGCCATCTCTGATTGTTATCCCCATTTGATTTTGCATTGTTAACCTTCTGCCATCCATGGTCGGTGTTGTGGGCTTGTGGCCTATGTAAGAAATGTCAAACGTCGTTCGACTCCCCATGATTGATGTGGATTCTGCCTCATGTTTCATCTGTCATGATTCTGATAAGTTTTCTATCAATTACTTCATTCAAAAGCCTAAATATTTGTTTTGTTGAATAATTGAAGCCTACTAACGTAATGTTGATATTGACATTGGGGGTGAGGGGTAGAGTTTTGAAGGAAAAAAAGAGGAAGAAATATGTGGAAGGAATAGAGGAGTGTTTGATAGGGGGAGTTTGGAGGGTTTAGTTTTCTTCATAACTCTTAATTTGGTGGAACTTAAAACCTGTATTGGAGAGGGGTTTTGGAGTGTTTTTATGCATTTATTTAAATTATGTTGTTATAATATTCATAAAATTCAAAATATATTAATCATAAGCATTTATTTATCATTCTCTATAAAAGTACTCTCTCAAAAAAATTGTGAAAAATTTCTCTATTTTTTCCTCTGTTTCTCTCCCTCCAAAGTCCTCTCTTCCCCTACCGTGCAAACACGCAAACAAAGCCAAAGAGTGGCTTCTGAATGTACGAGTCTTTGTTCTAAGGTGATTGGTTTCTTCTTTATCATTTGCATGTTTTTGTTGTCAGTTATGTAACCATCGTCTATCTAATTTTGGTTCTCTTGATGAAAATTGATTGCAGACATGGATTGATCACCCTCCCCAACACTAGTTAAAGGTTAGTGGATCATGAACTTTTTTGTGTGTTCTGCGTTTTTTTTTTTTTTTTTTTAAATTATGTTTCAAGCTAATCACACCACATTGCCGATATTTCTTTTGCCTCCTTACCTGCTTCTCCGCGCGCCCTACGTGTTTCCATTTTTACTCTTCCACTACTTAAGAGTAGCGAACCTTATAAAAAACAAATTTGGTAGGGTATTCTTGGGGTGTATCTGCTACCTGCTTCTCGCGCGCCCTACGTGTTTCCATTTTTACCGTTCCACTACTTAAGTAGTGAACGTTATAAAAAGCAAATTTGGTAGGGTATTTTTGGGGTGTATCTGCTACCTGAATAGCGGACAAGGGTATTTTTGTAAATTCGTAAGGCACGTGGGAAAATGAGTAGGATTGCAAAAGAAGATCTCATCATTGCCTACAAATTGGTTCGAATTGTAGTTTTGGTCAGTCAAATGCTATTAATTTTATGGTTTAGAATTTAGATTACCCTTACAAATCGTTGGTTTTGACCTCTCTACTAACAAGAATATTCCGAGCAATGCTCTAGAGTTCTGAAATTTAGGAGCCTTGAAGTTGAATTGCTCTGTTGTCCGAGTTTGTAGCCGAGAGGAAAAAGTCATGGACACGCTAGTGTTCTGGACAGGTAAGATTTTGTTATGAATGTCAATGCTAAACAAGTTTATTATCCATCCTATGTTATTAGAGAGATTATGTTTCAACAATTTCAATAGGTTAGTCTGCATAACTCAGAAAAGTTTTGTGATGCTAGAATACCTTAAATTATAACATACATGTATAATAATGCCTTCTTTATATTTTTCTCCTGATTGTTACACTTTTGTTGCAGTTGTTGATGTCATTGGAATCTCTCTAACCATACCTTCTTTACATCTATAATAATAATGGTACAGGAATTTAGAATTGAAGAATATGTGATGGAAAACATAATATACGAATATTTCAATGCAAATTTGTAGGTGAAAATATATCAAAGATGCTGCACACAAAAATAATATCCTTGCCATTATATAATTTGAACAGAAGAGAAATTAAAGTTGAATGAATTAGATAATTTGGATCAGTAGCTTTTTGATGAGTTTTGTAGCATGTCTATTGATATCTATTTAAATAAACCAAATGGGACTAATACATGATTCATGAAGAGAGAATAAACAGATATATTTAATATATGAAATCCAAGTGAAACTCTTTAAGCAATAAATATTTAATGACATAACAATGAAGTTTCCAGTGAAGTTAGTATTTAGTAGAGTTCTGTGTGACTATGAAAATATTAGGAACCACAAATTTAAAATCATTGCACCCTATGCCTGTTAGATCTCCTAAGACTAAAACATTATTTTGGAAGAATTAAAAAGATTGCAAAGTACAATGATAACATCAAATTTATCACAAAATAAAACTAATCAATGGCACGTAATGTACCTTACTCTTCTCTCTTCTTGAATGACATCTTTCCTTTCAAACCGACATTAAGATATAGAACCTAAAAATGCCACATAAAATATAGAAGTGTTAATATGAAGCTACTTGTTTTTTAAGAAAGAAATAATACAAGGCTAATTTCTTGTTTGGCAAGAAATATGGATGACAAAGATATTTCTTGAAGTACAAGATAAGATCGGCATCTTGCGCTACGGGTTATTTTTTAGTGCTTTTAGGATATTTTCGAGTTGGAAAACACATTATAAACATCTTGGGAAATGTAATTCGTTGGATCTCTTGGTCACGCGTAAATTTTTTGGAAAATGGTAGAATTAGTATTGAATGCTAATGCTTATAATTTCTTTTGTAATATATTTGTATTGAAACTTTTTGATTAGTGAAACGAAGAATTGCTGCCTCACCAAATGTATGTCATTAAATATTAGAGCGAATTGGATAAACAAATATCATTGTCTTCTTCTCCTTTATCTTATGAGTTTAATGGACATGCTACGTTAGTGTAAAATATTTTTACACGAACGTTCAATATGAATCAATTATTAATGACAGTGTAAAATAATTATGTTGTCGGTGCATGTCTCATTTTCTCTTATCTTATTTATCGTTTGTGATTCGCTAACTTGGTTTTTGGTTCATTAAAAAATTTGCTCCTTGTTATGGATGGTTGGAAACTAAAACCGAAGGCCTGTTGTCATGCTGAACTAAGGAATTATTCGCAATATTGCGCAACTCCCTTAAAGTACAATTGGTTCTTCTCAATGATAAATATATCGAGGTTATTTTAACAAATTTCTGGTTTTCGATCCATTCGTAAAAGAAAGCTATATGTTCCCCTCATGATCTATTTGCAGCACTATTTCCACATACATATGTACATGTCTCATGCTCTAAAATAAAGTGACCAAGTCATAAAAACTGTGGCACCGCAATAGCTATTAATTAGGATTACTAAATTGTAGTATGAGAAAGTCTTAAGTGGACACAAATATTCAATAAATAGCAACATAAAATTTTGACTTAAGATAGGAAAAAAAGAAGAAAAACGTGTAACTCAAGCCAAATTAATATATAAATAAAATTGATTCTCAAACAAGAAATATCTTTGCTATCCATATTTCTTGCCCAATAAGAAATTAGCCTTGTATTATTTCTTTCTTAAAAAACAAGTAGTAGCTTCGTATTAAAATAAGAAAAACGCTAACTAGTGTTTTAAGAAACTAAGGGTTCGTTTGACCTAGCTTTATTTAAAACTTATGCAATCAGCTTATGCAATATAAATTAGGTTTTATGTTATTTTATAAGTTCACACTAGTGAAAATTGTAATTTTATAAGCTATTTTATCATAAACTACCTTGACAAACTTATAATAATATATAAAAATTGCATAAGCTCTAAAAAAAGCTAGGTGATGGTGGTTCTGCAAGTGCACAGAATCGCAACAAAGTAATAAAGTGATAAGTTATCGTTCTCCACAGGGATTGTGCCAAAATTATTAGTTTCGTTTAGGAATTTAGATAGTTTTGCATTCGCTTTGTTGTTTAGAGATAGTTGTGTGGGTAAAAGTAAATTGGAGAAAAATAAATGACTATAAAAGTAAAATGGTGCGTGTGTGTCCACGCAGGGTGGTTAAGTGTTTTTGAATATCTCCCTTACTCCTTCTTGGTGGTTAATTTCCTTTGTTCCCCTCTATCGGGATTAGTCTTATAAATTAGGTTCAGAAACACTCGTTCCCTATTTCTATTACAAACTGGTTAGAGCCTAGTTCAGGTTATCTCCACTGCTTATATGTATCATCGTCCCAGTTGGTTCCACTTTTTCGTTTAGACTTAGGTATCCTTACCCTTAAGGCTCAATTTCTTCGCAAGTTGTCACGTGTGCCTAAACTAGTCATAATTCTAACTTCAGATAGAATTTATCGTTTTTGACTTAACTTTTCTAATCCCACACTAAAAGCTCAGATACTGAATTTAATGGTCTCATTGAGAGTTTTAGCGCACCGTCCTTCGTTCGGGATAATTAGCTTCGTTTCCTATCCGATATCCACTAATTTCCTTAGGGTTTATTCTAATGTGATCAGTATTAAAATAAAGAATAAAAATCGGACAATAAAAGAGTTTCAATAGGAACAATTGAATTTAAACCCAAATTATACAAAACCAAGCATTCGTAAGGGAGTTCATCGACTTCACCTAACCTAGGAAAAATAAATTACAAAGACAATAAAGAAAAGACCTTATTGGCCTTGGAGTTCCTTGGCCCTCCTTGCCTCCTCCTTAGAGTTCTCCTAACTCTAGAGTGAATATTGAATATGTTCCAATATTTTTGAATGTTTCTGAATGAATAATAGACAATAGTGAATGAGGAAGACTCTATTTATAGTTTTTCAGCTGGTTTTGGGCTTTTTCTGCGCGTCCATCGCACCCATCGTGGCCATGATGGCGTGTAATTTGCCTTATCGTGGCCACGACGGATCATATCGTGGTACGATGGAAGATCTTCTCCAGATTTTCTGTTTTCTTCAACCGCCTTCATTGTGTCACGGTGACAAGTCATCGTGGTACAATGGAAAAGATTTGTTGCGGATTTTCTTCAATTTAAATCGCATTCTCATCACGCCACGCTGGATCTCATCGTAGGTACGATGGTTGCGCTGTTTATTACGTTTTTGCCCTTTTGCTGCTTTTTCCACTTTTCTTGCTTCTGGGCCAAATAACTCCACTTTTCCAAATATTTGCTTGCTTTTGGACTTCAATTACTATTAGAACTACCCTAAATTACTACTAAAAACATCATATAATTGACTGTCATCACTGGGCCAAACGAGCCCTAAATATAGTAAACGAGTCTTGAAACTTATGTAATTTATTTTTGAAAATATTAAATATGCTTTTTCCAATATAAAAATTAAAATGCTGATTTTTTTTTCCGAACAAATTAAATAACTGATTTATCCCAACAAATATAATATAAATTATAAAAACTAGTGCATTCACTATTTAAGTTTGTCATTATAAAGTAGAAAATTTATAAGCCACTAGGTTTGATCTAGTGGTGAGGGATTTGGGTAGTACGCTATAGGTCATGAGTTCGATTCCCAACTCATTGTAAACAAAAAAAAAAGTATAAAATTTATTTAGAATAACTTATAAAAAAATATTTAGAATAAATTAAACTATTGTGTTATTTCTAGTAAAACTATTGTAAATGAATAAATTTGGTTATAATTATCAATGACAAATATTTATCAAATTTTTTATGTATGACAAATAATGGTCCCGTGGATATTTTTAATAAAAAATTAGAAATTTAATTAGAAATATTTAGGATAATTTAGTAAATTTGATAGTAATTAATTTTATTTTTATGCATATTCATTTTATTTTGTCTATCTTCTTTCTATAATTATTTTTTTATTGACTTAATTTTCTATAAAAAGAAATTTGGTAAAGAATCTTTTTATTTTTTTGTTTTCGTTTTTGATAATTTTTTTCTTCTTATTTTTATGCATAGATTCATTTATATTCTTTTTTTTGGGTAAGGTGGTGATTCATATATATTATTTTTGTTGTACCCCATCTTATTATTTCTATAATTTTTTTATTGACTAACTTTCTATAATTTTTTTATGTTTTGTTCCTATTTTTATGGGTAGATTATGCATAACCTTTTTGTTGTATTTATCTTATTTTTTTTCTATAATTTTATTAGTAAATTTAGATTGAAATATAATATAATAGACAGTATATAGTATAACTTAATAAAGAAAAGATAGTATAACTAAAAGTCCCACATCGATGGTTTGTTAAAAATAGAGAGGCAGAGCATTATAAATATCAATTGTGTAACCCTAACATAATAAGTATTTTAGGTTTATCTCAGTTTCAGCGCCACCGTCAACCATCTACGTTCAGACACCGTTCTCACTTTTCCTTTACCCTTTCCATGTCTATGTACATCTCAATGTACACTTTCAATGATGATTCTGATTCTGAAGATCATCATTACTGCTCTAATACAAAGCGAAGAAAACTTGGCGATTTCGAGAGGCATACGAAGGGATGCGGAATGAAGTTGATGGAGAAGATGGGTTATAAAGGAGGTGGTCTTGGCAAGAATGAGCAAGGTATGCTGAATCATATTGAGGTCATATTGAGGCCTAAGTTTTCTGGTCTTGGATCTTACGAATCGAAGGAAACTCCGATTTTGCAGACGGAGAAAAAGTGCGAACCGGGAGGAGGCTTTCAACCTATAGTTGGAAGGAAGAGAGAACGTGCATTGTTAAACCACAAGAAGAAGAAAGAAGAGGATGTGTATGTAACTGCTGAGGATTTCTTGGCGAACAAGCAAGAACAAGTCATTCAGAAGATTTATGATATGAGGGGGCCAGAGGTAAGAGTGTATACAAATTTGTGTGATTTGAATGCTGAGGAGAAAGCAAAGGAAAGAGATTTCCCAATGCCTGAACTTCAGTATTACATAGGACTAATAGTTCTGTCGGCCGAGGTTGACTTCCAAGAGATTGATAGAGATTTGAGGAATGAGAGGGATATAGCATTTAGCTTGAAAAGTGAAAAAGAGAATTTGGAAGATGAGGTAGTATTTCAAAATAAGCAGCTGGATAATTATGAGAAGATAAAAAGTGTTCTGGACCGTGTCGAAGAAGAAAAGACCTTAGGAACATTAACATTGGATTCCCTTGCTCAATGTTTGAGGGACATTCACAAAAGATATGCTGATGAGGACTATAAGTTGGTTAACTTGTCATGTATTGTTTGCTCATATGCCTTGCCTTTGTTTATCAGAGTGTTCCAAGGATGGGATCCTCTTCGAAATCCATCTCATGGTTTGGAATTGGTTTCACAATGGAAGACATTGCTTCAAGAAGATGATTGTTGTGATATATGGGACATTAACATATCATCACCTTATGCTGATTTGGTTTCTGATGCTGTATTGCCGGCTGTTAGAATATCTTGTGTCAATACATGGCAAGCACGCGATCCTGAGCCGATGCTACGGTTTTTGGAGTCTTGGGAAAAATTGCTTCCTTCTTCGGTTCTTGCTTTTATATTAGACAACATAGTCATGCCAAAATTATCAAGTGCCGTAGATGCTTGGGAGCCACGTCGCGAGACGATTCCTATCCACACATGGGTGCATCCATGGCTACCTCTGCTAGGGAACAAGTTGAAGGATATCCACCAGACGATTCGTTCCAAACTGAGTATTGTTCTTGATTCATGGCACCCGAGTGATGGTTCCGTATATGCTATATTGTCCCCTTGGAAGACTGTATTTGATGCTGATAGGTGGCAGCAATTAATGCACCGTTTTATTGTACCGAAGCTGAAGGCTGTCTTGAAAGACGACAAATTCCAAGTGAACCCGGCAAGTCAGAATCTTGATCAATTTTATTGGGTAATGAACTGGGCTTCGGCTATTCCAATTGATCTGATGGTTGACATGATGGAGATCTTCTTTGAGAAGTGGCTTAAAGTTTTATATCATTGGTTGTGCTCAAATCCTAACTTTGGTGAAGTTACAAACTGGTATTTGGGCTGGAAAGAACTTATTCCAAAAGAACTTTTGGCAAATCAAAGTATTCTATACAAGCTCAAATGTGGTCTTGATATGATGAATCAGGCTATTGAAGGTATGGAGGTGGTGCAACCTGTTCTGAAGGAGAAGACAGCAGCAGCCTCTTCTCAACAACAGGCAGCTGCAAGCTTGGTCGATGCTGTCAAAGTCGATGGTGCGAATGAAATGAGCATGAAAGAACTCATTGAGGCCTATGCTCAAGATCATGGTTTACTTTTCAAACTTAAACCTGGTAGAATGCACAACGGTCATCAAATATATAGGTTTGGCAATATCAGTATAATAATCGACTCTCGGAATCAAAAGGTCTATGCCCAAAATGACGAAACATGGTCTTTAGAAACTCTCGAACGATTGCTTGAGTTACATAAAAGACGCTGAGTGATTGCTTAGTTCTCAGGTACTCTATTTCTTTAGGGGTTTTGTATGAGTTATTTTCTCTTGATTTGTTGGCTAAGGATATTGTAATTTTCTTATGTTTTGTTTCAATATCCAAAATTGTGCAATTCTGATGTAATTTTACTTGCTGTTGCAGTTATAATCTTTGTTTTTCAATAAATAAAGTAAGACAAATTTCACAAGATATTAAATGTTTCTAAAGATGAATGAAATGTGATTGAATTGTTATATGATCATATATCATAATATGCTTTCAATTCTTTTAAAAAGAGTCATTATACTAAATGCAATCAACCACTTTTTAGCAATTCTTATCCGTTAATTCTAACGTGTGTTTTAACTCCTATATGCTTCCAAGATGAAGCTGATGAATTTTCTGCTTTCTCTCGTCTTGGTTGAAATTCGTAGGCTTGATTGTCAAAGAAACTTTTGAAGAGGTGCGCTTGTTCAGAGTATAATATGATCCAACCACATGAAATCTTGAATATTTTTCATGCTAACGAAACATATATAGCTAGAGTCTTTATGTTACTGGAGCGGAACAGGCTGGAAGTTGATCGAATTGAAACAGATAGGACCTGAGCATTGTTGTGGCAAGTGTGAGGTGAGTTAAGCCCCACATTGCTCGGAAAAGTGGAGGTTGAGTATTTTATAAGTGAGAGGACCCATAAACCTAATGACTTAAGGTTATGTGGTGTCCAACTCACTTGTATGATTGCTCCGAGCCTAACATGGATAATCCCCCAGCTGTCCTTTCGTGACCCAACAGGTTTGTTCAAGGTCCAAAAGATGTCGTGAATTGCTCTTCTTTCCCGTATTGCTCAATCATACAAAATAACACTAGTAAAAGATATTTTTCAGTAGAAAATACATTACTGAAAAATATATCTTTCGGTAGAATATATACCACAGGAAAATTAGTTCACACTTGTGTTTATTTCTTTACCAACTTCCCTCACATTTGAAACTTGGTCCAACATGTTGCATACAAGTTATACCAGAAGTCCTGAATTTGCTTACAGTAACACAATTTCGGCGTTATAGATGTATATTTGTGTGCTGAGCTTACATTGCATATATTGTTACAGGGATTCAGGTTATTTGGTGTCTAAATTTGGTCATTTAATTTTAGTAAGTATAATGTGTATTCATCTAGTATTGTCTCTCACTTTTGTTCTAATACTTTTTCCTCTTGTGGTGATGATCTTAATGATGCAGGTGCATATAAAAGAGGAATTAGCAACTCTGAAATTTGACTCTTTTGGGTCTCATGATGCTTTGGCATTTAACATCACTGTATCTCGGCATAATATACATAACTACTATTTAGATATTTTTGTTGAATTGTTAAATTTTTAGTGACTACATAGAAACAAGGAAAACCAACTTATATGTATGCAAAAATTGCTAATTTTGCATTCACATATCTCTTGCTTTTCACTCTCATTGTCTTATAATATTGATTTTCACTCTCATGCGACTATGTTTTCTCTCATCAGGAAGCTCTGATCTCTTGCTTGGACGGATTTCCTTCTCCATATACTAAGGGAAGGTAATGAATGTGTTGATTGGTCAGCTAAGTTTGCGAGTTGGGACTTAGAATGTCGATGCTCTAAAGATATGGACTTAGAGATTTTGACTATATATTGTTATCATATTACAATTCTAGTTTATAATAATACACACATATATATATATATATATATATATATATATATATATATATATATATATATAGACACACACATAGGGGCGGCTTGCACACATGTGCAAGGTGTGCGACGACATCGGGCCTCAAAATTTTGAGGGTCTCAGCTCAAAATTTTGAGGTCCTATAATATTACTTATATATTATTTATACCTATAAAATATCAGATATTTATTAATAAATTAATTTTTAGGCCCTAAACTAATAGTTATATATTGTTAATGTTCATATAATATCATATGAGTATCAATAGATTAATTATCTATACTCGTAAATATAGTTTTAGTCCATTTTAATCTTTCCATAAAATTTAAACTTAGATTATGAGGTTCCTTTTTGACGTTATATACAAAGATAATTATTTTGTATTTCTTATCCCATTTGATTTGATGCAATTGGTTTAATATTGATAATCTATATGTTTACAAGAATAAAAATGATTTTTTTATATTATACGCAATTTAAATCGACAGCTTTTTTTTAAAAAAAATAAATAAATTTTTTATATTAAAGGGCCACTTAAATATTTTGCACAGGACCTCATAAAACCCGGAGATATATATATATATATATATGTGAGAAACTAATGTAGATTAATAAGCTTAAACTACTAAAAAAGTTAATAAATTTATAATTTAATCAAAGTAAAATTTTTAATATATAAATAATAATAGTAATAAAAATATTATTCATATTAACTTAAATAGGCCGGCCTAGTAGGCTAAAAGACTTTTTTAATAGCCTGCAGTCTGGCCTATTTAACTAAATAGGCTTATAAAAAAATATTGGCCTGTTCTATTTAAAGAAATAGGCCGACCTAGCCTGAGCCTATGTAGGCTGGGCCTTAAGGCCATGTAGGTCGGTCTGGCGTATTCTCACCTCTATTTGGAACTTTTTGGAACTTGTACATTATTACTTTTGAAACAAATAAAAAAATTTATATCATTAAATGTAAATTTCTAATTTTAGATAACTTAACATATACCTTTAGGGCACATGTTAACATGACCCTTTAACAAATATAAACTTTATATCTTTATCGTTGAATTAAAAATTTATATCATATATATTATTTTAATAAAATTTTAATAAAATCTAAAACGATCAGATATCTACTCAACCAATATTAACAATATTTCATGAAAAAGCATAAGACATTTAATAAAAACACAAGACATTAATTTTTGATGAATTTCAATAAGATATCAAATTATTTTAAATTTTATAAAAGTCATTAAAAGAAATTCTAGTTAAGTGGAGTGTCCAGGGTTCAAGTCCCGGACCCCTACGTATATAACGCAATGTTTTTACCAACTAAGTTATGGTCACGGAGATAAGTCATTAGTAATTGTTTTAATACAACCTCAAGTGAAAGATGTGCAGAAGTTTTAAAATATCGTACCTGCATTATGCAAGGAATAAGAAATTTTAGGAGTTCAATAGATAAGAAAATTCAGAACTCAGGGTGAAAAAAAAATGTGAATTTGTATTACTTGGAAACTTCATAATCATAAAAAAAATAAATGGAATACTCAACTCATATGCAAAAAAATTAGGTCCATAATCATTTCAATATTGGCTCAAGCTTGATATAGATAATCAATATTTTTTCTAATTTCTAACAGAATAAAGTAATTAATCAGACTGATGTTTTATATAACTAGGCCTGTTAATTATACATGGCCCCTGAGAGTGAGTAGCAGTTGTGCTATCCTACACAAAACCTTAAAAAAAAAAATAGCCATTGATCTATCAAAAGCGCATTCAGACAAATGTATCTCGATCCTACATTTTACAAAAACAATAGCACGGCTGCGATCATGGAACAACATTGTCATTAATGACTGCATGGAATAGCTGACATGAAACACCTCTTCGTGTTTGGCGATGTATAAACTTCCTTCCATCCTTTACCTTCCTCGTAATTCTCGACCTGTGTGCATATATAAAATATGAAGGTGAGAGTCTGTGAGAGTGAGACTAATACTATGTGTATCCTCAAAGGCAAAAGACTAATGTTAATTAATAGATTTACTCACAGTATCAACCATAGTCTGACAACCATTAACACCTCCAATCACATAGATGGAATCTTTCACAACTGCAGCAGCAAAATACCCCCTAGCATGATTCATTGTTGTTTTCTCCACCATCCATTTCTCGAGACGAGGATCAAAGACTTCAACACTTGAAACCATTGTTTCTCCATCAAATCCGCCTAATGTATACCTATAAGCGGAATGAAGAAGTTTAAGTAAAGCATGCTTCAGATTTCAATCAAGAACAGAACATTACAGAATAAGAAAGGTAAGTCTCTAACTAGAAATAACGATAGTTTTATCTATATACAAGTTTACCATGTTAATACCTATTGTTGAGAGTCTAACATTGAATATGACCCGAAATGTGTTTATAAGTGGGAGGCATCTCTCACCTTACAAGCTGATTTCATAGCGTATCCAAGATCAGATAGGAGACCCTCTATCAAACCACTCAAGTAATGCACAATATATTGAGTCTTGTGCATGATGGAGTGTGTTGAGAGTCTCACATTGTATAAGTGAGAGACATATGTCACCTTTACAAGTCGATTCTAACTCAACTCAAATTCAAAGATTTACCAAATGAACCTTACTGCATATATAGATTTTCAGACTAATAATACAAAGATATAAGTAGAGTTAAGTGTTACACACAGGGGCAGTCCGAAGGGTGTACAGGAGGAGACCGCAAAGGGCTCCAAATTTTTATGGACACAAATTATTTATTTTCTTAGTAAGTGTGTGTGTATTAAAATTAAAAAAAATAAAAGGTCAGACTTAGAGAAACAAAACCCTATCAAATTTGATAAATTGTCCCAGCTATGCATATATCTAATAAAAAGTCATAACCTAAATTTGATTCACTATAAATTATCCCAACCTAAATTTGATTCACTATAAAATAGAAACCCTTGAACAGATAAATTTAAGTCACCGTCATTTCAAAAGGTTATAAAAAAAGGGTCATGCTCAAAAGTAGTTAAGGAACTCAAAAGTAGTCAATTTTACATTACATTTTAAAAAAGTTTAGTACACAAATTTCAAGACAACTTTACTACTTTTGGTTTCTTAACGATTGCCTTAGGGACGGTTAGTATTTTCCTTAGAAAAAATAGGGCACCAAAAATCTTAGGGACGGCTTTGACAACATATTGCAAAACATCCCAAGGACACTTGTGCAATTCCTCGTTGCTACTATGTCAATATTAAAGGCAATCAAGAAGAAGCAACGATGTCGAACTCACAATTTTTCATTTAGAACAACCATTGCATGACAGCCCCGGTTTGTATTCATGTTTGCTATTTTGGACCAAGCATGTTCCCTAGGATCAAATCTTTCCGCAGACCTGCATTTATGTAGAAGAGTCACTCATATTAGTACAAATGTACAAATATAAATAAATAAAATACGGCTTTGTCTAATAAGCACAAGTAAATAAGTCTTGTACCATACAAGAATTTGTTTTCCACCATTGGATCAATGTAACATCACACCTCATTTGATCCAATGGTGAGACTTATTGATCCAATGGTGAAAACAAATTTGTGCACGGTGCAAGACGTGTCTCACTTGTGTACCATAAGCTTGGCCATTAATACCTATGAAGCATGAATACAGACACCAGACACGAACACTAACACGTCGACAACGATAATACTTTGAGAAAATAACATAATTCAATGTAATCTTATGTGTCGGTGACGCGTGTCCGACACTGAGACACGCCTAATCCGAAGAGTGTTTGTGCTTCGTAGTAAAATACATCCAATTATATAAAAGTAAAACATAAAATCATTTTTAGATTAACCATGTTTACAGAATATTTTTTTTTAACAATATACGAATCAATTGAACAGAAATCAAGTTATAAAGCTCACTTTAAATAGTAATTTCCATCATATCCACCGGTAGCGTAAATTGCACCATTGAGTTCCACTGCCGCAAGAGCAAATCTCTGGAAATATGAAGAGCATTCAAGCATTAACTTCAACAATTTTGTATGCTTTTCAAAGAAATTATCCAAATGATTATTTTATTTATTCTATAATGTGACTGAGAAGAACAGACATCAGTTAGGCAGAGCTGTTAGTTCACATCCTAGAAGTGATTCACTCACACAGAAGTACTAAAGGCAATAAGCTTGATTGTGTTACTTGATGCAAGCATATATAAAATTTCCCATAACATCCTAGACCTTAGCTACATGTCTTGTGAAAAATATAAAAATAAAAACAGATGAAGTAAAATGTAAATGAAAAGCAGCATGTAATACAATTAATCCAGTTTTCATGGTAAGAAGCTTACACCTAAAACAATCACATAAACTCTCCCTTTGTTTTTGGTTATCCGTAATTATACCGCCCAGATCTCAATCAAGCAATGAATATTTACCATTTGAAAGACTCACTTTACCTTGTCTAGCATTGAACGTGTGGGGATCCACCGCCCAATGTCAAAATCAAGCATCTCGACTTCTGAGAAGGACTCAACACCATTGCCACCTCCAACAGCAAATATTTTATCGTTCAAAGCAGCACCAGACAAGCTCCCTTTCTTTCGGTTCATAGACGGACACAAGGTCCAGTTATCAGAAATTGGGTTGTATGATTCAACTACAAACATAAGCCAAAAATGGTTAACAGAAACTTTATCTCATTGTAAAATTAACAAATTCAAAACCATAGTAAGATCTCATACCTGAGTCAAACCAAACACGGTCATCTCCACCACCAAAAACATAAATCTGACCATTGAACTCTACAACTGAAGCATATGATCGGAGACAGTTCATAGGCTTGAGAGATTTGATTACATTCTGAGAAGTACAAAACATATCCATGTCTGCTATAGACGATTCTCCATATGAGCCGCCTATTAAAAAAAATGAATCTTTGGCATCTAAATGCAGCTCAGCAGTTGGACTGGTTACTTTCTCCTCAACATTTGTCGGATGAGTATCAAGTGTAGATTCCAACAGCGCACATCGGTCTTTCAGAAGCTTAATTTGCAATTCTGCTTCTATCTGAATGGAAAACAAAAACAAGCCAATAGTGATATGAGAAAAGGCATATTCACAACAAGTGCGATTAAATTCACAAAGTGCACTTCAATAACCAGACAATTCTGCCTCTTGATATTACCAGCTTTTGCTCCAGGTAATTATTTTTTTCAGCTTGCGTTGTTTTGAAATCTGTCAGCGCTTTTATCTCTTGCACCAACTATAGAATATAAATACATCACAAGTTAGTTGCTTGTAAAAAAAATAAAAAAATATTAGTTTACATATAATGACAGTTAATGAACATTCTCAACCACCTGAGCTATGTCGAATTGATGCTCAAATGGAGAGCTAGAATTCTCCTCCTTCTCAGATGGATAACTGGAACTCTCCTTCTGTAATGGAGAACTAGGATTCTCCTCTTTTTCCTCTGAATTCTTTCCTTCAGACCAATTCTCATCCGCATAAGGAGTATCAGTTACATTGTTATCCCAACTTAGATTCTGATTTTCATCCGGATAAGGAGTATCAGTTACATTGGTATCCCAACTTAGATTCTGATTTTCACGAGCAACAGCCAATTCCTTTAGTTTCATCCATACGAGGTCCTTCTCATTTGGTGCTGCTTCCTCCTTATCAGTCGAACGGGTATCCAATGGCTTAAAGCATTCATCTAATAAATCACTGTCATTGGAACCTGATATCATACTTGAGCGGGTAGAATGATGCTCCTCTAACTCTGATTCAGGCATTTTAAAGGTTTTAGATTTCCAAGAAGGATCATGCCATGGAAGAGGTAGGGATACAGTTGCTTGATTTGTATTCTGCGGAACAAAATTAGCAGGCCCAGAATTAGCAGGGGCGAATGCCAAGGGTTTGGCAGACCTAGCAGGGGCGATTGCCAAGGGTTTCAGCAAGGCAATCAGCCGGCTTGTTTGTCCATGGTCGAGTTCAAACCAGAAATGGTTATGCATGTAGTAGTTCTCGGCAATTATATGCTTAAACTTTTCTTCAGTTAGTGGCCGGCAGTGTAATTGCAGTCGAACACGCACCTTGAAAATTAAAAACAAAAGCATATACACATAAGTTCCTTTTCATGAGTAATGAATAATAATCCATAGTTCCAACAAGAAAGTTTTACCTGAGCCGGAAATTGTGTTACATCTGAACCGTCATTGGTCCATGCATAGCGGTCAATATACATTCTTCCATCACCCGCCGCCTCAAAAATTCCATGAAGCGTCCTGTCACTATAGTTAAACAGGAAGAGAGGCAACCCAGGATGAATGTTCTTCACATAAGAGTAGTGTACAGCAGGTAAGCCTGTTGAAACAAATAAAAGTTCCATAAGTTAGAGTTCACGACCCTAACCAAAATGCCTAAAAAGTGAAAAACTGCGTAACCAATACCAATAACCTTGTGGCATAAAAAACAAAATGCAAGCATCATGTAATCATGTTCAGGTAAAGATCTAAGTATCTAACTTTATAAGTGTTTCCATGTTATTTAGAGTGAATAACACAATCAATTTCAAAATGCTTTGTAATGTAAGTGATCTTTTTATTTTCTTGAAATGGCCAAAGGTAGTAATTAGTTGTTAATCTTAATATTTTTCACCTTCACAGGGACTTAAACCTGAGAGAGACCTTTAACTCCTTAACTCCTTTAACCCTTAACTCAAACAGTTGAGCTACACAACCCCCTAAGTGTTCTTAGATTCATACTAACGAAAACCACACATGCTATTAATCAAAAGAAAAACAATCACATGAAAAATGACTTACCAAATAATTGTTTGTTCAAACATTCGTTAATCGTCATATTCTTGCACCCAAATACGACACCACCAAGTTCATTCTTTGTCAAATTCCTTCCAAAGGATAGATTTGGACTAGGAGAATAAAGCTGATTCCCAGTCAGAGAAGAAATTGGTGTTTTCTTCCTATTCATGATCCTATCATAAGAACAACAAAACTGTTAGTACTTCATTGACAATCTATGGCAAAAACTGAAATCACAAACAAACCTAACTTGTTAATATTCCGATTACGCTTCATCGAAATCAAAAAGTAAAAATCTGGGTTTGGTTTGGTTTGGCTAACAAAACATAAATTTTCTTCCTATTTTTCTTCTTTTCAAATGAAAAGACAAATTTCTTTCTTCACACAAATGTTTTTGTGAAAAAGATGAATACAAAATACTCTACTTAAGCACTTGTTCTAAAATCGCGTTGAGTACATTATCTTATCTTAAAGAGCTATTAAATGAAAAACAATTTTTTTTACCTAAAATAGCAATGCTACTTTAAAAACCTACAAGGAATCATTTTCCAAGAACAGAAAAAAATTGACCATTGATTGGACCACATTTCAAAGAGAAGAAAGAAACAAGAAAGAAGAAACAGTAAAACACAAACCCTTACAAACTTAGAATCAAAATCAAAAGATCATAACTGGCAAGCACTAAATGATGATCAGTATTCAGTAACATGAAGATAAAAAAGTAATAATAAACATCAAAGTTTTAAACTTTATTCAAAAGGGTTTAGGTTAAAAGCCTAAAATCTATGAAATGACATGAAAATTTCAAAACTTGACTTAAAAAGTTCATGTTTTTCTTATGATCATGAACAGTGATTTGGTGAAAACAGAAGAAAATGATAGAGAGAGAGAGAGAACTTACCAGAAGAGGGGAAAATGTGTGTGTGTGTGTGAGAGAGAGAGAGAGAGAGAGAGAGTTTGAACGGAGAATGAAAGGGTGAGTGACCAACACAACACTGAAGACGAAGCAACAGAGAGTAGTACAGAGAAAAGGAGGGAGCGGTTTTATTTTTATAATTTTTTTTTTGCCACGATTTTTTTTTATTTTTTAATTACTCGTTATAAACTCAAACGCTACTTGAAATAAGATAGAAAAAAAAGTTATAAGCTAGTAGTAAAAAAACTTGTTATTAAACACCTTTAATTTTATGAAACAAACTTATAAGCTATTATAATAAGCTATAAGCTAGCTTATTTGTGTTACCAAACACCCTTAATTTAGTTTTTGCAATCATAAAATGACATAAAAATACATGATTATTTTACGTGAGTGCGTAATTTTTTTATTAAAAAAAATAAAGAAATTAAAATAATAAAGTTAAAATTAGAATAAAAGGTAAAAAATTATAAGCTATAAAAAAAAATTATAAACTAGTAAATTAAGTTTGTTACCGAACAAAACAAACTTATAAGCTGGTACTATAGTAACGTAAAGACACCTTATTCTATGAAAAATGTTTATGGGCATTGGGCATATACACAGCTATTTAGAGGTTAATAATCTCTATTGAAAAACAAAATTGAAGTCTCAAAGATGAATTCTTTCTTTTTAAATAAATTTTTCCTAAAATTGTTTCATATGTAAACGTGAATGATTAGGATGACAATTTGACTCATACTTAGTGGGGACCCGCAAAAAATACTCATAACAGGTATGGTAAAACCTGCATTTTGGGTATGAGGACGGGTATGAGTAGTTACCCGCAAAAATGAACGGGTATGGGTGCGGGTACGGGTACCTTAGTACCCACCCCACCCCATACCCACATAATTTAGTTATTTTATATATATTATTATATAATAACATATGTTTATCAATTTAAAAAAATATAACACTATTAAACTATTACACATTTTTAATAAAATGTTTAATTATAACATAATACAAACATAATGTGAATATATCAACAAAGAAATGAACTTTAACATGATGTTAATCAAAATTTTGTTTATAATTTTCATGAGTTGACATTAAAATCTTAAAAAAAAATTAATTATATTAAAATGATATGATATTTTATAATTGATCAATTTATTTTTAGTAAAAATGCGGGTAACGGGTACGGGTATGAGCACTTAAGTACCCATAGGGTATGGGGACGGATACAAAAGTTGTTACCCCGCGGGTATGGGGATGAGTACTATTGTACAACTAATAGTATATTATATATAATTAAATTATTAAATTTACCTTCTTTACGAGCTAAATAAGAAGAAAAAAAATGTTGACGTAAAGTTGATGAGATGCAAGAGGAGTGTTATCGAGGTAGAACTGATGAGAAGTAAAATGGCGTAGCGAGGAGAATCATAGTGTAGTATGAGTGAAACAAGTATGAGAACTAACCGGTAACCTTTACAAATTAGTTATATAGGACAAAACAGCCGACGATCTGGTGGTAGGCATTTTTCAAACTCGTACCTATAAAGTTCGGGTATCCCATAATTCGTCTCAATTCTTAACGGGGGTGAAAAGTAAAACCTCAAACTCATATTCAACATGGTTCGGATATCTTCATTCTACCCCACTTCTATATGAATTTTGGTTGAGTTTTGGTACTTTCTTTTATTGAAAAAGGGGCAAAAGTCGAAAACTAATTTATTTCAACAATATGATTTTTTTAAACAAAGAATGTATATAGGAAAAACAACGTTGTTTAATACTCAACTTAATATAGAGCAAAATAGTCCACGTTCTGGAGGTGTATAGTGGAGGAGGGGAGAATCAATCACACCCAAATTCAAAAGCTTTAAGCATCTTCTTCAAGTGATAATTGATTTCAATATTGAGTAAATGTTTTTTTGTTGACATCTAAATGAACATCAGATAGGTTAAAGTAACATATATGCGATTGAAATTGCCAGACGCAAGTCAACAATTTCTCAACGTTACCAAGTATACACTTAATGTGTGTGTATTTAACAAAATATGACATTGATAGCAGTAGGAGGGAGACTGTGATAATATTTAATAAAACAATATCAATTTCATCAACAACAAAAAATAGATATATTTACGATCTAGCTCAGCTTAACATTGGATTGGAGCTAGAAAGTACGTAAACCTAGTTAGCAATTTGCATTACTAATAAAATATATCATTAAATATTTATCTATTTACCTTCTTTGCGATCCAAACATCTTCAATCGAGGTGTTATCGAGGTAGAACTGATGAGAAGTAAAGTGACGGAGCGAGGAGAATCAATAACCTTTTCAAATTAGATATATAAGGCAAAATAATCGACGGCCAGATGGTGTAGGGCAGAATGATAGTTAATATGGGTGAAGGAAATATGAGAAGCAGCCAATAATGTTTACCAGCTAGTTACGGAGGGCAAATCAGTCCTTGATCTGGTGGTGTATGGTGGAGTTGGGGAGAATCAACCTCCGCCCAATTAAAAATCTTGAAATTGAGTAAATGTTTTTTTTATCGAGATCTAAATGGACACCAAATAGGTTAAAGTAACGTGTGATTGAAATTGTGAGACGCAAGTCAATTATTTTCTGACGTTACCAATCATTCGCTTAATGTGTATATTTTAACAAAATAGGAGGGAGACTATAGTGTTTAATTAAACAATACCAATTTTCATCAAAAAGAAAATAGATCTATTTATGATCTAGCTCAGATTAGCATTAGAGTTAGAAAATAAACCTATTTGGCAATTTGCACTACTAATAACATATACCATTAAATATTTATTTACCTTCTTTGTGATCCAAACATCTTCATCCGAGGAGTTAAGGTAGTGTTTTGAGAAATAAAGTGATGGAGCAAGGAGATTCACAATTAGTATGAGTGAAGAAAATATGGGAAACAACAAATAATCTTACCAACCAATTTTGGAGGGAAAAACCACTCGACAATCTTATGGTGTATGGTGGAAGTAGGGAGAATCGATTCCTATATTGAATAAATGTTTTTTTGGCTGAGATCTAAATGGTCACCAAATAGGTTAAAGTAACGTTTGATCGGAATCGTGAAATGCAAATCGACGATGCACTTAATGTATGTATGCTTAAACAAAATTAATTAAAAAAATTATGTTTTAAAAGTTGTCAATTAAAGTCAAAGTTAGAGAGTCCATGTGAGCTTAGCTCAGTTGGTAGGGACATCACACTATATGTGCAGAAGCTTGGGTTTGAACTCGGGACACTTCACTTATTCACATTTAAGGTGGATTTTCTAGCTACTAGGTTACTTGACAAAAAAAAAAATAAAGTCAAAGTTAATCATAAAATTACCCGTCTAGTGTATAACGAAAATAATTTGTTGTAATAATGTGGAGTGTAAGCGGAGATGTGGATTGGATGCGGTCAGTGACAGAGCCAGAAATTTTTAATAGTGGAGACATCAAATTTATCATATTTTTTTATGGGGATGTATATGATTTTATACTTTCACATTCATCAAGTACATGAGGATTAAAAAGTTGATGAGTGTTGCGAACTTAATTTTCTTTTGAAATTTTTTTCCATTGCTTATTGTTAAAAAATAAATTACCAACTTTATTCATATTAGTTTCTTAGAGCATCTTTTTAAAATATTAATAATCTCTAGGAGCTTCTACAATATTATGAACTAATTTGATGATTTATTGGAATATAAGACCTATTTTTACTTAGAATTTAGAAAGTAAATGAATTTGTTGAATTATATGTTTTAATATGCGACATGTGTGTTGTGTGATGGGTTGAATTGAGATTACTTTCCATTGATAAAAAATGAATGTGAAAGACTATTCAAAATATCAACATTCAAAATATACAAATATACATGTACTAATATATATATATATAAAATAAAATAAAAAATTCATGAGTTTAGCCCAGTTGGCAGGAACATTGTATTATATATGCAGAAAACTTGTGTTCGAATCCCTATCATCTCACTTATCCATTTTAAGGGTGAAATTTTTAGTCACTAATCTACTTGACAAAAAAAATATAAAAATAAAAAACTTCAAAACATTTGTGCAGATAGGTGCCCACACAACACATTACCTACCTCCGTCCCTCGATGCAGTCACCAAATATGATTGCATATAGTTGGAACGACCACAACCATCCATTCGATCTTGATAAAACGATCTAAATTTTAAAGCTAAAATATTTATGTTTTAAAAAACCAAAATTGCAAATTAAAACCGAGCCATATGGATAACAACTTTATTTTAATCCGAGCCATCAAAATATTTGGTTACAGAGTGTGGTTAAATTTTTTGTACTTATAATTTGTTCTTTTCCCTATATATGGATAATAGTTTTTTTTATTTTATAAAGCTATTATATAATAGTAATTTTTTAAAAATAGCTATTATATACTATATATTTAAAAATTATGGAATATTTAATTTATATCAATATCTATATACTATATATTTTAAGATTATTTTCTAAGCTTTATTTATTGCTCATGTACACAGTACACATGACACTCACCATATGCACCATACATTTAATTGGCCTATTTAAAAATAATAATTCAAACTCAAATATTAATTTTCATATTTGAAATATTATCATTTCAAATAATTTGTAAATTAAAATTAATATATTATTCTAGTGCATGACTTTTTGATGAAGTTCATAGAGATGAAGATGAGGAAGAAGGTAGGAAAGAAGATGAAGAAACAGTATAAAATTAGTTGGTGATGATGTATTGTTAAGGTCCGGTAGACCTCCAAAATCTAATGGTCTTTCTCTTGAAAGAAGATCAAATGGTTAAAAAAAATTTAAAAAAAATCACTGAGTTTGGTCTAGTGGTGGGAAGTTTGGGTAGTATGCATGAGATCATAAATTTGACTATCTGCTCCATTGTAAAAAAAAAACTTTTATAAAAAAAATTAAAAAAAATTATTGAGGTCTATGATGGACCACCAAAATATAGTTAAGAGACATAAGAGAAACAAAAATTAGTTAAGGAATCAAAATCAAACCAACAATTTAGTTAATGAACAAAAGAATAATTTAGATTATTAATAAGGATTTCTTCTTATTTTTTGTTTGACACGGTAAGGATTTTTTTTTAAGTAATTCTTACGGGGTACTATTTATAGGGTCATGCTAAACGGTGCCCCCGGGACACTTGTTAAGCATACTTAAAAAGGAAATAAAAAATAAAATTTATATTGAAAAGACAACTTTTTGTACTTTTGAGGCATTGAATGCACACATTTCGAGACAAAATTTCCATTTTAACATGCTTAACCAATGCCCCGGAGGCACTGTTTAGCATTTTCCCTATTTATATAGTATTTTTATTTTGACAACATATATAGTGTGTTCTTATATTGTTTTTACAATAAGCCTTGAAACATATAAAATTATGTGACTTTCCTACCCTTTTTTCATATTAAATATTATTTAAATTTAACACAGTTACGATCTACTCCCTCTAATTTTTTAGAAATTATTCAGATCGATTATCCATTCAATCGATACAGGTCCAATTTTTAAAATAGTAGATATTACTTCCAGATTATCTTTAGTTGGAATCTTAATATTCGAAAAGAGACTCCTTCAAATCAACATAGCTACTTTATGTCAAAATGGTCATCAAACTCCACCTGAGCCCTTTAACTGAATATCCTTTCATCGGGGTCCAATTTCCAATCTTATTTTTCCACCATAAATTCCTACAGAAAAATGTTAGTATACAATAAAGAATATGATTTTTGTTCCAAATTAGAGTAATCCTCTTATATTATTTGTTTTATCTTTCTTTCTTTGATTAATATATTCAGTTTATCATTCCTTACGAGTCAAATGATAGTTACTTACTAAAAACATTATTGAAAGGATTAAAGTACAAACTTCATATTCTTCACATACTTAGAATATGAGTCAAGTCTAGCAACATGCATCTACTACCAACATGCAACATAAATGATAAATATTTTATGTCATTCAACTATTTGGTTCATAGTTCGATACACATTTGGGGCGTAAAGAAAAAAAAAATCAGAAAAAATTAACCTCTTAAATTGATTTCAATAAATTAGTCTCTATAAATTACGAAAAAATGATGCTTTAATTTTAAGAAAATCAAATAAATTACTTAACCATTTTTTTTTTAGCAATTTAATTTAAAACACACACAAAAACAAAAAAGAGCTAGTTTGAGTATGATGCCAAGTGGTCTTTCCTTCCTTGTGTTCCTGTTTCCTTGTATATGGTCTATTTTCCATTTCTTCCCACACAACACAACATATATGTGATCTCGAGCCACTACATCTCTGCACATACCAACAACTCTCCCTTTTTTTGTCTCATCCACTGCACCACGCCACACCTCATCAACCAACATGCAAAAGAACACACACACACGCACTATTTTTCATTGTACCTTCATTTCACACACTTGATATATGATAAGACTCCTTTCTCTCTTTTTATGTAAAGAGGCCTAACACATAAGTTTAGGGTATGTATATCTAATCATTTATTTAATACTCTAAAGGCGATAATTATTTTGGGACGGAGGGAGGAGTATGAAGTTTAAAGGTCCGTTTGGTTCTATGGAAGAAAAATAGAAGGAAAGAAAATTACGCAGATCAATGCATGAATTTAAATTATTTTTTGTCCAAGTTTATGCGTCGGTTTGCGTAATTTTGTTTTCTCCCACTTTCTTTTCATAGAACAAACAGACCATAAGTGTTGCATGATGCACAAGTCATGAATAATATTATAACCAGGCTTTGTCTAACATGCACCACTTGATTAAGTGGTGCATGATGCATAAGTTTTTGATATTTTCATAACGAATACGAATTTTACAAAATTCATCGTTGGATGAAAAGTTTATATCGTTTAGATCATCCATAATTTTTTTTGAAAATCATTTGATATGTTATTGAGATCCATCAAAATTAACGGTATTCAATAAAATCCATAAACCGTTAATTTTGATGGGTCTCAATAACATATCGAGTTATTTTCAAATTTTTTTTTAAAAAAATTATGGATAATCTGTACGATATAAATTTTCAATCAAACGGTAGATTTTATAAAATTCGTATTTGTTATCGATGACTTATGCATGATGCACAACTTGAGAGACTTGTGGACCATAGACTTTGCTTACTTATGTATATTTATAAAGTTTATTTTGATCTTTCATATTTTAAAATACCCTATGGAGTATTGAAATTTTCAAGAGAACAATTATGACATATTTGTGTGTGTGTTGAGTTTGAAATAAAATTTATCTTAACTATCGCAATTTAAAAAAGAACTACACTAGTTACCAGGTAAATTTTAATATGACCACTTCATCAAGTGATCCATGGTGGACCAGTCACGAATAACATTATAACGAATACGAATTTTACAAAATTCACCATTGGATTGAAAGTTTAGATCATATAGATCATCCATAGAAAAATTAAAAACCATTTGATATGTTATTGAGACACATCAAGATTAACAGTTTATTAAATAACGTAAATTTTGATGGGTCTCAATAACACATAAAATGATTTTCAAAAAAATTTAAAAAATTTATGGATGATCTATACGATATAAACTTTCAATCCAATAATGAATTTTGTAAAATTTATATTCGGTAGATCACTTGTCCACGGTGAACTACTTGTGAAGGTAGTCCACCGTAGCATTAGCCCTAGTTACCATTGATGAGATAGGATTCCTTTGTCCAATTTGATAAGAGTGGACATTTTACCTAAAAAAGGTGCAAAAGTCTATGTCAGATACAAATTCTTTCTAACCTATGAATGATTACACCACACCCACACTACTCATGATTTTATTTTATTTGGTTCCTTCCATTCATCATAGATCAATCATCAATGTTAAAATACATCACAAAAGAATCACATTCCTCCACAACCAACATGTTCATCCAATTCTCCATCCTCTTTCTCCTCTTCACTACTCCCTTTACATCTTTAATCAAAGCAAAACAAGACAACAACAATTTCGTGCATTCATTAGACCTCAAAGAATTAAATTTAGAAAATAAACAAGAGAAGCTAAGCCATTTAAAGTTCTATTGGCATGACATAGTTAGTGGAAACAACCCTTCTTCAATGGTAATTGTTCCACCACCTTTGAAAAACTCAACCACTGCCTTTGGTTTAGTTAACATGATTGAGAACCCTTTAACCTTAGGACCTCAATTAAGCTCTAAATTGGTTGGAAAAGCACAAGGATTCTATGCATCAACATCACAAAGTGAGGTAGACCTTATCATGGCTATGAATTTTGCTATCATTGAAGGGAAGTACAATGGTAGCACCATCACTATTTTGGGGAGGAACCCTGTTTATGACAAGGTTAGGGAAATGCCTATAATTGGTGGAAGTGGTCTTTTCAGATTTGCTAGAGGATATGCTCAGCTTAGAACTCATTGGTTTTCATCCAAGACAAATGATGCTATAGTTGAGTACAATATTTATGTGTTACATTATTAATTAATCATGCTATGCTATATATGCTACTATGCATTTGAGATAAGTATTATTTTGCTGTCTTAATTATGTACTTTGGTTTTTCTTCTTTTGAGGTCTTAATAAGCATGAAGCATCTACTTACATAAAATTAAGGATGCTATAGAATTAGAAAGAGATGGAGTTGTGTTTTTTCTGCTCAACCCATCTATATATGTTTTTATATATGATATGGTGTATTTGTCGTTGACATGGATTATACCAAAAATATTTATTATATTTTTTTTTTACCATGTTATTAGGACGAATTTTTCATCGTTGTTAGTGATGACTAATCTCCGTCGGGAAACTTATGGGACACACAGGGACGAATCCTGAAACTAACCAAACGGGGGGCTGACCATTTTTTTAATAAATATTACATAAAATTTAATTGTAATTTATATAAATAGGGATCAAATTATACCGATATAAAATTATTTTACATTGATTTATTTATCAGAATTAATTTACACTATAATTATACATAAAAATTATAGTCTATTAATAATAATTATGTGTAAAATAACAACTTTAAATATATAGTATATACAACATTAGCAGTGGGAGGGAGGGGCCAAAGTTCATCCTTTCCACCCCTTGACAAATTTAGGACAAGTCACTATAATTTGAAGGGTAAAAAAAATAAAAAATTATGATGATTTGCTGTCATCTTACAATTTATTCCAAACACTACTCATACATCACAACGGGTAATAGATAGAAGTCCATTAACTCAACCAGGAGAGTCTGACTCTGAGCCTCTTGAATTGAAATTATAGGGTGCATCTTATTTTTCTTGATTTTTTTTTTAATTAAAAACATAGATATCCATCTTTTTTGTCCATAATTAAATTTGTAAAAAAAAATTTGTCCCCAATTAATTGGTTATTTTTCATTGTTCGTGGGGCACACAAGATGAATGTTCTCTCCTTTCCGCCGAATTTTTTTTCATATGCATGATTCATAAATCGAACTCTTGACCACATATTTAAGGGAACCAAAACTCTTACCAGATTGATCACTCTTCACTTTATTTTTACATATACATTCACTTTATATTTATTATTACAGTAAAAATATACCAATAATTAATATGGTAAGAATAGGTAAAATCACCATTTCATTTCTTTTATTTACTCTATTTGATTTTAATATAAGAGAGAAAAATCATTTTTTTAATATATCTAAAAAATAAAAATTTCTCTTATATTCCATCTTGTCTTTCTTATAAAAAATAATTCACTATTTTTTTCCGACTAAATAGCTGATATACGGATTTATAATATAAACTAAATATATTAGTTATTTAATAGATGTTATGGTGTCGCGTTTCAAAGGGAAATTTTTTGGGATCCTCATCATCCTTAGGACATAATTCTAGTTATGTATGGTGTAAACTCTAGTCTCCCTTAATAGTGTTGAAAGAAGGTTATCGGTGGACACTTTGTGATGAATCTTTAGTACCAATTTGGAATAGTATGTGGCTTAGAGATGAGAGAAATCCATATATAACAACTCCTAGTAATCACCAACCAGCATGATACATGGTTAGTGGAGGACTCAATTGGTTAATAGCGAGAGAGATACGCAGGAAATTCATCAAAGACTTTAAGGACTTTTTTTGTCAAGCTTTGGAGCAATCTTGTTGGAGAAAGATAAATTTGCGAAATAAGCTTGGAAATATTATGAAGCAAGTGGCAGACTTTAAGGACTTTTTTTGTCAAGCTTTGGAGCAATCTTGATCAATGCCAACGAGTGAGTTTTGCTATGACAACATGGAGTATGTGGTATAAACGGAATTTGCAACTTTGGGAAGGCAAGAACCAGACATTAGACCAGGTCATTGCTCGAGCACAAGGAGTGCTCGTGCGTGGCAACACACACAAGATGGTTACAGTAGGACACCGACAGCTACAGCTCAAGTGCAACATGCTATTTGATATTCACTGCCAGTAGATTATGTGAGATGTAACATTGATGCTGCAATTTTTTTTGCCGGAAAAGAAAACTAGCATGAGAGCTTGTATGCACAACGAAGGACAGTTCATCACAACAATGTCAGCTCATATCATGACACCAGCAGAGGCTTGGTCGCTACAACAAGGCATCATGTGGATGCTTGACTATCAAAATGTGATTTTTGAACCGGATTGCAAGACAATGGTGAACGACATCAATAGTTCCAAAGACAAACCATTCGGAGTATGGTAACGCTCATGCTTTAGCAAGAACAGTTTTATCTCATACTTGTCGCATTAGGTTTAATTATATTCCCAATTGTATTGCTACTTTAATTATGAATGAGTAAAATGTCTATTTACCCCACTAACAACCTTCAAATGAAACATAGTAATGCAAGTGACAGAGGTGTCTTCGCTTTGTATTCCCACCATGCAAACAACAACCTTAACAAGATGTTATCAATGGAAGAAAAAATTACTCACTTTTCTCATTCTTCCCCACAAACCCTTCATTCTACTCACTCTCCCATTTTCAACCATTCCTTCATCTCTCTCATTTCAACCCACACAACACACCATTGCCACCATCATCCACACTCTCTGTGACTCCAACCGTTTCACCGAAGCCCATCAACGTTTCACCCTTTTCCTCTCCTCCGGTTCAATTCCCGATCACCGAACATGTAACCTCCTCCTTGCTCGTTTACTCCGTTCCAAAACCCCACTTCAAACATGGACTCTAGTCAAATCCTTGATCCAAACCAAACCTGGTTTTGTTCCTTCTTTGGTTAACTACAACCGTTTGATGGACCAGTTTTGTTTGATTCATCGACCGTTTGATGCTCATAGATTGTTTTCCGACATGAAGAATCGTGGGCATTGTCCCAATGTTGTTACTTATACCACTTTGATTAATGGGTATTGTTCAGTTGGTGGAATAAGGGATGCAGTTAAGGTGTTTGATGAAATGCTTGAAAGTGGTTTAGTGCCGAATTCGATGACTTATAGTGTATTGATTCGCGGATTTCTTCGGGAAAGGGATTTGGAAAGTGGGAGAGAGTTGATGTGCAAGTTGTGGGAGAGGATGAATTTGGAAGTTGAGTTGGGTGTGAAGGTTGCTGCTTTTGCAAATTTGATTGATTCTTTGTGTAAAGAAGGGTTTTTTAATGAAGTTTTTGAGTTTGCAGAAGAGATGCCGTGTGGTAGTAGTTTGTCGGGGGAGGTGGTTTATGGGCAGATGATTGATTCATTCTGCAAAGTTGGAAGGTATCATGGAGCAGCTAGGATTGTTTATTTGATGAGGAAGAGAGGGTTTATTCCAAGTGATGTGTCATATAATTTTATCATACATGGACTAAGCAAAGATGGTGATTGTATGAGAGGTTATCAGTTGTTAGAGGAAGGAGCTGAATTTGGATTCTCGCTGTGCGAGCATACTTACAAGGTATTGGTGGAAGCTCTGTGTCGTGTATTAGATGTGGACAAGGCAAGGGAAGTTCTTAAACTCATGTTGTCTAAGAAAGGTGTTGACAAGACTAGGATTTACAACATTTATTTGAGAGCTCTCTGTCTTGTGAACAATCCAACAGAGCTTTTAAATGTGCTTGTGTTTATGCTTGAGAGCCAGTGTGAGACCGATGTGATTACCCTCAACACAGTTATCAATGGTTTTTGCAAGATGGGGAGGGTTGATGAAGCTTTAAAAGTAATGGATGACATGTTATTGGGTAAATTTTGTGCACCTGATGTTGTGACCTTCACTACATTGATTTCAGGTCTATTGGATGCTGAAAAAGTCGATGAAGCTTTTGATCTGTTCAATAAAGTGATGCCTGAAAATGGTTTGAAGCCTGGTGTTGTAACATATAATGTTCTTATCAGATGCCTATACAAACTTAAAAGACCGAATGATGCATTCAGGATTTTTAATAACATGGCTGGTGACGGCATTACTCCAGATAGTACCACTTATACAGTTATGGTAGAAGGCCTATGTGAATGTGATCAAATAGAAGAGGCAAAGAATTTTTGGCAGAGTGTTATATGGCCTTCAGGGATCCATGATAATTTTGTTTATGCAGCCATTCTGAAAGGGCTATGTGGTTCTGGCAAATTTAACGAGGCTTGTCATTTCTTGTATGAATTAGTAGATTTTGGGGTCTTTCCAAATATATATAGCTATAATATTCTGATCAACTGTGCTTGCAATTTAGGTTTGAAAAGAGAAGCTTACCAAATTGTTAGAGAGATGAATAGGAATGGAGTGATCCCTGATTGTGTGACATGGAGGGTTCTTCACAAGTTACAAAGCAATGTGAGGAAGCACACCTCATCTGAACATCTATCCTTGTCAACAGTTGATGAGGGTGATGACATGGATGATAAAGCAAGTCAGGATAGAAGGAAATGGATTTCTGCTTGTACTTCAAGTGGTGGTAAACCATTGGATTTTACAAGATAACAATGAAGCTTGGTCATTAATCCCTATCCATGGCTGATAATGCATGTTATGATAAAATGTGACATTAGGAATAGAGTTGAAAGAGAGTAAGTTTGAGATAAATTTTGTTAAAGATTATGAAGTTACTCGGAGCGATGTCACTGTGCTGAATGAAAACATGCATTGTGGTTTTTATACAGAATGTGCTGTGCATGTATCAACAACTAGTTTCTGACAAAAAGTCCATTGACTCTTTAACTGTGAAGCCAAGAGATGAACTTTTCTACACCAAGTTCAATCCGTCAATCACTTTGTGATAACTAGCCACAATTGTCATGTCTGATTGGAACTTCGGCGAGGTGCCAATTTCTTGTGTCTCAATGCATTGCCGCCACAGAAGCCATCTCTACTTTTAATATTAGTCATAGTTTGAAATTGTGTTCAATCACTTCCACCACATGATTTGAGTTCTTTCACTGTGAAGTGTAAGAAGGTACAAACTGTAGTTTGAATTGTACGTGCATCTACCACTACTCGTCCGTGAATAAACACGTACTTAGGCTCGTGGTGACGGTGGAAAATTACACATTAAACCATCACTACAGCGTGGAAAGGAAACAAAAGGAAAAAGAAACAGAACATCGTATACTCGCATGAATTGCATCTCTCTAGCATCAGCTTGAAAATGACAGCTTAGTCCATGAGGAGGAGTCTCAAAACTCTTCAAACAATCATGTTATCTTTTTCCGACCAAAAAGTTTCACAAGCATTGCCCTCCCTAAGTGTACGAACCAACTTACAGTTCAATCTCAATCTGACATGTTGCAGATGCTTTGGTTTATTGCAGCATAACATTACATAGTCTGATCAGGATCTGAACGGATAAAAAGCACATTTGTCTTATCGGATGAGAGAATAAATTGAGTTTAGTACGGTAACTGGTGATTTTCAGTTGTAGGTAGGAGTTCTTAAAAATGAAGAAACTCTGATCAGATTTTCTGTTGTGAACATTGCACTCAGCTTTGAAACCAAAATTTTGTGAACAGGCACATGCATAATTTTCCTTCCTGTTTTTTAATTGTGAACATTTTTCACTTCAACATTTTTCACTCAGTTTCATTAGTTTGCCTCTAAACCTTTTAAGCCTTTTAACCTTCAATGCTATCTATACTATCACAATTACATGTTCTTTCATCAGTTGCTTGCTTTGTTTATTGATACAAGAAAAGGAAAACAAGAAGCCTTGCCCTCTCTCTCCCACTTGAGAAAACATAACCAGAAAACAGCAGAAAATACAGTTCGTCGATTTGTCAAATGAGTTAAAAGTTTCACATTAGATGAAAAAGTAGGTGTTGAGCAACATATAAGTGAGATGGTATGTGTAGCTATTGTCTTAAAGTTTTGGGTGATGATGTGGTGTTCAAACCACTTATAACCTAATGTGATGATCATTAGACTCCTCTTCCCCTCGCAACTCAACACAGTTTTAACACAATTTTAAACGGAAATCAATTGACTAACATAAGTATTTGTACATCTATCAGTGTCAAGTAACATAACAAAGGAGATGTAGAATAAAAAATATTGCAAGAAAAGTCAGCAACGTAATCAGCACACATTAGCATTCACCTCAAAGAAAATATTTCCAATGTTACACTGTACGAGCGAGTGATTAAAAAAAAAAAAATCAATTTATATAATTATATGGTGTGTGTCTGTGATTGATCGATACTGTCATAACCCCTCAAGTGACCAATTAAAATATGGTATTGGACAGTGGGTAAATTTTTATAAGGGGGCGCAGACATTGGGTTTGAGTAAAAAATATTGTCACTCGCTACTTAGGGTCCGTTTGACCTAGCTTTTTTTTCCTCTTCTATTTACTTAAAAGTAAGAAGCTAGGCCAAACAACAATTTCTAAAAGCTATAGTAAAAAAAAAAACAGTTTCTAGGCTCAAGTGGTTAATTAGCTTCACCAAAAAGGACGAATTTCGGGAGAACCCGGGTTCGATTCCTGGGTGGAACAATTTCTTGGCCAGACTTTACTTACCTCGCGGCCGAACTCTGGACTACTAGGGCTCTTTTCCCCTAGGAACCAGAGGGTTATAAACCAAAAAAATAAAAATATAATAATATATTATAAAATATATCTTTTAACCCTATTAATATTATAACAACTTTTAATTTTTTTTTTACAAAAAAAATCAAGATTTACCAAACAATTTTAACTTTAGTTAAAAAGTTATTATTTCTAGCTTTATGATTAAAAGAGCTTTTACACCTAAAAAAAGCTAGGGCAAACGGGCCCTTAGGGTCGGTTTGGTTCAAAGTAGATAGAGGGGAGGTGAGATAATATTTTTAATAAAGAATAATTTTGGTAGAAACCTTATCTCAATTTTTTTTTTGTAGAAACTCTCTTAAATATTATATATACTCTTTTTTTTAAACTCTCAAATATTTTTTTTTTAGAAACTCTCAAATATCTCAAATAATTTTATTTTTTTGTAGATCCTTAGGGTTTACAAAAAAAATAATATAATATTAAAAATTTGAGAGTTTCTACCAAAATTACCCTTTATTAAAAATATTCCCTCACCTCCCCTCCATCTAATTCGAGTTAGGATCCTCTCCATTTCCAATTCTTTCCATTTCCTCCATTATTATATAGTTTTGGGAATATAAATGCAAAAATGTGACATCAAGTGGGTCCAAATGTCATTTATACACCCCAAAATATTTAAAAACTTTGGTAATGGAAGAAATGGAAAACATAAGAAATGGAGAGGATCTCAACTCATCTAATTCAAACCAAACAGAGTGCGAATGGAGTCCACTTCCTAAAAGGTGAGGGGTTAGTTTGGTAATTTCAGGGGTGTGTAGGGATTTGTAGGGGGTGCAAAAAGTAAAACTAAAAAAAAAAACCAAAGCCCATTAACCAAAAAAGAAGCAATTAATTAATACGTCTCTCTAAAAAATCTCAACTTTCGAACCCTATTTTCTGTTTCTCGTCTCTGCCGCTGCAACTCCATCTCATTGTCTTTCCTAACAAGGTCTCTTATTCTTCTTCTTACTCACTTTCTTTGTTGTTTTTTTTGTGTACTGTGTTCTGTTAACGTGTAAGTATTGTCTTTTAGTTTTAAGTGCATGTGTAGGGTTTTATTTGAATGTTGAAAAAATTGAATTTTTTGGTTATTCATGTTGTTGGGTTATTAGTATTGTAAGTAATTGTTATTGTTATTGTTATGATTGTTTTGTAGAAGTTCAATAAACAAAAATGGCAGTCACATTCTATAACCTTAAATCTGAATCTGGTTTGAAGAAGCTCAATGAGTACCTTCTTACACGCAGTTACATCACTGGGTATGTTATGTTACTTTTTACAATTTTTTATTTTTTTTATTTTTTATTTTATTTTATTTTTGTTTCTTATGAAATTGTTTTTTGATTTGATTTCCAGTTACCAAGCTTCAAAGGATGATATCACTGTCTATTCAGCTTTGCCATCTGTTCCATCAGTTGAATTTGTTAATGTGGCTAGGTGGTACAAGCACATTGATGCTTTGTTGAGAATTTCGTAAGTCAATTATTATTATATATTGAAAAATTATAATATGTTTGGTGTTTTATGATGATTTAGTAATTCAAATTATGTGTATTCTTTATGCATTCATTTTTGTTTATATCTTTCTAATTTTAAGTGAATTTTGTGTCTTTGTTAGCGGTGTTTCTGGTGAGGGATCTGGTGTCACCGTTGAATCTTCTCTTGTTGCTGAAGAGGCTGTTGCCACTCCTCCAGCTGCCGACACAAAGGCAAGTATTTTATAAACGAATGAGACTTGATCAGTTGTCGTTGATGTTATGTTTTTGTCTTAAGAGAGTTTTAAATCTAGTTGTTGGTTGATTTATGACTGATTGTAAAATTGTATAATGTTGATTAGGCCACCGAAGCCGAGGATGATGATGATGACGATGTTGATTTGTTTGGTGAAGAGACTGAGGAAGAGAAGAAGGCAGCCGAGGAACGGGCAGCCGCCGTGAAAGCATCTGGCAAAAAGAAAGAGAGTAAGTTTCTGTCGTATCATGTAGTCAATCATTTGAAATCTGGTCGGATATCAATTTATGGTATTGGTTTTCTGTTGACAATCTCAGGTGGAAAATCATCTGTTTTGTTGGATGTGAAGCCATGGGATGATGAAACCGACATGAAAAAGCTTGAAGAAGCAGTGAGATCTGTTAAGTTGGAAGGGTTGTTTTGGGGTGCATGTATGTTATTTTTCTCTTTAGGTTTTTTTTCCTGTCTATTTATATTTATATTTGAACATTGTTGATTGATTTCATTCTGATATATTTTGTATAATATATGATATGATTCGGAATGACTAGTTTCAGTTTGTTGTATATTCCCTCCCTCGTCCCATATTAGATGATCTGTTTGACCGTTTTACACAGTTTAAGAAAAGTGTAATAATTAAATAGAGATGTGGACTTTTGCTTAAATGGCCTTATAAAGTATCGTGAAAGTAGTAATGATTTAGAGAATATAGTTGTAAAATACTCGTATTGCATTGAAAGTAGTATTGATTAGAGAGTATAGTTGTATAATACTTGTATTGTATTGGCAGTTGAGTAGGTCAAGTGTTTTGGGACATGTTTTTATTCCATCCGGGTCGTCTATTTTGGGACAGAGGGAGTAAGGTGCACAACTAATATAGTGTTATACCATTCACACATTTGTTTTCCACCGATGTGGGATTTAGTGATCCAATTTTGGAAACAAACTTGTGTATAAGACAACACTCATCTCACTTGTGCACCATAGAACTGTCCATTTTCAATAGTACAATAAAAGCTCTTTTCAAATGTGTAATAATATATAACACTAGTCCTGGTTTTGTAGAGAAGTTATTGTCATCTTTACTGTTAATTTTATTTGTTTGTTTTTATTTATCTATACTAGCTATCTTCTGTGGTTCTGATATTAGTTTATTCCTGTCATAGCCAAACTTGTTCCTGTTGGATACGGTATCAAGAAACTGCAAATCATGCTTACTATTGTTGATGATTTGGTTTCTGTTGACAATATGGTTGAGGATTATCTTACCGTTGAGCCCATCAATGAGTATGTTCAGAGTTGTGACATTGTTGCCTTCAATAAAATATGTAAGTAATTTTCATGTTTTTTTTTTCGTTTGCTTTGTTTTGGTCGTAAGATGCGATGTTAATGATGTATTGGTGCAAAATCCTGTGCTAATGATATTTCACAATCTTTGTTGCAGAATGTGCAATTCATGTGACATGGAGAATCATAGTAGTGAAAGAAATGTGATGATTTTTGTTTTTTGAAACCTACTTGTCATTTTGTCTGCGATTCCATCATCATTATATGTATTGTTATAATAATTCAAGCTTTAAGAATTCAAGGTGCAACATGTTTTCCAAATTTTGATTCTTGGTTGTGATTTTGCTGATACCTAAGTGTGGAAATAGGCCGAGCCGAACTACCGGGGCTATGGAGATAACTATCAAAAGACAAAATGGTTTTGGTGTGAGAAAAGTTCAACCCTTGATATAATTTCAGGTCATCGTGAAATATGAAAGACTGTAATTATGCAGATATATACGTGCAAAACTCATTGACATGCCCATTATTATGCTTAATAATGAATTGAGCTTAAAATAATATATTTATGTAAAAGAGCTTAGACCATCCACAATGGAGCACTCTAACTTTGAGTACTTAAATGAGTCTCACATTGACACATCACTAATTTATTATTTTTTAATAATAGTACCTAATAGGTACTCAACCTCTCCAATGGAGCACTTCTTAAAAAGTTCTAAAATGGGTCTCATCAATAATTTCACATCATTACAATAACTTATTATTTAATTATATATTTTATAATATAAATTGATTGAATGATAAAATTACAAAATTAGTATGTACTATTTTTTTTTATAATTCAAAAAATAATTAAAATTCAAAATTTAATTTAAAATAATATTGCCAAATTTTAAGAATTAGATAATTAAAAAAATAATTTAAAATAACATTACGTAATTTTAAAAACAATTAATTTTGTTGATCATCATGCCCAAAATGTTGCCAAATATGCTCGACAAGATCATGTTGAAGTTGAAGATGAGTTCGCCTATCTTGAATTTGTGCTCTTCTTTACAAGTGTAGCCCATTATGGATAAATATCATCGGCTAAATAATACCCCATATTATATTAGGTTCTATTTACCGAATATTGCACCAACGTCTATATGGTTGACATTAAATTTTTTTAGAGGCATGCCAATTCAAAAATTATGCTTTTGTGATGTACAAAAATAAAATTGTGTTTTTGTACCATTAATTCAAATTGAATATAGAAAATAAAGTGGCTCATGAAAATAATATTTTAATGAAAAATAAGGTGGGTCCAAGAGGAGAGAGAGGGTTCTTATTTTAGAAATAGTACCTAATAGGTACTCAAATGGGTGGTACTCCAATGGTAGTACCTAATAAGTACCATAAGTACCTAATAGGTACTACACCATTGGAGATGATCTTAATAATGAATTGAGGTTAAAACTTAAAGGGCCCGTTTGGTGCGCAGGATAGCATAGTGACAGGATAAGATATAAAACAGGATAAGGATAAGATATGATAACAGCAGGATAACAGTTATACTCAGTTATCATATCCTGTGTTTGGTGCACACAGGATAACAAACATGATAACTATTATATTTTGTTTTTAATAGCTCATAATAATATGATAAGATATATAACAGATTTAAATGATAATGACAAAATTACTATTGTAAAACAATTGTTATTTTTTTAAAATTATTTTGTAATACTTTTAATTTTATAAATAAAAAATATGAATAGGTAATCAAATAACTTTATATAATTTCAAATAAAAATTATGAGAAAATAATCAAGTTTAATTTTTTATATAAATCATGATCAAATAAATAACTCAATAATATATACATGTTAGATAAGCCAAATAAATATATGATATATCTCATACGTAAATAATTAAACTACTATTGCAAAAGAATTATATTTAATTTTTTATAAAATTTAAATTAATATTCCTATTTGTCAATTTTTTAATAATCATTTTACTTTAAAATATTGTAATTTTAGTAAAATTTTGATTTTTTAGAATATATAAATTACAAAATTACCCCTGTGAGAAAATCACATATATATTTAAAAATTAATTATTTATATTTTATTAATTTTATTTTATGTATTTTAAAATATATTTTATAAAATAAATCAGTTTTTTTTTTCTTATCCTATCTTGTTGGTAACCCAGCTCAAATTCAGGATAAGAATTATAACTAGAGAGACAGGATAGGATAAGCTTCAGGATTAACTTATCATATCCTGCTGTATCACCAAACACTGGATTGCGGCAAGATATGATACAGTTATCCTATCCTGTCTCTTATCCTGTGCACCAAACGGGCCCAAAATAATATATATATATATTTTTGAACAAAAATAATGTATTTATGTAAAAGAAAGTTGTCCAATATATATTTTTGGCTAAATATTAAAATTTGTTTTACCTTTCAGTAGTGAATTCAAACATGTGACGGTAAATTATACTCCCTCTGTTATTTTTTAAGTGTTGTTTTTAACCAATGCACATATGCTAATGTATAATTTTAATTACTAATATTCTTAATTATTTATTATAAAAATTTATGAAAATTTTATACTTTAAAAATATTTGTTGAGACAAATTAAACTATATCTTATTAACTTACTCCCTCCGGTAAGCATGACCTACTATTATTAGATAGTCTCCTGCGTGTAGAATTTGACATTTGAGTTTACCCCCATTTAGGCCTATGGCCTTTGATCCTTGAAGGGCTAGACTAGATCCTACTGAAAAAATTCTCTTCCCCTCTCCCTCAACACTATTTTATCCTCATGGATTTATATTTTTGCCCTTGCGAATAAAATTTGGAACGAATTTTTCCTACTATTTTTGACATAAAAAATGATATTTAAACTAGGAAAATTTGGGAAAATATATTCCGAACTTTATTTACAAGGGAAAAATTTTAAATTTAGGAGGATAAAAGAGTGTTGGAAAGAAGGGAAAGAGAATTTTTCGATCCAACTGCTACTATAGCTGTTAGAAGTCCCACATTGGCTAGAGATATGACATAGATAGCCTTTATAAGTGTAGTGCAAACCTCAACTCTCAAGCTAGCTTTTGTGGTTGAGTATAGACATCTAAATTCTAATATGGTATCAGAACCTATCCTAGATCCATTTGTTGTTTGTTGTGGAGACCTCCCATATTTGGGTCACCTGTTGTTGTTGATTCCACGTTCCAGCTTGTTCAGTTCTAGACGTGAGGGAGTGTGTTAGAAGTCCCACATTGGCTAGAGATATGGCATAGATAGCCTTTATAAGTGTAGTGCAAACCTCAACTCTCAAGCTAGCTTTTGTGGTTAAGTATAGGCCTCTCAAATTCTAATAATAGCAGACAACTATTTTCTATTATGCAAAATCTTGATAAACCACAAGAATTATTTAGTGTCATGCTATGGAGTATTTGGAAGCGACAAAACAATATAGTTTGGAAACATACTGCTTAACGAAGTGGAAATTGGTATTTTTATAAGAGATTATCAAGGTCGGTTTGTGTTAGCAAAGACAAACTGAATACACCTATTCTAGGTGTTGAAGTCTGCGAAGCTACCAGACAATTGATTGACTTAATTTGGTTAATGATTTACATTACAACTGTTGAATATGGATTGTAAACATGTGGTGGATAGGTTTTACGTTAAAAAAAAACTTATGTCTCAGATCTCGGAGCCATCATTAACGATTGTATACATTTGTTAACTACTAATCTTATGAACTTTTATGTTAAGTTTATTAGAGATAAACCATAAAGTTGCTCATAGTTTTATTAGGATCATTCCATCTTTTAACTAGTTTCGACATTTTTATCGATACTCAAATATGTATCAATATTGTTATATTGAATAAATGAAATAAGCTCTTTGCCTTTAAATTTTTTTATTATTAATATAAAAGTCATCTTTTGTTATAGTTTGTGGATCAATCCATTTAACTACCTACTATCTAGACCATATTCAGATTAACATATCAAACCCATTATTTTTCTTGAACAGGACCATATACCAAACTTCGACATTTAAAATCTAAACACCAATCCATGATATAATAATTCTCTTAGAAAGTGACATGTGCATCAACTGCAATTCAACTCCATGATAAAGAAATTATGCATAACCATGCCATATAATGCCAACCAAATTATGGGACGAAATTGCTCCCTCAAAATACGACAACTATAGGTTGTGTTCCCTTCCTTTAATTAATTTTGGAACGACAAAATTTGCAAAAGTTTTGTGGCGGTGTGGCAATATCATGTGATACTGTATTTTATTTAGATTTTTCTTTTAGACATAATTTATTTAGATTTTATATTTTGGAAATTGGATATTTTTGTTAAATTACATTTTATATTTTCGTTAAAATTTTATCACACTTTCAAAATAAAAATGGAAATTTTTAAAATAAAAGTAATGAGTTCCCCGAGCATTTGGGGGAAAGGGTGCCCACATAATTAAATGCCATCCTGTAGAGGGCATGGTCCCCTTGATGGTAAGTCAATTATTGTATACTATCTTTTAATAAATGTAAATAAAATTCTCTGTAAAAAATAAATAAATAAAAATTGAGTAAAAATAAATAAATATATAATCGTAAATAAAATCAAAATAACTTCGTCCTCGTGAACTTAATTAAGTTAGTAGGGACATCACATTATATTTATAGAGGTCGTGGTTCGAATCTCAGACACCTCATTTATTCATCTTAAGAGTCGATTTTTTAGTTATTAGATTACTTGACAAAAAAAATTCAAATAACTTCATCTCGTATAGTTCACTTGGAGGTTATCAAAGACATATGTAAGGTACGCGAGTCTAACTATATCTTGTTCTCAAGACCTAGCTCAGCTGATAAGGCAATTTTTTTTTTTTTTACGAAGCCAAAAATATTACTCCATCCATTTCTTTTTAAGTGTCATTTGACTGCAAATTTAGCGTGTTTATAAATAATAGTTCAGTCAATGTATAAAATGTTAGAAATTTACATTTTGTCTGTCAAAAAAATAAATTTACAATTTGACAAAGCTATTGTTTGTTTGCACGTAAAAATGCTCCGACGCACAATGAATTTGAAGATCAACATTGTAGCTTTTGTGTTGATGTGCATTGGGACACAAGATTGTAGAAAGGAGACACAATTCCAAACATGGTAAGGATCGCAATGAATTTGCCACAATTTTGACAAAATTTCGATTCGAACTTAATTTTGATAATGTTACCCCTAATCTAAACAGGATTGGATTCTCTTTCGTGAAATCTAGGCTTTGATTGAAAGATAAAAAATTAAAGGCTTAACTAGAGATTTGGTCCCTTACGTTTATTTTAGGTTTTAATTTGGTCCCTTACGTTTAAAAAGTATCAATTTGGTCCCTTACGTTTATTTTAGGTTTCAAGTTAGTCATTTCCGTCAATTTTGTCACATGTGACAGCCAATTTGCATATGTGAACTGACACGTGGCACTTGGGCACACTGACACGTGTACTGTTCAAACGGTGTTAGCGACAAAATTGACGGAAAGGACTAACTTGAAACCTAAAATAAACGTAAGGGATCAAATTGATACTTTTTAAACGTAAGGGACCAAATTAAAATCTAAAATAAACATATGCGATCAAATATGTAGTTAAGCCAAATTTAAAACACGGGGATGATGAAGTTCAAAGGTGGTGATTTTCATTGTACATGAATTTCACACTCGTGGGAAACATTTCCCAATCTAAACATATACTAATTAATTAATTAATTCAATCTGTCTACTTGATCATGGATCTCTTCATTTTTGCATACACATATACATATGATTTATTTACAATTTTTAACAGTATTCCTCCGTTTTCGTATAAGTTTCCAGTTATAATGATAACACAAAATTAAGAAAATGAATTTTTGCACCTCATCTTTCTATTATACCCTCATCTAAATATTCATTGAACATTATTATAGGTAACAAATTCTGTTTAAATCTGAATATAATAAGGAAGCAACAAACTTTCCTATCATAAAAAAAAGAACAAACTTTCTTTTTTTAAAAAAAAACTTTAGTTTTTCAAATATATATAAAAAATATATTGAAAAAGATAACAATAATTGACAAAGGATATAATTAACAAATCATATCCTTAAAACACACACATGAAGAGTCTTTATAAATTATTTTTTTTTTTATTTTTTTTTCCTGACAATAGTGTTTGAAACACTTGGTTATTGTATTATTTGGGTAACAACATTGTTAATGTATGTATGGAAAAATATTATAATAATAACACTATGCTATTTATATATTGAAATATTTTTCACATTTAAGCCGAGAAAGATTTTGGATTTAAGTGATTGTGTTAAATGTTTGTTTGTAAATTCTACATTTACTAATTTGAATTTTATATATACGACGTAATAAAAAACCCATGCATCGCACGAGTCAAAGTCTAGTTAGAAATGAAAGGAGTAATTGATGATAAATATAAAGCAAAAAAACTTGCATATGAGATTTGTTTGATTCACGATATTTATGAAAAAAAATCAGTAGAGGGCAGTGAAGAGAGTTTTCGATGGTAAAAAAGAAAGACAGGAATAAAAAACGTTGAAAATAAATTAAAGAGGGCAGTTAAAAGAAAGACAAGAGTATTGATGTTGATGAAATAAAAAACGTTGAAAATAAATTAAAGAGGACAATTAAGAAAATAATAGAGGAATTTGTATGTCATAAATGTAGAATTCATTCTCCCCATCATAAAAGCTAGTAATTGTGGCTTCAACGAGAATTGATTCTACTAACCATAAATTTTAAAAAATAGCAAAACACATTTTTTTTTTCATTTTCAAGATTAAAATAAAACTCATTCTAAGACGTGTAGAATTGAAACCAAACACATAGTATTATCTTTTTTGGTCTTTCTCATTTACAAACTAGAGATATCATAAAGAAAAAAATTAGAGAGGATTTAAATCCTATAAAAACATGCTGTCACTTTCTCTCACCTGTTTCAAATCTGCTTTCACACCTTGAGCTTGACTTGAACTTGAACTGCAAAAGACAACACGCCAACTTTTTCAAACCATTGCATTATTACATCAATAATATAAAATTAATACTAGTACTACCAGTAATAATTTAGATAATAATTTAATAATAACAACGATAAATTGGTCCAAGGGATAAGTGTTTTGGTCGCCTTAAACATACGGTGAGAAATTCAATTTTTGGTTGATGCATACCGAGAAAATTCGGTTGGGACACAAATTCCCCGACAGAGAAAAAAATAAGGCTTAATTAGTAAAATGGTCCCTTAAAGATATTTTTGGTTTCACATTGGTCCCTTAAAGAAAAAAAAGGTCCGAATAGGTCTCTCAAAGAAAAAAAGGTCCGAATATGTCCCTTAAAAATATCTTCGTTAATCAGTTTGGTCATATTCAGATATCCTTTTAGGGACCAAACTGATTAACAGAGATATTTTTAAGGGACCTATTCAAACATTTTTTTCTTTAAAAAATCTATTCGTATATTTTTTTTTTAAGGGACCCATCTAAAAGCAAAAATATCGTTAAGTACCATTTTACTAAATAATCCAAAAAAATAACAATAATAGTTTTCATGTGTGTCTTGTCTTTTCTTCCCTTCCTCTATTCTTTTCTTTGTCTCTTTACTCTTTCTCTCTCCTAACCACACTCTTCACTTCAACTGTATCACACAAACAGAGAAAAAAAGCTCTGCACTTTCTCTGATTATCAACAACCCCATTTCCAAATCATGCCAAAATTTCATCTGGGTCTCTCTCAAATCCCTCATTCACCATCAATGGAAGATGAAAATCACTCTTCATCTTCCATGTCATACCTCAGCACACCCTTAATACAAACTCCAAAATATCAACCTTCCCCTAAACCACAACACAAAAGAACCATAGTCACAACATTAATGGAAGCTGCAACTTTCACATCCTCTTCTTTCAAAGAAGACACTTATTACATTTCCCATCTCAAATCTTCAGAGAAAAAAGCATTGCAAGAGTTCAAGAAAAAGCTTTTATCTTCAGATCAAACCAACCAAAATGCTTCCATGTGGGGTGTTTCTTTGCTTAATGGTGATGATATTGCTGATGTGTTACTTTTGAAGTTCCTTAGAGCTAGAGACTTTAAAGTCAATGATGCATTCAACATGCTTGTGAAATGTCTTGTGTGGAGAAAAGAATTTGGTGCTGAAAATCTTGTGGATGAAGATTTGGGATTTAAAGAGCTTGAAGGTGTTGTAGCTTTTACTCATGGCTTTGATAGAGAGGGACACCCTGTGTGTTACAATCATTATGGTATGTTCAAAGATAAGGATATGTATGAGAGGATTTTTGGTGATGAAGAGAAGTTGAACAAGTTTTTGAGGTGGAGGGTTCAAGTTCTTGAGAAAGGAATCAAGCTTTTACATTTTAAGCCTGGTGGTGTTAATTCTTTGATTCAAATCACTGATCTTAAGGACATGCCTAAGAGAGAGTTAAGGGCTGCCTCAAATCAAATCCTTTCATTGTTTCAAGATAATTATCCTGAAATGGTTGCTCGGAAGGTATCATTGAATAACTAATGTATCTGGTTTATATCGTTATGTAATAATTTTTGTTGTGTGCTTATGTTGTCTTTACTATTTGGAAAAAAGTAATTACATTGGATTCTTTTGTATTTTGGTGTTGTTTATTTGCTTATGTTATTATATTTTGTTGGTTTCAGATTTTCATCAATGTGCCATGGTATTTCAGCATGGTATATTCAATGTTCAGTCCATTTCTGACTCAAAGAACTAAGAGCAAGTTTGTGATCTCTAAAGAAGGAAATTCTGCAGAAACACTCTATAAGTAAGTTTAATAAACCAATGATATTCATGTTCTTCTATATGTAAAGATAAAGATACAAGTTTAGAAAATTTAAGTTAACTTTTATCTAAAAAAGGAATTCAAAATGGTTCTGAGATTCTGAACTTACTCTTTTGTGGTTTTGTCATTAACTTTATTTGTAATTAAAGTTCAAGTTGTCCTTTCTAGGCTTTAGTTTTGCTAAAATGTATCAAAGAAAATGACTCTTCACCTCAAATTTTTTCTTTTATTATTGTTGTGTTTTTATGTTTGAATTGAGGTTGTTGTCTTTTTTTGTTCAGATTTATAAGGCCTGAGAATATTCCTGTTCAATATGGAGGATTGAGTCGACCTAATGATTTTCAAAATGGTCCCCCAAAAACAGCTTCTGAGTTCACTGTTAAAGGAGGAGAAAAAGTAAACATACAAATAGAAGGAATTGAGGTAACAATGAATTACCAAAATTTAAGGTTTATAGTGTCTACTTATAGTGTCTAATGAGAGATTATAGTGTCTACTTATAGTTTAAGGTTTTGAGTTTGAACTTTGGGATACCAAAATTTGATAACATTTTAAATGGTTAGTGTGTGAACTACGATTATACTATTAACTAACTAACCACATTTGAATGTGATTAACCATGATATTAGGTGTTTCAATCTATATGAAGTTCGAACACATGAAATTGTAGTTAAAAACGTTGAAATTTCTAGTTAATAAAATCCATTAGGTGATTAATGAGTTATTCAATTTTGATATGATCATACTCATTAACCACTCATTAGACGGGTCAAGTAATTAATAGATAGTTTTCAATCTCAGTCATCGATCTTAGATTGGACGGTTTAAATTGAAAACTGTGTTTTTTAGTGAAAATAATCTCAACATACGACAGTTCAGATTTATTACTACGTCCTGCTGTTACAGTGGGAAATCCTTTTCCCTCATTAGACTATGTTAACGACATATGTGAACTGCGCCATTAACCATTTAAAATATTGTGTCGAGATTTTTTGAAGTTATAAAGCAATTTGCTAGATGAGTTATATATTTTTTGTTAATTAGTTGGTATTTGTTGATTAGAGTGGTGCAATAATAAAGTGGGAGATTGTAGTTGGAGGCTGGGATTTGGAATACAGTGCTGAATTTGTACCAAATGCAGAAAGTAGCTACACTATTGAAGTTGAAAAAGCAAGAAAAGTTGATGCATCAGAAGAAGCAATTCAGAATTCATTCACATCAAAAGAAGCAGGCATAATAGTACTCTCAGTTGATAATTCTGCTTCTAGGAAGAAAAAAGTTGCTGCTTATCGCTATTCTGTCCGCAAATACAACAACAATACACCATCTGATATGCAATTAAGCCTCAAATAGTGGTCACAACAACAACACTATTATGTTTGTTGTTTTTTTTGCTTGTTTGTGATGTTAACTTTTGATTTAATCTAGTTTTAAAAGGTATTTAGTGGTGTATTAGTAAAGAAGTGAGAAATGGTGCATGATCAATTCAATGAAGAAGAAAAAGCAATTAGTTTGAGTGTTGTGACTTGTGATGAGTTTTGTGAGATATTATTGAATTTGTGTGATAAAATGATCATGTGAAAATATAAAGTGCAGGATTTTGTTTCCTGGTTTGGAGTGGTAGTGTGTTGAGTTCACTTTATTTTCCCATGTAACAGACAACATCATCTGCCAAGGACGATTGTACAATGTGCAATGTCTGTTCTCATATTCATACTATCATTAATATCTGTGTAGAAATTTGTGTCTGAAAAAAAAATTCTCTTACAAAGTTTAAGCATTTTGAATTGCATATTCACTATGCCTGGATAATCTTATAAGTTTGTTGGAAATGTTGCCAGATGAGATATGAGCAAGTATTACAGGACAGGTCATCGTGATTCTGACATATGTAGTTGGTCCATATTATAATTTTCTGCCAATGTTTATATATACATCGGATTAAGTAGATTGGATTAATCTTTATAATTCCTTTTCAATTAGCAGCTTATTCAAAAGTGAGAAGATGATGATAAGCTCATTGCAACACTGTTATCAAACAATAAGAAAATATGAAAGTAATTTTAATTTGAAAGAATGATTGATTTCAAGTCATATAATTTCTCTGATGATGGCGTTTATGGTAAATGACTTAAGTTTGATGAATGCAAAACACTCCAATTGATTGGCCTTGAAGTGGGTGACTTGAATATGTTGTTGGTTAGATTGTCACTTGGCTGAAGCATGTCGATCAAAGTGTATTTCATAAAAATAAGAGAGAGGCGTTTGCGTTATACAACATAAGTTTATGTACCGATACACAAATGGTTGATTTACGTTGTCATCACCATTGCCGCAATACCACGTTATAACACTCTTCTCCTATTTCGGTTAATCTCTCCCCTGATTTTCCGAAACTCACTCTAATCGTCATGCTTTCCAACCGACAAACAAATCGGCAACAAGTCATATTCAGGTCTTCAGATTTTCGCCCCAAGCACATATTCTTCCGTTTGGGGAAAAATTTCAAGATTTTTTATCCAAAAATTTACCTTCTTACTTCCTTTTCAAGTAACTTCAATACTCATGTAATTTTCTCCTTTTCTAAGGGTCAAACCTCTAAAAATCCACCTTAAACGCTTAAATTTAGTTACTTTTAGTGTGAAATAACGGAGTTATCACTCTCCCAGTTCATAATAATCTCAATGTCAGAGGTATAAACTATAGCCCTTTTGGCCCTAGATGTAAAAAACAAATCGAAGACATCAGTCATGTTTTTCAAGGATGCACCTTGGCTAAACAAGTGTGGTTTGCATCTCAGCTCAGTGTCAAATTTGAAGAATCTCAGAACCAAACTCTTAGTGACTGGCTACAAGGCATTATCTTGCACGCGCATATGGAAAGCTTGGAGCTAATATGTGCGCTTTGTTATCACATATGGAAAGCAAGAAACATGTATTGTACTACACTAGAAAATAGTCGGGCCGTCTTTCCTCCATTGTGTAGCTACGCGTTCTTTCCTACACTAGAAAATAAACAAGTTTGACTCACGCTTTTGACTCCAGTCATCAAATTGTACGGACTCAGGATGTCTCGACTCTGATTATCATTCATTAGCTTTGAGACTTTCTTCAACTTAGTCCAGTGGTCTGTCTTAACTCCTTTTGTCAATAGAACTACTCTCTTTTCATAGAGGATTACATAAAAGCCTAAGTACATCACTAGACTCAAAAACATAATAAGAACATCCACAATGGAAATACTCATTTTTAGTACTTAACTGGACCCCACGTGTACACATCACTTATTTATAATTTTTTAATATTAGTATCTAATAAGTATTCAATCCCTCCAACCCAAATATCTTAAAAAGTTTTAAATAGGTCCCACCAATAACACATTCCACCAATAACTATGCATCATTATAAATGAGACCCACAAAAATAAAATAGGTATCACTTCTTATTGTAGAACCGGTACCTATTAGGTACTCTTTATGTTTTGCTCCAATAGGATTCTTCAAGCAAGCAAGGAATAGTTTGATCGATTTTGGACACTCAAACCTGTTCCAAGTGGAAGGATATTTTACTAAAAAGATCTCAAGAATGGAGGAATAAATGTCATGAAACTCACTGAAAAGCGGGGTTGGACTCACTTCTTTAGGATAAGAGAAACTGTGTATCATAGGCTAGTCCAAGCTTTTTACTTCAATGCCAAGGTTGATAATGAAAAGAACCTCATAGTGTCGAACCTCAAAGGAGTTGAAGTAAAAGTAACTCAAAAAATTATTGGAAAAATCATAAGACTACCTACAGATGGGTTCATGTTGTATGAAGAATTCACCAAGCTCTCTCTAGAAAGATGTTCCCAAAAATTCTAAAGATCGATCTCTAATTTTTGCAAAGTGTTATTTATAGGCAAATGTAAAATGAAGTGACACGTAGACAAAATTTTGATCTAACATAGCAATGCACCGGTTCACACTAATAGTATGCACCAATTCATCCAAACAAAAAGGCAAACAAAAACAAGTATCTAATAGTTTTTTACCGGTTCATCTGAGTAGATGCACCGGTTCAAAGATTCCAGGATTATCTTGTATCGATATAAAATGATTATGTACCGGTACAAAATTCCTTCAAATTTTTGACAAAGAGTTTTGCACCGGCTTATGCAGGTTTGTGCACCGGTTTAAGATTCTCAGGAGAACCTTGTACCGGTTCAACATTGTATTGGTACAAAATAACAAACCTAATTATATTGAATCAACAATGCTAGCTCCGGCCTCCAAACAAGGATTAAAGGTGACCGTTCAAGGTTACCTAAGCTCCGGCAAGTAGCCTCCAGTGTTAGTGTGTTTTACCCTTTTTTTTTCTCTTTGCTTCTTGTTTTCTTTTCATTCTTCCTCTGACCCACAATTCCGCTTCTTTTTTTTTTGGATAGGTAACAAAACTATATAGAGATTAGAAAAGAAGAGTTAGATAACAATTTAGATTCTTATTGAGAGATTATATTATTTTTGAGAAAATTGGAGTTAGTGTTTTATCGAAAGAGAGAGGGGGGAGGAGATTGGATCATCTCCTTTACTATATCCTCTCTATTTCTCTGTTAATCTTACTCTCTCTCTCTCTCATTATTATTTTAAAACTTTTTATTGAAGAGAGATTGATATTAAGAGAGACATAGAGAGGAAAGAGAGAGATGCAAAGGAGAGTGAAGGAGATGATCCAAATCCGAGAGGGAGAGGTGGGGGAATAATAGTGGTGTTTGCGAGGCCTACTTTTGTTCTTAAAAAAAAATAGGTTTTGTCTAACATGGAATACTTCACCAAGTCTTCAATGGTGCATAAGTTGACAATATTATTATAACGAATACGAATTTTATAAAATTTATCGTTGGATTGAAAATTTATATCATATAGATCATCCCTAATAATTTTAAAGAAATTGAAAATCATTTGATATATTATTGGGACCGATCAAGATTAATGATATTCAATAAAAACCCATAAACTGTTAATTTTAATAGGTCTTAATAACATAACAACTTGTATACCATAGAAAGACTTCTGAAATGTTTCATGACTTGGTGAAATTGATGTGTGTACAATTTTATATATTAGACAAAAATAATTAGGAAGAGAACACGTAGCCAAAAATGGGAATGAACGTGTCTAATGTCTATCTCTAGATGTAAAGTATCTCAATAAACTCCTACATGTCCGCATATTCTAGAATAAGTCTTTAGTTATAATTATATCATAATATGAATCACAAGAAACAAATGAATTAACAAAATTTCAGTTGAAAGAAATCATTGAATTAATTAAAGATGGCGCAAAAAGTTATGTTGCCACATGAACCAAAGACACAGTCATTTGATCTGTTGAGTGGACATAGTATACCAGCTATTGGATTAGGGACATGGAAATCTGGTTCACAAGCCATTGATTCTGTGAAAACAGCCATTATTGATGTAACTAATTTTCATTATATTATAATAATTATTATTCATGTATCAATGACTATTATATAGCTTTTGTAGAAAATGAAATTTCTGATGAATTTTTGATGCAGAATGGCTACAGACACATTGACACTGCTGCTCAGTATGGAGTTCAAGAAGAGGTATGTTATATATGATGATCTCTCTCTGTTTGCTATAAGTTTTTAATTTGTTGAGTCTAGATATAAATTTAAATTAATCTGAATTAATGCATTAACTGCATCTCGCTTGATTGAAAGGATCAGACACTTTTCCCTACGTTTGACAGTAGAACGAATTATATTAGTAAGGTAAACTTGCTTTAACCGATTGCACTCGGTTAGCGGCCTGGGCCGTCCTGTAATGGCAAAAAAATAAATTAGATGGACTGGACTTGAGCTTTGTTTGGAAAGCCAGGAAAAGGTGGCATTTCCGGGCCGGTACAAGATTATAACGAATATGTTTCAAGTTAGTTTACAATTTGTATCGAATAAGTTAGTTATATGAATTTGTGGTATTTGGTAAAATTAATGATTGAATTAGTTTAAAAATATAAAATAACATTTTTTTTTAATTAACATTGCAATATACAGGGTCAATAGGAGCCAATATTCGAACTCAGAATTTTCTACTTATTCACCTCTTGAGGTGAAATTCTGGTCACCGGACTACTTCACCAAAAAAAATAAAGGATAAAAGATGATGGGTTAAAATTGAGAGAAAAGTGATAGGTATTGAATTAACTTATCAAAATAAGCTATAAGCTCGTGAGAGAAATGTGTTATTTAACGAGTCTTTTTTTCATATGAAATTATAAGCTATAAGATAAAAATCTGGCATTGCCAACAGAACCTACCTCTTTACAAACTACTCTCTATTAATGCATATAAATAACAATCTATATAATCAATTGATTAAATAACTAATAACTAATGTAACACTTCTTACATGTACACAACTGAATAGGTTGGACATGCACTTCAATCAGCCATGCAAGCAGGAGTTGAAAGGAAGGATCTATTTATCACCTCCAAGATATGGTAATAATGTAACATAATATATAGATACATGTTAATACCTATACTCTATGTTGATTGGTGTAATGACCCATTAGTTTGTCTTCAGAGCAACTAATGGCGGTCTCTTTAACGGTAAGGGTTGAGTATCCCGACACTCCTTATAATTCAATTTTTTATTATCATAAAAAAAAAACCTATACTCAATGTTGATTCAATTGACTTTGTTTGGTGTGAAATTTTATGTCTTCTAGGTGCACTGACTTGACCCCTGAAAGGGTAAGACCTGCCCTCAACAAAACCCTTCAAGAACTCCAACTTGACTACCTTGATCTTTACTTGGTAATTAATAAACTTTCTTTTTCCACTTCTCTCATTCATGATGCATGTGATGTGATGGTTTGATGTGGGAACAAAAAAATTGGGGCTAATAATAGATATATAATGTAGGTTCACTGGCCATTTCAACTGAAAGATGGGGCAAGCCGGCCTCCTAAAGCAGGAGAAGTTTTGGAGCTTGACATGGAAGGAGTTTGGAGAGAAATGGAGAAGCTTGTTCAGGAAAATCTTGTCAAAGACATTGGAATATGCAACTTCACTCTTACTAAACTTAACAAGCTACTCAAAATTGCTCAAATTAAGCCTTCTGTATGCCAGGTCAAATTATATTTCAGACGGAAGGCGTGTCTGGTGTCTGACACGTGTTCGTACCTCAGTACTAATTAGTTACATTAATGATTAATCTTGTTTAATTCTGCTTAACTTGTGTATATGATGTTTTGTGATAGATGGAGATGCATCCTGGATGGAGAAATGACAAGATGCTTGAGGCTTGCAAGAATAATGGCATCCATATTACGGTAATTAACATCAAGGTTTTAAATAACAACCGCGGCAATGGTTGTGGTGTGATCTTTGATAAGATCACGGCCAAATGCGGCTTGATGCGCGTGTTGTGGATTTAGCAACATGCTATTTTAATTTTCTTCGTTAGTCATTATTTATTTTATTTTTTATTTTGTTTTCACCACCAGTATCCGGTTCATTGGACCGTCTAATCTGGTTCGAATGTATCAAGTGGTTTCAGCCCCTCCCGATCGCAGTTACGGGGGATCGAACTGTGGTTCTCTTTCCTAAGTTCAGCGTCAATCACCACTGAACCGACTAACGATTGTTTCTTCATTAGTCTTTATTGTTTTGTCACATTGTGATAGAGGATATATTGATTGGAATTAATGTTAAAGTTGCTGCTATATCTAGGCCTATTCACCACTGGGATCAGCAGAGGGTGGGAGAGATTTGATCCATGATCAAACGGTTGATAGGATAGCCAAGAAATTGAACAAGAGTCCAGGGCAGGTGTTGGTGAAATGGGCCATTCAGAGAGGGACAAGTGTCATCCCTAAATCAACCAATCCAAATAGGATCAGAGAGAATGTTGCTGTTTTCAATTGGGAAGTTCCACAACAAGATTTCAAAAACCTTAGTAACATACCAGATCAGGTATGCCATAGCAACATCAATTACGTATTCATGAATCATGACAATCGGAACACATTAGTTTTGTAGAAAAAATTCAGGTCCTCTCAAAAGACAAATTTGTCGGTATTTACATTTATGTTGGTCCAGGGATTAATTACCGACAAATTAGTCCATAAGAGACCTAAATTTCATAGGCACGTTAGTTTATAGTGTAATCACATTAATGCGTGTTCAATATGAAGTATCATATATTCAGTGCAACATCGTAAAAAGTTTAGTGAAGGACTATTTTGACTCTGGATAAAATTTCGAGACCAATTTGCGATTGTAGAAAAATACTAATCGGAACACATTATTCGAGTGAATCACCACTTTCATTGGTTATTGATACATGCAGAGAAGAGTTCTTGATGGTGAAGAACTGTTTGTGAACCAGAGTGAAGGGCCATTCAAGAGTGTAGAAGATATCTGGGATCATGAAGATTAGACAACATTTACATCAAGCTACATTGTTTATTTTGTTTGTTTTTTCAAGCCACTTAGTAGTATTAGATTAATGTACTAGCAGTTTATTAAAAGAGTTAAATTAGCTTGTATACATCAAGGTGCAAGGGAAACGGATTATACGCGGTTACTGCATTAACGCAGTAATAGTTATAGACCGTTCGATAAAAAAAAACAGTTATGATCAAAACTGTGTGAAACTGTATTGAATAAATTGTAGCTGTCTGATCACTTTTTAATGATCGAAATTGGCTACTACGTAAAATTGCTCGTACAGCAGGCAACCCCGGTAACTAGTAACTCTCTGTAACCACATATCTGTAATGCATAAATTGTTGTAGTTGCTTCATTACTTTTTTTTTTTTGAAGCAACTTGCTTCATTACTTGTCCGTTGCATATTAGCATTAAAAATGATTATTATTTGAAAGAGTGATTAAAGTTGATTCATTACGGGTGGCAAAGTGGGCCACTCCGCCCCTTTAAGCCCGTCCAAAAGTGGGGCGGGATGGGCTAACTTAGGTGTCCGAGCTCAAAATTTAAGTGTGTCCCGTTTATTGGTGAGTTGGCGTGCCGGCCCATCAAACACTTTTTTTTTTACAGTTTGATTTATTACATATTTATAAAATTATTAATCAATACTAAAGAGGCCTGCTAAAGAATTTTTTTTGGTACAAGCTAAAGATATTTTTTAACAACGCATAATAGAACTTCACGTAAACAAAAAAAACATTAACTATAATACCAAAAACTGAAAACAAATACACACTAAAACACTAAACTAATCCACTTGATTTAGAGGTAAGAAAATCTAGTTTTAGAAGTATATGGAATACATGTATTTATATACTGAAAAATGATATTTGAACAATCATTTTAGACAACTTTTGTGACAACTCTCTCTCTCATACTCTCATTCTAATTTTATTCTATCTCCACCTTTTTTTTTCTCTCTCTATTGTTATTGTCCAATAAGAAGAGAGGAAACAAAAGTTGTCCCTAAAGTTGTTTAAGAGCACGCACATCCATTAAACTCATCTGAGTTCTTTAAATGGGCCCCACTTAATATTTTATATCACTCTTCTTATACTAAGGAAGAGGGAAAGATAAATTTTTTATTAATAAAGAGAAGAAAAAAAAAATAGTGGATTGGACTCCTCAATGTATTACCTAATTTTCATTTTAAGTAAAAAAAAAACAGCTGTGCTATTTCTAGCGAATTTTAATTTCGCGAAGCATCACGACAGTGTTACTTAAAATTCAGAAATTGCATTACCATACACATGTGGTGTAGGTTTGAAAAGTCAAGCCAATGAAATTACAACATATATTGTTCGTGATGGTTTCGAGACAAAATCTTTCGCTTTAAGTAGCATTTCTCAAAAAAAAAAATTCCGCGGGCAAAACACGTCCTGCCAATGCCCGTTTTTTAAGCAGGTTTTTTAATCATCAATCAATCTATATAAAAGATAAGTCATAAATATTGCTATTTGATAAATAATTAGTTAATGGCAGCCCTTTTCATAGTCTTATAGTTATAAGAAGGCATGCACAACAATTACATCATTTGAGCTATAAGCAAATATATTTGGTATCCCCTAAAAGTTTGAGTGTAAAACTAGATTAGTTCTAAATATTTTCACTCCACTTTTTAAGGCAACACTAATAATAAGTTCTAAATTCTTCAGCCTCCTTTTTTTTTTCCTTTCACCTAATACAAATTTTTAGCTCAAAAAATATTACCACTTATTAGAGCTTATAACAAAAGGCCTTAACTTCCATTAAGGCGTTTAGATGATTGTCTTTTACTCATATTTCTAGCAAGTCTTGGAAGTTTTGATATTGAATTTGCTCTAGCTAACCCTCCAAGTGCTTTCCATTCTTCATCCAATTGAACTCCAACTTTTCCAGCCACAGTTTCATTATCTTCACTTTTTCTACGTGATCTTGAGTGCTTGCTTCCTGAGTGTTTGCTGCGATGATTTCGACTTCTTCTCATATTCATGGATTGAGAATGTGACAGAACGGGTTGATCGTCAAGAAATAAGCATATAGCTGCACAATCGTCGATCTTTGAGCCGGGATACTTGTATCTCCAGGCTCTAACCGCGCGCTTTACTAATAATTTTGCTGCTGTTGACTTTTTTGGCGCTGATGCAACTATGTTTACTACTTCATCGTTTGTCAGCACATCCCATATCTGTCAAGAAAATGACACAGGTTGGTGAGATAAGTAACATCGATTCGAATGTGTTTTAAAAAAGAGGTTGCATTGCAAGGGCTTAAATCCTGAAAACTAACATAACTACGAACTTACTAATATTGTTAAACTTCAACCTTAGAAATATAGATCAAGGATACAAATGTAGAGATTCTAATAATGCTTACCCCATCAGTTGCCAAAACAACAAATTCATCTTGTTCGGTAATTTTTCGATAAAACACATCTGGAGATGCAATGAGGCCATAATCTTTTAGGCAAAAGTCTCCAAAGGCTCTTGACATAGCTAGTCCAGGACAATCATCATCAGGCATCCATATTCTGTATACATCCGGTTCTTCTTCTGCAGCGAAAACTCTACCTTCACAGTTAAAGATTCTTGACGCTTCACCTAAAAAACATTGAAGATGAAAACCAATTTACACTTAGATTTATTATAGGCTTATAAGACTTGAGAACTCATGCTAATACCAATATACCAATACTTACTTGGAATATCCGGTTTCAAGTCTACGGTAAGCTGAACAGAAATAAGGTGATCTCTATCCTTCATGCAAAGAACTGCACGAGAATCGCCCAAATTTCCGACTATCAACTGGTCCCCCTGAAATTTATAGAGTAAAAGCGATTAGTCTAGTTATAAAAAATGTTTGTGAGCGCGATTTGGGTCGCGACATCAATGTTTTTGATGCGTCTAATCGTCTATGACTGCGATCGAGGCTAGATAGGCTGCATTTAACTATGATTCTCCCTAATATCAAAATCATGATGTGATCATAATTACGAAACTTATGTAATTGTGAATATCTATAGTTACATGGTTATACCTGTTTAATTAGAGTTACAGCTGTGCAACCACTGCAATAGCTATCAGTGTTAACTTCCTGAGCAAGATGATCATCCATTTCATCGAAGGATTTCAGAAAACATCCTTCCCATGAAGCAAGGGATATGTTGTTATGGCGGTTACTATCATTGTAGGCATCGTGGAAAGTTTCGGTATCTGCATCATTGGCATCATAGTATTTCATGGACGACTTCTGTTGTGCCATTTTGATTGCTTCAGATAGTTTTGAGGGTAGATTGTCACGGATAAATTGCGAAACTTTGTGTCCTAGAGGACCATGACCATCGAACACACCGCAAAAGATTACGCCTTGTTCTCCGGTATAGTCCTGAGAAGAATATAGCATATCAAACATTAATAATCATAGCCACATGTTTCATTTCATCAATTAACAAAATTCATCATGCTATAATATTAAAATAAAGGCCAATATTGCCAATTTGCCATAGAACATTTTCTAAAATTACAAAATAAATAATAAAGCTATGATGAACAAATGTGAAAAGAAGGATCTAATTCATAAATTCTTCAAATCCTTATCTGAAAAGCAAATAAATATTAAAGATATGATGAACAAATCATAATTGCATGAACTAATAATAATTAAATAAAAATTCAATGCTCTAATAAAAATATTATCCTATAAATTCAACATTAATGAAATTGAAATAGAAATAGAACAAAAATCCCAAATAATTAAATAAAAAATAATGAAAAAATTACTGGAAATAATTAAATCATAAAAAGTAAAAAAAATGAAGATTAAGAATATTAATTACCTCCCAAACAGTCATTGAATCTTGGTTAACACCTTTCTTACCCTGTTGAGTATACATTGATACAGACTTAGAAAATCCTCTTAACCTAACAATTGCTCCATCATTTTCATACATGACATCATTAATATCCTCATAATCCTCATAATCTCCAGAATCAACCTCACTTTCCACTCTGCCTCGAACAGAAACATCGTGGCTGCAACAGCCACCCATGTTTTTTTTATAAGTCAAAAACAACAACAAACAATCTAAGATAAACAAACAAGAAAACAAGGGCACCCCAGAAAATTCTAAAGGTGACCCAGATAATATTTTAAAGAGAAAACGCTAGAAAAAGAAGAAAAATGAAATCTTTGTGGAGGAAACAATAATGGGTTGGAATTCAAGAGGATGAAGCAGAGGGAATGAGAGGCTAGAGAGAAAATGGAAATGATGGGAGAAAGATATAAGGAGTTGGAACAAACAGGAAAATGGAAGAAGGGAATGGAAAAGTTGGTTTCATGTTGAGACAATTAAGGTTGAAATTTTGCATTTGTTTCTTGTCTGTATCTTGGTTGGTTTCGTTTGTTTTCTGTTTTTTCTCGGTTGGCAAATGTCAATGTTCAAAAAGAAACCAACTTTAGAGATGTAATTAATTAATTAACAGTTACATTATGGTTGTAATAATATACTTTTCCTTTTTGACTTTACACCATGGTTATAGTAAATACTATTTCAAGGAATATAATATTACTAATAATAAATCCGTCTAATTAAATACTTCCTCCCTAGACCCCAAAAAAAAAAACTTCCATATAATATTAATAAAGGACCATTTTGTCTAATTTATATATATATATATATATATATATATATATATATATATATATATATATATTATTCGTTCTAAAATATCCCTAACATTATTAACTAGAGATAGTAGGCATTTTTCATAAACATTTAAGGTCCGTTTGGTACGCAAGATAGGATAATGATATGATATGATAAGAAGCCGAATAAGAATAGGATATGATAGTGGTAGGATAGGGACAATATCGTTCTTTCTATAACTAACCTCATAACGACATGTATTTTGTCCTGTATCCCTAACATTAAATATAAAAGTTTAGTTGTTCTTTCTATAGAATGACTAACCTATTTTGTTGTATATGGAAAATTGTTCTCCTAATTATCCTTCTTCCGTTCTAAATTGAGTGACACAATTGATTTTTTCACGCATGTCGATGCATAATTTTGACGATTAATATTTTTAATTATATTATAATAAAAATTATAAAAATTTGATATTTTGAAAATACGAATCCAACAACATTTATATACTAATATTTATTTTTATTTATTAGTAGAAAAATATGATTAAAACAATATGTATGAATAATGCAATATAGTCAACTGTGTCACTCAATTTGGAATGGAGGTAGTATAATGCAAATGTTGGAACATTGTTGATAGATCCTTTATGTTTATTTTTTACTTTACTTTTGTCACTTTGTCCAATATGTTACAAATATTTTGACAATATTAATGTTTCTCTTCTAAGGTGTCGAGGCTCTTGCTAGTATGCTTCTATCATAAATTGCCATCTTTTACCAATTTTTTCTATTTTTTTATAATAGAGCTGATGATCGAACTCAAGAGATCTAGCATATTACTCAAATTTCTCATCATTAGATCAAATTCAATGACTTTATCTTTTTTGTTTTATATAGTCTAATGATGAAACTCATACATATTAAATATCGTGAATAGAGGTTTTGGGGGTTTAATTATCCCTAAAGCAATTTTTTGGCTTTTGGCTTACTCCAACAATTATAAAACGGAATGTGTTACAAGTACATATTGTTTAAGAGAGTGCTAAAATTTGGTCTTTGTATGGATTTGCATCACATATTTTTAAAAATATCTTCATTGGCTTTCTAGTCTCTAGAGCAAACCCAACATGCATGTTTAGAGGCATACTTTTTTTCAATGGTAAAACTTCTTAAAATAAAATAACGCAAGACTTATAAAATAATTTATTTTTTTAAGAAACTAAATTAGCTCAGACCTTAAGGAGTGGTATACTTTCAGGTCTCAAGCCAATACCACTAAACCAACCCAAATAAGTTTATAAAATAAAAAATCTTCGTTAACCTTCTTCATTGTTTGACTAAAAATAAGATGTTCATTCATTCCAATAATTGATAGAATACATCAGATGCAAATACAAATTCAATTTCGCTAAAAACGAAAAGAATGAATCTGCGAACAAACTCACATCATCCAAGTTAATAGCATACAACGGCAAAATGCATACAAGTAATATGATAAAATTAAAGTCACCGGAGTGTCCATGCTTCCGGATCTGCAACGTTGACGTCCAAATCATTGATTGAATCTGCAATTGATTGAAGTTGATCTTTCAATATGAACTAAACAAACACCGTAACATGACGGATAATCCAAAACGCCGCACCAATCGGACGACGACCAACACACTGCTGGACTTAGACGACTAAAATCACAACAAAAGAAAAACTCAAAAACTTGATTATGTGAAAATCATTTATTTAGATTAAACGAGATGAAAATAAAATGCAGAGGGGTGATTTTAGGCCAAAAAAAACCTAAAACCACCCCCTCACCACTCAAGAAAGAAGAAGGAGACTTGAAGAAAAGAAAATTAAGGTCGACCGAGAGAGGGGAAAATAAAAAAAATGCACGTTGAAACCTGATAACACAATATTGAATTTTAAAACCTTAGTTTAGTTGCTTGGCCGTCCCGTGATAATTTGACTTAACAAGCTTACACTTGAACTCTTTCAACTTTTTAGAATAGGGACCTTTTTGAAAGAAATATTAATATTACATATACTAAAATGAAACATCACATAGAGATACAAAAAATAGTTGATCATTTTCCAGGTAGAAGAACAATTTGCAAATTTGGATAAAATACACACCGTTACAAGGTTAATTAAGGGAAAAATTACATAAAAGACCAAATTAAAATCTACAATATAAAATTATTTTTCGTTAGTTTAACTCAGTTGGTAGGTTGGAACGTCGCAAAAATTGAGATTCAAACCTCAAACACTACACTTATTCGGCTTAAAAAGGTGGACCAATCTATCGTCGAATAATAATTCACACTCTAGTGTTTAGAATGAGTTCGCATCCACAAGAATCGTGTCAAAACTACTAGTTTCGCTTAGAAATTTAGACAATTAAATAAGTAATTAAAAGTGTGTTGCATTCGCTTTGTTTGTTTGAAAATGTTTTGACAATCAAAAGTAAATAACAATTAAATAAAAGATGTGCGAATAAATGAGAACGGGTGGTTAATTCCTTTCGAATTCCTCCCTTATTCCTGCTTGGTAACAGACGTTATACATGCTTACTATTCCTTTATTATCTGGCGGATGAATTTCTATAATTAGATAAGTTGAGAGTTATTATTCCTTACCCTATTGCAAGTGAGGAAGCTATGGTCAATCCCCGGTAAGGTAACCCTTGTTTGTCACGTTTTCTACCTTTAACAAGTCGTCATGTATTATCCTTACCTTGTTTGCCTAACTGTAATCATGCAAAATTTAACTATGTGTGATTCTTAATCCTAATAACCCCTAACCTCAGGTACTAAATTTAATGGTCCTAAATCTTGGTTAGTTATATTATCCTTATTGTCGGGATCTAGTATGTTGTCACGAGATCAACTAATTCTTATGAGTTCATTCTATAATGTGATCAATATTAAGAACAAAGCATTAAAACAAGATAATAATAGATAATAACCGAATAATAATTGAATATGATCTTTTTCGAACCAAATTACATGGACTCAAACATTCATAAGGGAATTCATTTACTTGACCTAACCTAGAAGTATTTAACTACTAAAGACAACAAGAAGGAGAATAACCTTATGCCTTTGGAGTTCCTTAGCCCTCATTGCCTCCTCCTTAGAGTTCTCATAACTCTTGCTTGTTGCTCTGAATGTTTTGGAATGAATAATTATGAATGAGGATGACTCTATTTATAGTTTTCTTATCAGGCTTGAGCTTTTATCGCGCCTCATCCTATCCATCGTTGCCACGATGGAACAGCCACATCGTGGTCAGTGGTCACCATGGGTCTTATCGTGGTACGATGGCTTGATTTGTTGCAGATTTTCTTCAAAAATAAAACAAATGCATCGTGCTGCGATGACTTCCATTGTGGGTACGATATGTACACGCTTTTCTTCCTTTTTTGCCCTTTTTTTTTTGCATTTTCCATTTTTTTTTCTTCTTGGTCAAATAAATTCGTAACTCTAAGTATTTGCTTGCATTTGATCTTCAATTGCTACTAAAACTACTAAAAACTATACTAAAATACTACTAATAACATCATATAAATTTATTTCATCATTCCAAAAATAAAACCTTATCCCACTTGAATCTGTCCCCTTTCTTGAAAGAATAATAAATACACCAAAATAAGCAGATATAAGCATTAATGTAGAGTGCATGCAGGAAGCACCACTTGCAAGTAAAGTCTTCGGATCCATGCACACATGAGTTCATACCTCAAATTGCAGAGCTTGCATCACATCACATTACATCTTTTTTGGGCCATACCTTTAATATGGATTGGATATTTTCAAACTAAGAAAATCAACCAAGACTTGTGTCGATCTGTGGATAAACTTGAAAGGAGGTCATAACTTTATTTTGGTAAATGGTTAGTGGCATTGAAAACTTTAGTTTCAAATATAGATTTTTTTTTTTAATAATTAAAACAACACCTTGAAGAATCGTGTTTTAAAGTATCATCAGTAATATGGTAGGCTTAGGGGTGGAAATAGGCTGGGTCAAGGTAGAATTAGCAAGGTCTGAGTCTAATATGTCAAAAAAATTTAAGGACTAAGTCTGACTTGTAGAATGTCATAAGATTATTTTTTAGGTTTGAGTCTGACATTTTAAGGAACCTAATAACGATTGTTAGCATGATTAAAAGTTTATTTTATATGAATATATTTAAATAAGTTGTCACGACCCAACTCAAATTGTGACCGGCGCACAAACTAATATTAATCAGACAAGCTTAATGACCGAATTTAACAAATAATGAATATAATATTTCCAAATTTACCCTTCACTTCATCTAATTAAACTTCTCTATTCTTTGGGTCATATTTTCATTCATATATTTATGTAGCCCCTTTGGTAGTGGAAATGGGCAACAAACGCTCATAACTTTTTGGGTTTCAGGTTCAAATCCCATTGAGGTCTTTCTTTTTTTTTTTTTTTTGAATTTCTTAACTATTATTTTCATTTTATTTTTCTTAAGACTTTTATTTTTTTTATTTTAATCATTGTTTTTATACAAAGTAGCCAACAACTTCTAGTGATGAGGGGTTTAGGTAGTACGCTATAGGTCATGAGTTCAATCTCCAGCTCATTGTAAACAAAAAAAAAAGCAGCCAACAACAAAAAATATGCAAATGGCTTGAAAATTCACCTTAAAGGTGAATTAGTGGGGTGTCCGGAGTTCGAACTCCGACTCATGTACATAAAGTGCAATGTCCCTGCTGTCAACTGAGTTAAGCTCACAATGACTTATTATTATAATTATTATTACTATTTTTATGGTTTTTTTTATTATTATTAAATAAAAACAGAGATAAAAGATGAAATAGCAGTAACTACTTCTCTTTCTCGATTTGTGTGTGTCATCCTTGCGCATGAGTGATGCTAATCTTCTCTGTATCGTTTCCACTATAATTTATGGGTTCTTCTCTTACTAATATATTTGAGACTGACAATTACACTACTCAGTTGCTAATGACAGATTCATTTTCACATACACAATATGGTACAATTTTGGTCTATTCTATTATAACTAGAACATCGACTCGTACGGTGCACGGGTCTGATTAGTTGTAAGATATATAATGATTAAATAAGATATGATAATTTCGATAATGTAAGGTATATGAAAAAAGTTGAGTAACATTAAACGATAGTTCAACAATAATTTTGGATAAATATTCATACAAAGAAAATTATGTTATATTACGGAAGACTTCCTTATAGACCACATTCGAATTCTTAGTCGTATCTTCACCGTTATCATCGATGATCAATATTTTTAATCCTTTTCAAGAAGTAACTCTTGAAATTGCAACATACAACTGACCATGTGAAAACACTGGCGACAAAAGATATATCCCAACATGCTTTAAAGATTGTCCCTGACTCTTATTAATAGTCATCACAAAAGAAATCATTATAGGGAATTGTCTCCGTTGAAATTTAAAAGGAATTCTCACGTTAGATGGTGTTAGAGAAAATCTAGGTATGAAAACCTGATCACCAATATTACTTCCTGAAATAATTTTTCCTTCAAGAACACATTTTCCCAATTTCGTAATAATAAGTCTTGTTCCATTGCATAATTCTAATTTTTGATTCAAATTCCTTAATAGCATAACTGGAACTCCAACTTTAAGTCTCAACTTGAGATTTGGAAGTCCCGACGTAGAAATCGTGTTCAAAAAATCAGGAGTATGAACATCATCTACTGTTTGACCGTCTACATTTTGTGTGAGTGGAGTATCATAACTCAAATATGTTTTTTCTTCACCAGAAATTAAATCCAACATATAATCATTTATTGTGTCAAATATTGAATTTTTAGGAGCTAGTATAGCTCTATTTTGGAAATACGTTATATCGTTCATGTTTTGTAAAAGTTTGGGATATGTGCTTTCAACGATAGAAGCAAGAGGATCACCTGAATTTGGAATCAATAAATCTGATGGAATGTCAAGTTCTAAATCATCGTCGTTGTCATCTCCAATTTCTCCATCGCCAACACCCAAAACCCATTCATAAAACAATCTTCGTTGTTCAACGCCTGCACTCGAAGCACCACCGAGAAGCCTCATGTTTTTACTAAATGTTAAAACTTCACAAAAATTCAAAAGAACCGAAGAATTAATAGTAGCATGAACAACTTATGACCTTGTACCTTTGGGTATTACTGGTAGAATTTGTCTAAAATCTCCACCAAAAACAACAATTTTTCCACCGAATGGAATGTGTTTATTTTTTCATCAACAGACTTGAGAATATCTTTTAAAGTTCGATCAACAGTTTCGAAATAGTGTTTGTTCATCATTGGTGCTTCATCCCATATGATGAGCTTTGCTTTTTGTATTAATAGCGTCAAAGGGCGCTTTTAGAAACTATGGTACATGTTGAAAACTCGTCAACATTTATAGGAATACAAAACCTTGAATGTGTTGTTCTACCGCCAGGTATAAGCAATGCAACGATCCCACTTGAGGCAACTGTTAAAACTATCTCACCTTTTGAGCGTAATGCGGCTGACATGGCCCTCCAGATAAATGTCTTCCCTGTACCGCCATAACCATAAATAAAAAATACACCAGGTTTGTTTTCGTTAACTCTTGCCATGATTGTGTCATATAGTTTACGTTGCTCTGAAGTCATAGTTGACATCAATCTAACATGTTCCTCAACTAATGATTGTCTGTTATAATTCAATTCATCGTGTATTAAACTATTTTGTATATCAGGAACTAATGATGTGTCTGCTCTAGGCATTGGAGGATAATCTTTTAAACTCTTCCCACAACTACGTAACATCATCTTAATATTTGCTAGTGCATATTGTATCAATTGATCATCAGTTAATATTAAATTTGCAATGTTAAAATCAAAATAATGAATGTGATTAGTGACATGACTATGGTTGTGTTTGGTTGTATTGCAAAAAAAAATTGATTTAGCAGAATTGAATTTGATAATAACTTTCTAAATCACACGTGATAATAACTTTCCAAATCTCACATGATAATTATTCTCTAAATTTATGATCCAGTAGAAAAAAATCATTGATCAGGAAAGGCATAAAAATATTTCGTGATGAATAATATAGTCAACAATAATTTTGATATGATATACTTTTAAAATTTATGGTGCTTATCAATTATTGCACATAATTTTAATTACAATTAGTTTGGTTGTGTATACAAGCTTATAATATAAAAGATATCTCCTTAATTTAATTATAACTTTCTTTTTGTAGAAGACATTATTAATTTATATTAGAATTGAAAAGTAGAAAATAGTTGAAAATGTTATAATTGAAAAAAATGTAGTGAACAGGCCACAAGCAACAGGATAACATAACAAGAAGACAAATTTTTATGTGTTTCAGTATTTACATACTATTCTTTAATAATGGTAATTGCAGATCTAAAATATCGATGAACAAACAATAGCTTCCAATATACCGACACTAATAATAATAATAATAATAATAATAATAATAATAAAAAAAAAATAAAAGTATATAGCAACATGCAACATGCAAAGAGCAACGATAACAATTATAGTAATAGCAATATTGAGAGTAATAGTAACAGCAACAACATTAGTAATAATAATAATAATAATAACACCAACGACGAAACTTATTGCAACAAATACGGACTTGTTTTTATTTACAACTGCGGCAATTTTCCTCGCTTTTCTCCACACACCGACATGCACCACCTCATTCTCTCGCTGTTTTTTCGTTTCGTCTAGCCATATTTGTGTAGTCGAACAAATTACTCATTATGAGAGAGAGAGAGAGAGCAAATAAATTTGCATGTTATCAATTGAATCAAATCTCATCAATAGTATTAAGAGAAATGCTACTTAAAGCGAAAGATTTTGTCCCGAAACCATCACGAACAATACATGTTGTAATTTCATTGGCTTGACTTTTCAAACCTACCCCACATGTGTATGGTAAAGCAGTTTCTGAATTTTAAGTAACACTGTCGTGATGCTTCGCGAAATTAAAATTCGCTAGAAATAGCAGCTGTAGTATTAATTGTCAAATCCACACAAGGAAAATTCTACTGTACTCACGTCAAAAATTAATGTATTTGGTATTATAAAAGATTTAACCAATAGGAAAGTAAGTTTTGTCCATGTCATCGTTTATATATTATATTTTAAAAGTTGATCAAAATAATAGTACCGGTACATTACTCTACACAATTTAACCCGCATAAATCATAAATCTTATTTGAAACTGTGTCAAACCCAACATCCCCCATCCACCCAAATCACTTTTATACAATTTAAGTTCTATTTCTATTAACATTATTTGTCTTTGCTGTTCAAGACCAAATCATTGACCATTTTAGGTTCCAATTTACACTTGTAAAAATAAGGTCGGCATATTTATATAATTTTGTTACTACATTTATATTTTATGTTTAGTTAATCATTTCATGCCTCCAAAATATTTTTATTAGGCTCTTTAGTTACTCTTTTTGTCAACGTGTTATTTTATAAGTATGAAGTTTTCACTATCGACACTGGTGACTAATCTTTGTCGTGGAATATGTGAGTTAATCTCTCAGAACCGAACTTTTTCATACATATGAGCAGTTAAGAATCAAACTTCAAATAACATGCATAAGTAATTGTAATAATAAAATAATAAAAATAACAACAACATGAAGCCTGCTACAACAAACACGGGCTTGTTTTTCTTTACAACGACGGAGGTTTTCCTCTCTTCTTCTCCATACACCGCCACACACCACCTCATTGTCAAATTGTGTCGCCGTTTCATTGTCTCGCCATCTTTGTCATAGCAGGCTTCTTTGCATAAGTTTTTAAAATGATTGCACCAGTTCTTATTATTATCATAAGGGAAATGCTTCTTCTAGCGAAAATTTTCTCACGGAAATTATAGCGAATGATCTGTCAATGATGTGTCACCACTTCTCACCCCCACTTGGCCACTTGCATTTATTAATTAATTTTTTTTAATTAATTCTATATTTTCCTCTCACCACATTCATCTTCCATACCGTATTTACCAAAAAAATTCATCTTCCACCTTACACCACAACAACAACAACATCCCTTTTTACAGGAAGACATCATTTTATATGCTTCAATTTACCATTATAACATAACAGGAAGACATCACTTTATATGCTTCAATTTACTGACATTAACATGCAACACAGTACACACTATTCTTTAATAATAGTAGTTGCAGGTCTAAAATTTTAACAGTAGCTTTCTTTTGTAGATGTATAAGAAAATATTTGCTGCAAAGTTAAAACTAATGTATTGACTTGAAATTGATTAAATACAAAAGCAATCAAATAGAATACTAGAAAATAGGAAACCACTAATCCCACTTTTACAACTTCTAATAACATGGGATACTCCTAAGAATACTCCTAAGAAAAATAACAAAAGCAATAGGCAACCTGAGCCAAGCAATAATAACAATAACAATAATAGTAATAGCAACATTAAGAGTAATAGTAACAACAACAGTATTGGTAGTAATAATAATAATACTAATAACAACAATAACAAAACCAACGGCGAAGCTTGTTGCAACAAACAAAAACTTGTTTTTATTTACAACGGTCTCCACACACCGACATACAACACCTCATTGTAAAGTCGAACAAATTACTCATTGTGAGGGAGAGGGAGCAAATAAATTTGCATGTTATCAATTGAATTAAATCACATCAATAGTATTAATCGTCAAATCCATGCAACTGACTTTTATACAATTTAATTTCTATTTACATTACTTGTCTGTGTTGTTCAATACCAAATCATCGACCACTTTAGGTTCCAATTTGCACTTGTAAAATAAAGTCAACATATTTATAAAATTTTGTTACTAAATATGTATTTTATGTCTAGTCAATTATTTCATTCCTCCAAAATCTTTTTATAGGGCCGTTTAGTTACTCTCTTTTTTGTCATCATCAATACAATATAAGAAAATTAGTTGTTGGTTAAAGATCATAACTGCCCTCACTTAATAAGCTGCCATGTGTCCCATTTGAGGGTATTTAATGTCCAAAAATTTGCTAACTGAATTGAAAGTACACAAATTGATGGATATTAACTGAGCCATATAAGCCATTTTAATTTTTGTGAGTGAAAAGGAAAGGTGTAGTTCAAATTGAACTAAGCCGTATAAGCCATCATCCATAAAGTTACAAAGGATACACATAAGGATTGGATTTTGTCTTATCCGAAAAAGTTATATTATTACTTTACCATCTTTTTCAACTCAATTCCCTTATTCCCAACACTCACTTTCTCTCTCTCACGTTTTCTATTCTCTCTTTCTCTCCTTCTCACTTCACTTTCACCAAAGAAAAAGCTAAAAGCTTCATTCAAGAGAAAATGGATCAACCTCAAACAAGAACAACAATGAAACAAGTTCCTCAAACAAGGTAAAAACTTCATCCATGCTTTATAACACACAAGTATTTCAGATTCTTATAACAAAATGTCTGATTTCAAACTTCATTTTTTTTTTCCAAAAATGAAGATCAAAGGTAACAACTTCATCAAAGAATCAACTTGCTCAACAAAGGTAACATTTTTCATCACGTTCCTTCGAAAAACAACACTAGAATCATAGTTTTAGATCCTCTTATTTCGTGGTTTATAATCATTTTTCATTGTGGTTTATAATCATTTATAAAATTTTGTTACTACATTTGTATTTTATGTTTATAGTCAATCATTTCATGCCTCCAAAATCTTTTTATTGGCTCTTCAGTTACTTTCTTTTTGTCACCGTTATGTTATAAGTACGAAGTTTCCACTACGATAGAGTTGACTAATCTTTGTCGTAGAACATATGAGACACACAAGGTGAGTTAATCGATCTCTCTCAACCAAACTTTTCCGTGCATATATGAGCAGTTATGAATCAATCTTCAAACATCATGTATAATAATAATAATTACAACAACAACAATAACGACCGCGAAACATGTTGCAACAATCACAGACTTATTTTTCTTTACAAGGATGGAATTTTCCTCCTTTCTCTATACACAGCCACACACCTCCTCATTGTCTCGTTGTTTCGTCATTTCATCGTCTCTCCATCTGTGTCATAGCAGATTTTTTTGCATCAGTGTTTAAGATAACTTCTGACCACATGCGTAAATGACTCAAAATCCTTACACTTAGACCAATTTATTGTTGGTGGATCTGTCAGCTACTTTAAGCCCAACAAAACCATCTATTTAATAAATTACCAACATCTTTTGATAAAAAATAAATGTCACCAAGATCTTTTACCAAAATATCCAATTAAACAAGACTATATAAAAGCCAAATCATAGACTTATATTATCATCAAATTATGGGTTCTTCTCTTACTAATGTATTTGAGACTGGCAATTACACTACTCAGTTGCTAATGGTAGATTCATTTTCACATACACAATATGGTACAATTTTGGTCTTTTCTATTATAATATCTCCTTAATTTAATTATAACTTTCTTTTTGTAGTTATGTATCTAATTATTGACATGTGTTGATCAGTTCCACCACCAAAATCTCTTTTGATAGCAACTCCTATTGAAGGTGGAGAATTTCCACTTCTACTTTTCTTGCATGGTTATCTTATGTACAACTCCTTTTATTCTCAACTTATTCAACATGTGGCTTCTCATGGTTTCATCGTGGTTGCTCCTCAGGTTAGTTCCTGTTTGACATTTAAATATGTAGGTAATATCTTATCTTGTTTGCAAGAAGCACTTCTAGAACATAAAATGGTCATAACCTTTAAATTAATATGAACATAAATTGGTCATTATTGACCAATAACTTTTTTTTTGGGGGACTTAAATCACATTTATTTATATTCTTAAAGACAAAAAACTTATTTAAGCCATATTTAAACAATGTGTCTTCTTGTTAAATATATAAATTTAGAACACTTAATATACACGATAAGGAAGTGTATATATCTTAGAAATGACATGTCTCATAGTTAATAATTTCTTGTAATATTATTACAATGGTATATTAGTACTGTTTATAAATTATAAAGTTTAAATATGATTTTACTCTTATATTTTCTTACAGCACATTTTTTTTCAATATAGTTACATTTTGGTGAAATAAAAGTTATTTTTTTTTTCAATCTCAGTTGTATGAAGTGGATTTACCAAATATAAATGGTGAGATTTACTCGGTAGTTGCAATAACAAATTGGTTATTTAAAGGACTTAGCAAGATTCTTCCATCAAACATAATACCAAATCTTGATAAGTTAGCACTTGGTGGACATAGTCGCGGCGGTAAAACATCATTTGCTATTGCTCTAAGAAAATTAAACATCACAACTGATTTAAAATTTTCAGCCATAATAGGAGTTGATCCAATTGATGGACCAGAAACAGGAATACATACATCACCACAAATTCTCACTTATGTTCCTCATTCATTTAACTTTGATATGGCAACACTAGTTATTGGTTCTGGTTTAGGTGATTTAAAAAAGAACCTTTTGTTCCCTCCTTGTTCACCTATAGGTGTCAATCACGAGAATTTTTTTAATGGATGTAACAAACCATCTTGGCATTTTGTGGCTGAGCATTATGGTCATAATGATATGATGGATGATGATACTAAGGGAGGTAAAGGGAAATTGAGTTATTGTTTTTGTAAGAATGGACAATCAAGGAAACCTATGAGGAAATTTGTTGGAGGAGTTATGGTTGCATTCTTGAAAGCTTATATAGTTGGTGATAATGTGGACTTATTGGCTATAAGAGACAAGAATGTGAGTGTACCTTTGGAGATGAAATTTGATTATATTGTATGAAATTAAGAAAAGATATAAAATAAAGTATATGTTTTCGTTGGGCATTCATGCCAACTAATGAGACAATAACTATCTCTATGCATTTTACATGAACATCATGTTTTGAGATATATAAAAAGTCATGTTGGAGTTAATTTCAAATTCAAATATTGAAATTTTTTAATAATTAAAACAACACTCTGATGAATCGTGTTTCAAAGTATCATCAGTAATATGGTAGACTTAGGGGTGGAAATAGGCTGGGTCAAGTTAGAATTTGCAAGGTCTAAGTCTAATATGTCAAAAAAAATTAAGGACTAAGTCTGACTTGTAGCATGTCATAAGATTATTTTCTAGTTATGAGTCTGACATTTTGAGAGCCTAATAACGATTGTTAGCATGATTAAAAGTTTATTTTATATGAACATATTTAAATAAGTTGTCGCGACCCAACTCAAATCATGACCAGCACACAAACTAATATTGGTCCAGCAAGCCTAATGATCGAATTTAACAAACAATAAATATAATATTTTATGCTAACTCTCATGATTTGAGTAGAAGTAAATTGCATAATATCAATTGAAGTGAACGCTAATTCTCACGAACGTCTCCTCGCGAGGAGAGCAAAATAAAGCTCCAACGAGCTCCTCCTCGTGGGTGTCTCGCAAAGCCCTTTACGAGCACGCTAGAATATCTCATCTTCGTAAGCCCTTAAACGCTCATGAACATCACTTCGTATCCGCGAGCAGAGTTACAACAAACTTATAAGTGATTCTCCTCGATGCGCGAGCTAATCCTAAAGTCATTATTCTTATGTCTAGGAGCAACGACTTGGGGGCTCCTATTTTGGATTGGGCCTAAAGACTAGCCCAAATCCACTCCTGTTAGGACGTCAAGGACGACCCAACAAGGACGTGACCTTATTGCCCATGTCATCGCGCATATTTCCCACGTACTCCTCATGATGAGGACACGTGCTCTTCCGAGTCTACTATAATATAGACCATATTCACTAAATATACAATGAACCTAAAATGTACATTTTTGCTTATAAAGTGTTACGAATTGGAGGGAGTACATTTTACCCTAAAAAAGAAAAACTCTTAATATGTGATTAAGATTTACTTGTGTCACCCTATCGGTTACTCGCGCGCCCTACGCCTTTCCCATTTTACCCTTCCCCTACTTAAGTAGCGGACGTAAAATGAGAAATCTTGAGGAAAAACACCCTACATGAAAATTCAAGATTTTTACAAGTTCTCTACTTAAATAGCGGATTAATTCTCTACTTAAGTAGCGGACGTTAACAAAATTTGAGAAAAAAACACTCCCCTAACATGAAAATTTCTCATTTAAGTAGCGGATGTTATAAAATGAGTTTTTTGAGAGAGAAAAAAAAACCCTCCTACCATGAAATTTTCAAGATTTTAAATGTAGAATCCGCTACTTAAGTAGCGGATGGGGGTATTTTAATAATCTTGTAGAACGCGTCTCAAATCTAGTAGGGTGACAAAAGTAAATCTCACATGATTTATCATTGGAATTTGGAAGGTATATCTAGAAGACAATACACTATTAAACTTGATGTACTTCTAAACTATTTACCAATATTACATTGGAAAGAAAGAATTCTGAAATATGAACCACAAAATATATTACATTGGCAAGAAGGAACTCGGAAATCTGAACCACAAAATTTAATGGAGGATGATTTTGACACCTGATCTTTGCCACTACAGACCTTCTAAAAGTTTATCTTCCAATGTGTATAAGCTTAATTATATTCTTATTCTGGAAACTAATTTACAGACAATTTTTTTTGGGATTGGTTATTATACATAAGCTATCCTTATGCACCATGCATAAGTTACTTAGTGCACCCCCCAAATTACTTGTGCACCCCCCAAATTACTAGCACACCCCCAAATTTCTCATGCACCCCCCAAATTACTTGTGCACCCCCAAATTTCTCATGCACCCCCAAAATTTCTCGCACACCCCCAATATGACTTTTGCCCCCCAATTTTATTTTTTTGGTCCCCTCCACATTTCTAGCCTAAACCATTTTGTTGTGGGAATGGTTTCAGAGATATGCACTCCAAAACCATTAAGTGTATAAGATGGTTTTAGAGTACAACCCTATAATTAGAATACAAACAATAATTGTGATTTGAAACCATTTAACCAACATAATGGTTTCCAGAATTTTTAAAACCATATAAACACACATAAAACCATTTTACAATACAAATGGTTTCAGTGTATAACTATCTGAAACCATTTAACCAACATAATGGTTTCCAGAATTTTTAAAACCATAAAAACACACATAAAACCATTTTACAATACAAATGGTTTCAGTGTATAACTATCTGAAACCATTTAACCAGCATAATGGTTTCCAGAATTTTTGAAACCATAAAAACACACATAAAACCATTTTACAATACAAATGGTTTTAGTGTATAACTATCTGAAACCATTTAACTGGTTTTAAATAATGATTATAATTGTACCAAAAAAAAAACAATTATGATTCTAATTATAGGTTGTACTTCAAAACCATCTTATGCACTTAATGGTTTTGGAGTGTATATTTTTGAAACCATTCCCACAGCAAAATGGTTTAGGCTTGAAATATGGGGGGTTAAAAAAAAATTGGGCGCACAAGTCATCTGGGGGTGCGTGAAAAATTTTGGGGGGTGCACTAGAAATTTGGGGGTGCGTGAGAAATTGGGGGGTGCATGAGAAATTTGGGGGGTGCACGAGAAATTTGGGGGGTACGTGAGAAATTTGGGGGGTGTGAGATTAGGTGTAAGTGTGTGAGTTGAGATTGGCTAGGATTATTACATGTGAATGCTCAATCTAATGGATGTTATTGACTTATGTACCATGCATAAGGATTACACTTATGTATAATAAGTTCTCCTATTTTTTTTGTTTGAAAATAAATTTTTAATAAATGTAGTTGCAAAAATGAGGTGTCAATATCAACTCCTAAAATTACCAAGGCCCCTCTTTGGACCTTGTTAAAAGATGATCTTATTAAGATGTTCCCTTAGAATATTTGTTAAAGAATTTAAAAAATAATTTATTTTTTTTTTTGGTTGAAAAAGACATTTTGGTAATTTATTGCAACGAGAACCTTACCACTTCTTTCACCATCACCATCTATCTCTCCCATAAAATGATTACTAGTAAGAAAATACCAAGATATTTATTTCCATCGTTGTTTTTCCCTTTTCATTTGCTACCATGTGATGTGTTTCATATCAATGTGGAATCTTATTTGCTCCAGCTAAGTTGCAACTCATAATTAACTTATTTTGGTTGCTGCTGTCACCAAACAATAATAGAAGCCACACATTATGATATTTTTCTAGTGCTTAGTATTGTTCTTTCTTTCTTTAGTTAGCATATTATATGCATAGATATGAAATTTTTACCGTTATTTGACAGTCACTAATATTCATCAGAAAATTTGTAGAACATACAAAATGAATTCTTTCATTTGTTGAAGAAATCTAAATTTCTTACTACTTAAATTAATCAATTATCGGTTTTTTTAGTCTTTCTTTAATTAACACCTTTGTGGCAACCCCACAGAGTTGAAAGTCACCCGCTAGGGATAGTGAACCCAATAAAGGGAAAAAGCACAAAAAAAAAGCTACAAAGAAAGAAGCATTCCAAAATATAGCATCTCACCACAACTAGCAACATCAAAGTCCCTCTTGCATCTTATTAACTGTACAGCCACTAAAAAAACCACTAAAAACATTAAATAAAAATAGTACAAAACACTTCAAAATATAAGCTTACAATTTAAACATTTTTAAATAATAAAAAAAAAATAAGATCAAGAGAAATACAGCATCATACAAAGTCTAAGAGAGATACACCATCATATAATTATAACCTACAAATTGAAAAAAAAAATCTAAATTTGAACTCAAATTACTACAGTGTGAACAGAAGGTCCAATCATGTGTATCAATCTTAATGTTTACAATTTAACCTTTTATAGTGCCAAAAATAGCATAACACTATACCCGTGGAAATCATGTCAATGCTTACTAGCTTTTAATAAAAGAAAATGACATTTCAACAATCATGCAACACTACTACTGGAATACATCTTATTTAAACAAAACTGGTAAAGTCTCACACTGATGTTACTTAAATGACATCTAATATCTTCCTTTCCCTTTTCTAAATACCAACTAAATTCAAAGAAAAGAGAGATGCTGATAATCCTTTTTCTTTCCAACACTCTTTTCAAAACAGTATTATTGAGTGAAATCCATTTGGACCCAATCTCAATTTGAAAATTGATAGCAGGAAATACAAAACGGTTTTTGCCTTCTATTTCACACACCCTCTCTCCTCTTTACGTGTTAAGTTACCTAAAGGTAGAGAACTTGGCTATCCCTCTATTTCTCACACCCTCTCTGCTCTTTATACCTAAAGGCAGAGAACTCGGCTAGAGGGTTCAGGGAAACAATTATTATAACAGTGATTGGTTCTTTTAACATCTCTCCAATCAAAATTGTACATGTATCATTGGCGTGTTTCGTTAGCTAGCAGTTTCCATCGTACTAAATAACATTGCTGTTAGGATTATTCATTGAAAAAGAGAGCCTATCCCTGCAATTAGCAGTTTAGCATCAAAGTTGGATGCAATAACAATGTCAATGATTTAGCTTTCTATCCTCCTACCCTACTTAGGAGTTATTTTTAGGTGCTTGCTTCCCGTTCAAGTAAGTATGATTTGACTATTTATGAATTTGTCTCAAAATTAACAATTTTAGGAAATTAACAAAGGAATACTTGACTTCAAGTCTCACAAATCAACACTGTTTCCCATTTATGGCAATGAACGTAAAGAAAACTGTCACACACTTTCAAGTGAAAAGCCTCTGACCTTAAAATCCCGTAACAGTTTTAATGTACATATAATAAAACCAAACTGACAAAATAGAACAATCAAATTTATTCCAAAAAAATATAAAAATAGAACAATCAAATTCTCTTCAGAGTATAAGCAAATAAGAGATGACAGAATCTAGTTATCAATTTCCATATCTATACAAGGTAAATCAAAGATGACATTTGAGCAGAGAATACAGTTAATTTCAAGAAATGCATTGATTTTCAATTCCAATGTTTGCATGGAAAGAAATTTGAAACAAGGTAATCTTCTCTAATTTCTATTGTGTGGGGTAAAAAGGGAGGATGGGAAGTGATATATTTGAAAACAATAGTGTTACGGAACAAGTATAGAAGAATTTCACCTATCATGCAATTAAAACCATTGATGAACAAGAATTCCACTTTGTCGAAGAGAATTGAAGAGCTCCAAGCATTGATCATATGTTTTCTCATACTTTGAACTCCTCTGCCCAGGACAACATCTCTGCCACCTATTGTAATGGCATTCAAGGAAAATCTCATCTATCAAACATATGGCCCCAGTTTCAAACAACCTCGGAATGAGATCAAATTCAGTACCCTCCACATCCATTTTCATCACAACAAAATCATTCTTTGAAACCGTGTTCTTCATCCAATTAGCAAAATCAAATCCCTGTATCTTCTCCACCTCCCCATCAAACTCCTTCCCTGTCATCTGCAAAGGTTGAATCCTACCCATTCCTCTTCCTTTAACTGACACATGCTCCCCCGGATCACGATGAATCTCAAAAGCCAAAGTCTCATTCTTCACCCAAGCAGCATAAGGAATCAAAGTAAGCCCTTTCTTCATCCCATACTCCTTATGGAAAGTCTTATCAGCTTCAATAGCATACACATGAAATGTCTTGTTCTGTTTAGGATACTGTTTCCTAAACCAAGATCCTATACTAGAACCATAGCTTCTAGCTCCAACATCAACATACAAATACCTATTTTTGAAACTTATATCAACCATTGAAGAAAGATACTTTATGTTCATTATATTCCTTTTCAATGTAATCCATGGTTTCAACGGTTCCATTTCAATCAAAGGCTCAGCAATCCTAATCAAATCTTTCTTATAACCAGGAACATAACAATTTCCATTTGAATGTGAATAATAATCACTATCAAATTTACCAGAACCATAATCAACACACTCATTTTTTAATACAGTTTCATGTATATAAGGCATTGAAGAATCAAACCCTTCTAAAACATGCAATTTCACTACTTTGAAACAATGAAACAAATCAAGGAATGAATTGAAACTATAAGTATCTTTAGGGTTTGTGAAATGAAATACCGCAAATCCTTCCGGTTTCAGCGTCCGAGCAATCTCTGCTGCGAAAACAGCCGGCTTCGCCGACCTCGCGAACGAGCCTTCACCGGAAAACACAAAATCAAAGTAACCGTCACCGAACGGAATCCGCTCACCGGTTCCTGATTTCACAAGCGGCTTTACTGATTTCTTCGAGATTCCGATGGCGTTTTTGACGCCGATTTCCCTCAGAGCGAAAACATCCCGTCCGGTCGGCGTTTCAACGCAGAGAGACTTCCACTCCGGCGAAAGGTAACCGCCGCCGATCAAATCATGAAAAACCGACGAGTAGAAACTCACACTGTCAAGCCACTCCTTACTAGAATAAAGCTCCGATAACGATGAATTACCACGGCCGGCGCCGGGACCTGAGTCAACGGAGATAGGATCATTACCGGAAATAGCGAGACTGAATGACTCCGGAAGTGAGAAGAAGCAGAAATCGGCGACGTTACATGACTCGCCGGCGATGGAGATGACGTAAGCAAAACGAATAGCGATGATGAATACGCCGGAGAGAAGTAACCGTATTAGAAGGTTCCGGACAGAGCTAGGTTTCGCTGCGGTATGTTCCATGGTAGCCACTGTGCACTTCTTTTTCATCATAGAAAAATTTAAACTATAATAAAAAAAAATTAGAGTTTATTTTATCGGGAGCAGAATCTTGATGAAGTATGGTTTGCTCCGATTAAGGGTTTTGGTTCGGTGGTATAGATAGGGAAATAGAGAAAAAAGCGAGGGGTAAAACGGGAACAGCGCATGGTTTTTGAGAAAGAACGAGGTTTTAAGGTTTGTGTTTGTTTTTTTGTTTGTTTGAGAAAGGGAAGAGTGAGTCCGTGAGTGACTCGGGAGTGTGTGACTCAGTGACGATGGTAGAAGAATAAAAGAGGGAAAGTGTGAGTAAAGTGAAGCGGTTTGTGATGCGTGGATGGAGGAGTCTAGTCTTTTTCGGATTTCTATATTGGACAAAGTTTACTTATCAAAAAAAAAAAAAAAAAATATTGGACAAAGTTTCCTAATTTACGAGGATCAATCTCTTGTAATTTTATAAGAGAGTCAATTGGATTTTTTGCTTTTTTTGACACATAAATCTATTGGATTTGAAATTTTAAGAGAGTGTTTTGACAAAAGAAAAAGAGCAAGCGATGTCTCACGGTGTTTGACATATGTCGGTGTCTGATACTCGTATAACACTTGTACGATATATGTTGGATAGCTCAAACTGAAGTCCAAAAAAAATAATTTTTTTTTTATTTACTTTGACACTCATTTGATTCGTGTCTGACACCTGTAAGACACTTATACGACACGTGCCGGACAAGTGTTCCAATTTTTTTTTCTTTTCTTATACACTTCTTAAGCGTATATTAAACATATCTACAAGAGTTAAAGATGTGTCGAAATAACAATATTGATCGATGAAAGATTGAAGACATTACATTTTGATTACAACATTTTTAGTTTTTTCGATAGTAGATGAATAAATAAAGGTAAAATATTATTATATCCTGTTTTAATTTTTTTTCAAGAAATAACTTATTCAACTTAATATATATATATATATATATATATATATATATATATATATATATATAAAGAGAGCAATATGCGGAAAAATAAAACATAATAGTAATAAAAGTATTGCATGAAGAAAATAAAGGTAAAAGATTAATAAATACTGTTAAATCATCAATAATAAATATAATGAATTTAATAACGTAAAGGAAAAAATAAAAATTATTCGATAAAAACATTTTATTCATAAATTCTTACAGTAGTAGAGGCAAAACAAGCTTCTGAGGTTTTGATTCTCAAAATTTTGCATGCCTTACATAATGAACGAAACATCCTTTTATAGGAGAAGGATGAGTTCGGATTCCAAAATTTAATAAATTACAATCAATAATTCTATAACAGCTGTAAAGTAAATAGTAATAAACGACAAAAGTAATAATATGTGGCCGACAGGAATGGCAGACAATTTCCCACCAGGCACCGAAAGCAGATTCCTTTAATAATTTCAACAATAATTTCCTTCAATAATATCAACAATAATTGCAGAGTCTTTAGAGATCTAGCATCCCATAACAGTCATCTTCATTTTGATTATCGGTAGCACTTGTGATGCTAGTACTGTCGTTGTCAGACAATACTGACATAGCTTCCTTTAACTTTTCCATAAACTCGCGAGGATTAGTAACCTTTTGTAATGATTCCAAAAGCTGGGGCTGTAATGTCGAGAATTCATTAAGAGCTGGTAATGTTGCCTGAGATTCTTTACAAAGGCCAGGATTGGCCGCAAACCAAGCATTTAATCTGGTAGGGGAGATCAGGTCGGGGTTGAACTTGCTCCACCATTTTACCGAATACTTTTTTATTAATTGTTGAGGCAAGGCTTCCTCCCATAAAGGGGCGGTGGACATAGTCCAGGAAGAAATCCAAGTAATTCCAAAAACCGCGCAAAAACAAAGTAGAGCCTTATGAGGCGGGCAAGTAGTAATTTCTTTAAAAACATTAAAAGCTTCTTGAGCATAATCTGGTAAAATCTCTAAAATTGGTCCAACGGTGTAAAACCATTCTAAAAACCAATTTGGGAAGTTAATTGATATACCTTCATTAAACCAAATAAACCAAGTATGGTTGAAAGGCTCAATATCTAGAAAGTGATACCATGCCTTCATATAATCAAAGTAGTTGTAGCATTGTGGAACAAATGTTCTGCTTAATGTTTTCTCTTTATAAGGGGGTTGGTTCCAGTCGACTGGAGAAAGGACTTTATTAATCTTAAATTTGGAAAAGGTAATTTTATTTGAATCCTTTTGATCATAATGATGGGTTAACGTAATAGAATCAGTATCTATCAAAATGAATTCGTAAAATTTTCTAGTTTTAAAAAGATTCGAGTCTTCTGGTAGGTAAAAGAAGCCCGAAGGTAATATCTTGGATACTATCTGGAGTAATGAGGAATTAGCTGGACAGTATGACGATTCTAATGGTAAGATTGGTACAATTTGACTTTTAGTAATAAAGGTTGATTTGGGAGTTGATTCTGGGGGTGAATAATAGGCTAATTTTGATGGACGAGATTTTTGAGATGCTGGGCTAGCCAGTTGTGATGAAAAATGTAAAGGGGATATTAGACAAGGTCTAATTCCTGATTGTGGTCTAATTTTTGATGTAATTGATTGGGGACTGGACATAATTTTATTTAAATAAGAAGGTGAACCTAATGCTAATGTTTTGTCTGATGAGGAAGATCCCAAAGCTAATTCTTTGTTTGATATTTTTGGTGGACCATAATTATCCCGAGGATCTGATGTTGCTTTGCTACTCATGTTTACCCTGTAGAAATTCTCTGGTTAGAAAGTCTGGCAAGGAATTCTTAATTCCTTGTATATGCTCAATCTCGAAATCAAAACAGGAGAGTAATGATTGCCATCTAGCAAAAATATGTTTTGAAACTAAATTTTTTACATCTTTTTGTAAAACGCTGGTTGCAGCTTTGCAATCAGTTTTTAATAAAAATTTCTTAGAAAATAAATCATCTTGAAATTTTGTAATGCATAAAACAATTGATAAAATTTCTTTTTTAATAGTACTATATTTTAATTGGGCTGGGTTCCAAGCTCCAGAATAATATCTGACCACTTGTTCCTTATCCATACCCGGCAATATTTGCTTTAAGATTCCTCCAAAACCAAGATCAGAGGCATCAGTTTCCACTATTAATTTGGCTGTAGGATCTGGTATTCCTAGACAGGGTAATTTTTTCACTATAGTCTTAAGTTGTAATATACTCTGGGTCATGGTATCATCCCAAGGAGGTGGATTTTTCCTAAGTCTTTTAAACAAAGGGATACATATGGTTCTTAAATTAGGAATAAAATCTGACACATAATTAACACAACCTAAAAACCTTTGTAATTGGGTCTTATCTTTTAGTTCATTAGGAAATTTACTAACAAATTCTAATGACCTACTAATTGGAGTGTACATTCCTTGTGTTATATCAAAGCCTAAAAATCTAATTTTTGACTGATATATCTTTAATTTTCTTTCAGATAGTACCAATCCATTATTTTTAATGATTTGATAAAATAATTCCATATGGTGAAAATGTTGGTTAATCGAATCCGAAAAAACTAATATGTCGTCTAAGTATATTATGGTGAAATCTGAATAATTATTAAATATGGTGTTCATAATATTCTGAAATTCAGAAGGGGCATTTTTTAATCCTAAAGGCATAACGTTCCATTCGTAATGACCAAATGGTACCACAAATGCTGTTTTATATTTATCTTTTTCTTCTAATTGAATTTGATAATATCCTGATTTTAAATCAAATTTTGAGTAAATACTTTTATTATGTAATCTATTTATTAAATCTTTTTTATTAGGTATAGGATACCTAATCCATTTTAATGCTTTGTTTAATGGTTTATAATTTATTACTAATCGTGGACTTCCTCGTTCTAATTCTGAAGCATTGATTACATAAAACGCCGAGCAACTCCAGGGAGATTTGCTTGGCCTAATTAACCCTTTATCTAAATATTCTTGTATTTCTTTTTTACAGTATTCTAGGTGTTGTTGATTCATTTGTATGGGTCGAGCTTTAGTTGGTATATCAACTTCTTTAAAATCTTGTTCGTAAGGTAAAGAGATAGTGTGTACTTTTCTTTTCCAGAACGCATTGGGCTGTTCTGAACAAAGGTCCTTTTTAAATTTTTCTAAAACATTATCAATTCTTTCTTTAATAATTGGTGATCCTATCTGTTCTTCTATTCTCTTAAATCGTATTTCTTTATTAATAAAATTAATTTGCCTTTTCTTTTTACTTATTAAGTTAATTCGAGATATGGCTCTTTCTCGAACAGAGTTTAAATCTCTAACTTTTGGTTTATCTAAGAACTCAAAATTAATTTCCCTACCTAAGACTGTAGTGGTTATACCATTTTCATCTACTTTAAGGGGGTAAAGTAAGGTTAAAAAGGGTGTTCCTAGAATAATTTCTTCTGTAATATTTTTTACTAACAAAAAGGAAGTTATGTAACAAACTTTTTCTTTACAAACTTTAGCGTTAGATAATTTATAAGAGACTTGTAATCTAGTTCCATTAGCTCCTCTTAATGATTCCTTAGTCTTTTCGTAAAACTGGGTAGGTATTAATCCTTCTTGTATGCAATTTAAATCTGCTCCAGAGTCTACTAAAGCAGTAAATTCATAAGCTGTATCTTTGATTATTAATTTTATCTTAGTATACCATTTATGGGATATCATTTTTTCTATTTTATTAATGTAGGTTTCTTCTTCGTGTTCTTTATTAGAACTAGTAGCTCGTAACCTATTTTGTTCTTGGATAATCATGGTTCCTTGTATTTCTAGAAGTTTTACCTCTAGCTCATCATCTCTAGTTTTTAATGATCTAATCTCATTTTTGAGAATCGTAATTTCTTCCTTTAGATCTTTTATTGTTATAGTTCCTGGCGAGGGTTTTTTAAATAGATCCATAACATCTTTAAATTCCACTTTATGTAATTCTTTTTTAGTTATTTCATTATCATCTATAATATCTTTAATTTGTCTCATAAAGGCTTGCTTACTTTCAGATTCTTCCATCTTATCTAGTATTCCTATTAAAGTATTAGCCTGATGATTAGTTAAAACATTAATGCTTTTAATGCAGTTGTTACAATTACAAAAATCTATACCTAAACACTCATCTGATTCTTCTTCGCTAGAATCACTAGATTCAACTAATTGATTAATATCCTCAAATTCATTAGACGAAGAGGATTCTTCTTCTGATAATAGCATTATATTTTCTAATGTATGAATTAGATTTTGTTTTAATTCTTCTGAAATATCTAATTTACTTATTTGTTGAATTTTTTCTCTGACTTTACAGTCATTAGCATAATGTCCAAATCGTCCACACTTGTAACATTTAATGTCTTTATTTTTGTTACTAGTTTTCTGATAAGGTTTTTTACTATTCTTATGTTTTGGTTTTTTATAAAATCTTTTATCTTCTTGATAATTTTCTTTTTGGTTTTTGCTTTTCTTGTAATAATTGGAAATGTTTTTCTTATTCTTATTAAAGGATTTTTTCTTGCTTTTAGGGTTGCTAGGAGCTCGAATAGGGGTAGCACCATACTGCTCACAAAACGAACCCATTTCTTTTCTATTATTTGCTTTTTCACTTTTAATCTTATTTTGTAATTTATAATCTGTACAAATTTGCAAACCAGTTTCTACAATATAATTTGATATTTCTCCTAAAGTTAATGAATTAAAAGGGATCTCTCCACTATAATTTTGTCTAATGTTACTTTTAACTTTTTCTGCAAATAATCTAGGTAAACCACTAATAAATCTTTCTTTCCAATAAATGGCTGCCCCATCAGGACGCAAACATAACTTAGAAAGAAACATATCTTTATACCAGCGATAATCCGACATAGTTGGGCAATAAAGATTTAATAGTTGATCGGACGCTCTTTGTTGTAATTTTAAAGGTTCTCCTATAAAGAACTTGGTTATCGCATATAATAGGGTTGTAACACAAATTTCTTCGTTTGTTTCTATTTTAACTGCCGAATCAATTTTTAATTTATCTTCCTCACTGAGGATATTATCCCACCAACCTTTTAATTGACCAGTAAATCCCATTACTAGCATATCTTTTGTTTTTCTATCTGAATTCTTTTTAATTTTAAAGGCAGTGGCTGCCATGGTCATATTTTGAATAATATTTAATATATGATGTTCAGATGCACCATCTATGTTCCACTCTATAATACAGTCTCCGGAGTAACTATCTCCGATGAAACTATTTCTTTCCTCAAACTGAACATCAGCAAAGGAAGGTCTAGGGTAATAATTTCTAGTTTTAGGCCGGGGGGCCTTATCCAAACGAGAGAGAATATTCTCTTCGTTATCTTCAAATGATAATGTGTTAATTTTTACTTCTGATGTGGATCCTATGTTTAAGATTTTTAATCTATCAACTAATTCATCTAATTTTTGTTCTGGATTAAATCCTAAGGTTAAATTTTTAATTTCTTTATCTGAGGGTATATTGTAATGATAGATTGGTCTAGTTGGGTCAGATGTTTTAACATCTAATGTTTCTGGTAATAATTGTTCAACTCGGTCTAATTGTTGAGCCATGGTGTGTAATATTTGGTTTGTGTAGTTTAATTGACTATGAATATTATTTATTTCTTTCTTTGATTCAGTAGGATTAGTTATAATTTTAAAAGGCGAGGCTTCTATTTCAATATTTTCTTTAGGTGGGGTAATTTTGATAGCTTCTAAAGGGGGATGAATAGCTTCAACTATTTCCCTCCGAGCAGTCTTCCACTTAATACTCATTCTGGTTTTAGTGTTTAAAAATAATTTTTTAGCATAAAGATTTGGAATATTGTTATCTAAGCAGTATAATTCGAACCATGTAAAGAAGTAAATATTTACTTCGTGATGTTCTAAGAATTGATAAAATAATTTTAGATATAGATTTCTTTTATCTTCAGAAAAGGTATTAAAATACCATTTACGTTTCTCTTTGTTATAATCAGCTAGAAAGTCTTCTCTAATCCAGGTTTTATCAATTTCGAAGGGCTCCTCACTTTTAATCATTCCTAATATTTGAGATTCAGTAGGTGAAGGAGATCTACTGATTCTTTCTTGGTAAATAGGTTGTGGTATGGTTGGAGCGAAATTTACTCCTGCTAAATTTAATCTAATTGTGGAGTCTACAGAATGTCTAGCAGAGGAAGATCCTATGCTGGGCGACTGATTATATCTAAAAGATTGACTCCTGTTCATTCTAATCCTAATGTTTCCATCACGGTCCGTAATGATATCCCTAATGGATCTAGCTTCTAGCTTCTCAGGCTGAGAGGCATGTTCTATTATCCATTCTTCGGGTATTTTATCTTGTAATTCAGATATTGTTAGAATCTTTGGAGTAATAACATTAGATTTTTTAAGATTTGCTTCAATAATACAGGTTTCATTTTTTGGGGTTGATCTTAATGATTTATAATTATAATTAACATTAGTTATTTTATATGTTATCCTGGTTATAATATCTACGTTAGAAATTCCTTCGGTAAAATTATCGTTTTGATGTTGGACACAAATAACTAATGAACTACTAGTTACTTCATCTCCTAAGCTCATAGAATAATTTGGATAACAGTTAAAGTAAACTGGTCCATCATTAAGATTAGATTCCAGCATAGCTATAACTGAATCATGAAAATCACGTATTCTTGAATCTCGTAAAATTAGTAATATTGGTGAGTTTAATCCTAATTTATGAAGTGGTTTAACAGCCACTTGAACTAACCCTAGATGAATATATCTAAAACCATCTCTGTAATGTTGATCTAATAGCTTTTTATCTAGTAAGGTAAATATTTCTTGTTTATTTTTTACGTTTCTAGCTTGTTCTAGAGTATGTATAATCTTTTGACTTTTAAAATCAAAGGTACTAATTTTATAGATTTCATTTAACTTAACTTCTGGCATATTCCAATTAATTAATTTATTTTCTAATTCTTGAACTTCTAATTCTTGATTTTGAAAAGTATCTTGGTTTAATGTGGGTTAAGTACTTGAGGAAGTAGGTGGAACTAAAGTTCTGTTAGACCTACTGCTTCTACCACTAACTCTGCTCCAAGCCCTATCCAGTAACCGAGACATCTTTGAATTAATTTCACTTTAAATTTTCAACTGTTTCGCTTTAAAATAAAACTCTTTATATATATATATATATATATAGGGGTTTTCTAACTTAGACCCTAGTTAGGTCTAAGTTAGCAAGGTGCACCTTTTCAATTGGACCAAAATACACATTCTTTTAATTTTTGAAAGAATAGAGCAACAGGGGCATTTCTGTTATTTTACCCCAACAGTACACGCGCCCCACCTTCGGAAACCATTAATAGACGCGGATCCAGTGTCGCGCGCGTACCGAAGGACCATGGTTACAGACCGTTGATTTCAATCAGACAGCCAAGATCTGATCTCATCAAGACTGTCTGATCAATCAGACAGCCCAGATCATCCTGATCCATCAGATTCCAGATCCTGCGCCACACTGGATTACAACCTGGAGAGAGAAAAATTTGCTTTTTAAAAGTAGGACACGTGTCACACAATGGTTGGCTGGGCGTGATTTTTGTTCATTTAATACTTTGAACTCAATTATTTCGTTGTAAATTAATTTTTTATTTTTTTATTTTTATACCAAAATTCATAATTTTTTTTTGTCTACAAATAGAGACTTGGTTCGTTTGATTTGGACACCGAAAAAAAACGCAATTTTTCACTACCTTAATCTCATTTTTTGTCTAGTAAATACGTTACTTGTGTGTTGTAATTTAACACGCACCACTCAACCAACTCACTGAAACCATTATACCAGGAAAATAGTAGATAATATTCTGGAACTTTTGGTGTATTTTATGAAATTTTTGGAGACCTGAAACTATTTTTAGTTAATTAAATGAGATAAAACGGTAATTAAAAACTAATGTTTGCTTCTGAAACCATTTTACTGGTAGAATGGTTGCACATAGTTGTATTCTGAAACCATTTTACTGGTAGAATGGTTTCAATGAGTAATTTTATTAATTGTGTTTGCTTCTGAAACCATTTATCTGGTACAATGGTTTCAGAGAGTTGTAATCTGAAACCATTTTGCTGGTAGAATGGTTTCAGTAAGTTGATTATTAGTCATTTGCTTCTGAAACCATTTAGCTTGTAGAATGGTTGCACATAGTTGTATTCTGAAACCATTTTACTGGTAGAATGGTTTCAGTGAGTAATTTATTAATTGTGTTTGCTTCTGAAACCATTTATCTGGTACAATGGTTTCAGAGAGTTGTAATCTGAAACCATTTTGCTGGTAGAATGGTTTCAGTAAGTTGATTATTAGTCATTTGCTTCTGAAACCATTTAGCTTGTAGAATGATTGCACATAGTTGTATTCTGAAACCATTTTACTGGTAGAATGGTTTCACTGAGTAATTTATTAATTGTTTTTGCTTCTGAAACCATTTATCTGGTACAATGGTTTCAGAGAGTTGTAATCTGAAACCATTTTGCTGGTAGAATGGTTTCAGTAAGTTGATTATTAGTCATTTGCTTCTGAAACCATTTAGCATGTAGAATGGTTTCAGAGATTTGTACTCTGAAACCATTTTCCTAGTAGAATGGTTTAAGTGAGTTGATGTAAGGTAGTGAAAAATGAGATTTAGGTAGTGAAAAATAGGGTTTTTTTTTCTGTGTCCAAATCAAACGAACCAACCAAGTCTCTATTTGTAGACAAAAAAAATATATGAATTTTGGTATAAAAATAAAAAAATAAAAAATTAATTTACAATGAAATAATTGAGTTTAAAGTATTAAATGAAAAAAAAATTAACGCAGCCAATCATATGCTGACACGTGGCCTTTCTTTTTTAAAAAGTTTCTCTCTCCGCGTGTGGGCTGCAGCCACGCGCGCCTGTCGGCGCGTGTGATGCACGCGCGTGGATTTTGTGCAATCACACGCTGCCACGTGTCCTGGGGGTGGGAAAAGAAGGTGGGGGCGCGTGTACTGTTGGATAAATTACAGAAATGCCCCTGTTGCTCTATTCTTTCAAAAATTAAAAAAATGGGTATTTTGTTCAACTGAAAAGGTGCACCTTGCTAACTTAGACCCAACTGGGTCTAAGTTAGCAGCCCCCATATATATATAGGATGTATATTATGAGAATACTAAAGATATATGACAATAGGAGAATGAAATAATAGTCATTAGATTAAAATGGATGGTTGAGATTATAGTAATTATTGTGAGTGATGTCACATTCAACCAAACATTTCCTTCTTCCGTATCTTACTTCTCTCTTACCATTCCCGACCGGTTCTTCCCTTTCCTTCCACCACTAGTAGTTCCGGCCAGTCGCCTTCTTCCATCATCGTCGGTTGTCGGCTTGAGAGCCTGGTTGCCGTTTTCTGATTGTTGAGGGATTGTAAAAAATTAGATCTAATTCACACCACTTTAGAAGATGTGATTGTTGAGCATGGTTGCCTTCTTCCGATGTGAAACTTTCAGCGGCCAGTTGAGAAAACTATGAATTTATAAATTGAAACAACTTTAGAAGAGGAATTTATTAAATGGTTTGTGAAGGATTACGCTAACGGTGGACATGATGATGGTGGATCTGTGTCTCGTCCCTTTTGTTCTTCAGTTACCAACAAGAAATTTCTGAAGGGATACTTTCAAATGGTTGAATTGCTTATATATAGCTATTACAAATTGAATTTAATATTGTTCTTCTTTTGATTTGGTAGCAACGAGACCTTGACATTGTCTTATGTTATAATAACCTTGTGATTGATTTATATTAACCGGTGTAATTGAATGGTTACAGCAACAATGTCGTAAGATTTACTTGTGTGCAAGACAGCGGTCGAAACTGAGACGGCGTTCGGAAGTTTATGGGTCAGTGGAGGTTGGCCAGAACTAAGATGGTGAATTCATTGGTGTATTGCTGTATCCATCGGCGGCTGCGAGGGTAAGGCGTGAGAGAGAAAGATTCTTCGAAGGAATGAACAGTGAAGAGAGAAGTTGAAGGGTTTGTGATTGAGTGGAAAAGACTCATTAAAAAGTGTTTTAATCTCAACCATTCATTTTAATCTAATGGCTATAAATTTATATGTATATATTATGATTGTCAATTTATATGTTTTATAAATATGTAGCGGTATCAGTCTCCTATATATATATATATGTGTCAAATGTTACACCGGTGTAATTTGATCCCTCCCCTATATATATATATATTATTTTTGTTGATAGATGAAATAATAAAGTCATTGAAAACTCACACACATAAAGTGGAGTGATCGGGGTTCGAACCTCGGTCCTGACGTCCAACACTAACAATTTCGACATTTCTACCAATTGAGCTAAGATTTGTGGTCAACTCTTAAATTTTTATTAATAATTATAATTATAATATATATTTCAAAAAATTACAATATATATAATCAACTTTGTTAAACACCCTTTTTTTCAATATAAGTCATAAAACAATCATTCATAAATTCATCATGCATTTGATTAGCAATTTAGTATTTACAATCTTCAAAATAGAAAAGGACCATTTTGCGGTTGCTGGCAACCTGCAAAATCATTACTAACTTCAAAAATTGATAAACTAACGGATAAACTAGGGTCAGACCCACACTCAGCCCAGAGTGTGCAAGTGCATCCACTCAAATTTTGATAATTGCATCTGTTATCAAACTTTATTTATATTTGCACCCCTCAAATTTTTAAGTTGCACCTTGCACTAGACCCTTCCTCGTTAGATCACCACCACCATTCATTCATACATTGATAAGTGGCAAACCTATACTATGCCCAAGTGCAAATTTACTTAAGTAAGGGTATCTTATTGCTAAACATCCGGCTACCCATAGTTTGAAGGGAAGAAGCCCAAGTAGCTATGCCACCGTAGAATCATTAATATTCGCGGAGACGATCATTTTAATATTTTTAACAGTATTTTATTACAGTTTAATGGATATACTCTGTCAGTGTAAATTAATTTTACACTGACATCCAATAAGAATCAAATATTTCTCCACATATACATTTTTCTCTTTTATTATTTTGTTGCAGTTATTTCTAAAGAATTCTTATTTAAATTGACAAAACACAGCCATGCAGGATCAACCCCATTCTCCTCCAGTTAATAGACAAATACCCTAACCAATTAGCTACAGTGATTGATGATTATGCATATTGCATGCACAATTGACCGTTATAATTTTTTTTATAAGCAAAATATTATTATAAGGGAGTACCAAGGGGTACTCAAACCCTTACAACTGTCATCAAAAAGCAAGAACTTTGAATACAAGACACCGGGTCTAAACACCAACTAGAAAATGGAATACAAGCATTACGGCCATAACGACGAGAAAACCATAGCCAAGAAAAAGCTTAATATCCTCTAATAACGACGACCGTCCTGGATGGGTCATTTGAAGATAGCATTATTCATGTATTTCCATATATTCCAAGTGGTTACCAACCAAACTAAGTGACGAACCCGCCCATTATCTTTTGCTTTAAACAGATCACCAAATAACAAAAAATGTTTTGTACCTTCGACCCTCGGTTGAAAAGAATGTCGAAGCCAAAGGAGAACATTGCGCCATACTTCCTTACTGAATCGGCACGAAAAGAAAAGATGTGTGCCGTCCTCAATTTGCTGAAAACAAAAAACACAGGGCATATCATGAGGATTTGTTAAAATACCTCTACGATTAAAAGCAGCTCTTGTTGGAAGTCTATTTAACAGTAACCGCCACCCGAAAATTTTAATCTTAGATGGAATATCCGTTCTCCACAACCTTTGAATGACATCCAATACTTTAGCATCCAAGCTGTCAACCTGTTTTAAAGATAATAAACAAGAATAACAAGATTTAACTGAAAACAGTTTATTATACATATGAACTCGCTACAATTTAAATATTTATATTTTGTTTTTTTTTACTAAGTTTATGTTTTAATTTAGCATAAATATCTTTTTCGTCTCGATAAAATTAACAAATTTTGATTTTCGTTCCTATAAAAACAACACATATTTTCATTCCCCCAAAAAAAAAAATGGTCATGACATAGATTTGATATAGGTTTAACATAATATATATACATTTTGAACGTAAAAAGATCATAAAATTAACATTAAAAAGAACAAAAATTGGTCATTATGGACTAAAAATTTAACAGAAACTTTTTAGAAATGAAAACATGAAATTCTTTTTATAGGAACGGAAATGTTAAAAAAGTTTGCACCCCTAACTCAGGGTCATGAATCCGCCACCGGGATAAACAATATGATTTTTAGTTTCAAGTTTCAACCTTTTTTTTTTGAAAGATCACTTAATTATTTCCTTTAAAAATGAAATTCAACACTCCTAATTTTTGTGTATATATATATATATATATATATATATATATATATATATATATATATATATATATATATATATATATATATATATATATATATATATATATATATATATAATAAGGAGATATAAACAAAGGATAGAGGTGAATCATATTTTGTCCTTTGATGTATAGATAATCTTCGTTTAGAAAAAAAGAGTTCAATATTTGAAAAGAATAAATAACAAAATCAAAAAAAAGAAAAAAGAAACTAAAACAAGCAATCGATAAGAATGAAAATTATATTTAAGCCAACATTGTGCTTTGCGATTAAGAAAGAACTTACAAATACAGAGTGTGGAATTGGAATGAAGAGGAAAAAACAAAGAGTGGGGACACGGGTAGTTTTGCTTTTGGTAGCATTCAATTGAAGGATTTTTTTTCATTAGCCGGACCGTTGAATCTGATTCGGGGACAATTATGTCATTAAATGATTTTAAGGAAATTGAACTCCGGTCGTCACTACCAAATTTAGTGTCAATCATCATTGGATAAACTAACGATTGGTTCATTCAATTGAAAAGATTCCTCATAACAAGACTTTTGTCTTGGATTAGAAGGAGAACCATCTAGATTTTCTCATTAAGTCATGAACGCGAGTTTTTGTTAATAGTTAGTTAGTTTAATGGTAATTGACGCTGAACTTGGTAGGGAGGATTATAGTTCGATTCCTCGCAACTGCGATCGGAGGGGATTGGAACCACTTGATGTCAAAAATGACCCCGAACCAAATTAAACTTGTGTTGAAAGAAAAAGAAGTATTAGATCAAGTGTATATTGATCTAATAATGTAAGACGTGTCTCACTATATTACTTGTTCATTACCCCTCCGTACCAAATTATAAGTCACTTTGATGAAAAAAATTTGTACCAAATTATAAGTCGCTTTACATTACCAATGAAATATTTAATGTTATTTTTCCTATTATACCTATAACTATTTATTACTCTCTTCTACTATTTCAATTCTTCAATTTATTTTTTCCTTATCATAAATGAAGGATAATTTTGTACATCGGCTCATAATTTCTCTTTTCCATACATCATTAATTACATTTCTTAATACGGCTACATCAATGTTTTGTTCACGCAAGTATTTATGATATCTTTAACAAATAAACATGTCGTAGATAATAGTTTATGCGCGTGCTCATATGTTTATTTTGCTTCCGGCTAAAGTATTATTATTGGTTATAATCTTCTATTGAGCATGTGTCGTATTGATTAATTGTTAAATTAATTTTAACAATCGATCAATTTTCACTTAATTCAAAACAAATAATATGAAATCCAAATAAAATCATTATTTCGTCAAAAATAAAATAAAATAAAAACATTATATTTTATTATTATTTATTTTATTTCACACTATAAAAATAGTCTTATATTAAAATATGTCGTATATTCATGTATTTTTTTAACCATTATATATTAATTATATCACTTTAATTTATATAATTATTTTAGAACTATAAAATTTCGTTTGGATATTTTAAAATAAATTTCTTAAATTTACAAAAATGGCAATCTAATTAAATTGAACTAAACCAAATTGTTATTCATCGGTGTTTGATTGCTCTAAATTTTATAAAAAGATATATTGCAAAACACAAACCAAACCAATCCAATTATTTTTTATTGATTCGAATTTTCTCCCTCCAAAAAAACTGAACCAAAGTAACTCGTTACATCTTAATTGTACGAGGCCAAAGTAACAAGTTTAGAAATATGGTAAATAAGGTTTTACCCCCCTGCAAAATAGGTCATTTTTGCATTATCCCCCTGCAAAAAAAATTTAGGCTTACCCCCCTGTAATATGAAGATTCCTTATTTTTGCCCCCTAAAAGTACAACAAGGCAGCTGATGGAGATAGAATTTCGACATGGCACACATATGTGGATTTTTTATATTTTTTATTTAATTTTTATGCCACATCAGTTAACACTTAACAGTTACTATAACTTTTTTAAACCAAAAAAAAATAAAATAAAAGGAAAAACAACAACAATGTCATTGCTTATATAAAAAACAAAACAGCAACATCATCATCATCTTCAAACTATGATCTTCTCAAACCAAAAATTACAACAAGAACACAAAATCTTTACACTAAGCTCTCTCTCTCTCTCTCTCTCTCTCTCTCTCTCTCTCTCTCTCTCTCTCTCTCTCTCTCTCCCTCCCTCCCTCCATGACCGGCGAAACTCCGCCACTGCCGCTATCTTCACCATCGTCGCCGAGTTGAACAACAAGAACAACACCAAGAAGAACAACAACATCAAGAACAAAGCATTACCCAAAATCCAAGATTTGAAAAACGCATTACCCAAAATCCATAAATAGTTTGTAAAACCACAGTTGAAAAACTCATATCTCCTTCAATTTTCATCAACAAAATTGTTTGTAAAATCCAAAAATAAAAAATCACATAAATAAGAACATGGTTCTTCTTCTTCTTCTGTCTTGATTTTTGAATCCTTCGACAAACCCAGATGTGTTCTTCGCAAATAATGAAACGAATGGGTGTTAAGAGATCTGAGTTTTTCAATTTTGGGGTTTGAATTTTGATTTTTGGTAAGAAGAGGAAAAGTTACGTTTGCAGGTTCATGGGAAAGGTAGAATTTAGAAGAGGAATAATTTGGAAGCATGTTCTGGATTTAATTTCTTTTTCTTTTAAAAAAAAAATTATGTGGCATTATTTAACTATGTGGCATAAATATTTTAATAAAAAATAATGAAAAACCACGTAGGCATGCCACATCATCGATTTTGCCCAGTCACTATACATGTTGTCGACTAAGGGGTAAATGAGGGAATCTTCATATTGCAGGGGGTAAGCCTAAAAAAATTTTTTGCAGGGGATAACGCAAAAATGACCTATTTTACAGGGGTGTAAAACCCTATTTACCCTTCATTTTATGATTCTTATTCTGTCCTCTTTCAAGACTCATCCCCGTGTACCCCGTGCCACCGTTTTATAACACTCCTGCGTGATAAACAAGGTTAAGCATCTTTGACCACAAAAAAAGAGTAAAGTGGTGGTTCATTCATTTGTTTACTTTTTAAAAGATATTACAAGATTGGTGGTCATTATCAATTTAGTGAAAATTTAACTGGAATAATATAATCTCTCCGTCATTTTTATAAGAAACACTTTAAAAAAATTACACAGATTAAGGAAACACATTGTAAATGGTTATTTCATTTAATACTCTTAAGAATTTAAATTTATTCCATATATACCCTTATTTAATTATTCTTAATTCAACCAACTTACTTATTTTTAAATTCTCTCTCATAATAAATAAGGGCATAAGTGAAATTAAACATTTAAAACATTTGAAAATTGGTCAAAGTTTCTTATAAAAATGACCAAATTTTTTTCCCAAAATTTTTCTTATAGAAAAGACCGGAGGGAGTAGAAATTTTATCTTGGAACTTGTGCGGGTAACATATTAAAAATATAAAAAGTCATCTTCCTATCATTAATTTTTTCTTTTTATTTATATTTTTAGTATCTTAACTAGTGGCCCGGAGCACTGTTTGACATGACCCTTAAAATTATAGTATAAATTATTAACGTGATTAGGATTTGCAGTCGAATTTATAACAGACAAATACAAATAATAACTCGTACAGTACATTTTAAAAAAAAAAAACAAATAGTAGTATATCTTAGTCACAGAAATAGAAACTAGACCTTAAATAAAAAATCTCAAAGGAATAAAACCACACATCCACCTCATAGATTTCAAAATCAGTGATGGAGGAATCTCAACAACTTCATGTAGTTTTTGTTCCATTTCCAACTCCAGGCCATATGATTCCCATGGTAGACACAGCAAGACTATTTGCCAAACATGGTGTTAATGTTACAATCATCACTACACATGCCAATGCTTCAACATTCCAAAAATCCATAGACAGTGACTTCAATTCAGGATACTCCATCAGAACTCAACTTATTCAGTTCCCTTCAGCTCAAGTTGGTCTCCCGGAAGGCGTCGAAAACATCAAAGATGGAACTTCACTTGAAATGCTTGGAAAAATCAGCCGTGGAATATTTATGCTCCAAAATCCAATTGAGGTTCTGTTTAAAGATCTTCAACCAGATTGTATAGTCACTGATATGATGCATGCTTGGACTGTGGAAGCAGCTGAAAAACTAGGTATTCCAAGGATACACTATTACAGCTCAAGCTACTTCTCCAACTGTGCCTTTCATTTTATCATGAAGTATAGACCTCATGATGGTTTAGTTTCTGATACACAGAAATTTACTATTCCTGGTTTTCCTCATACCATTGAGATGACCCCTCTGCAGATTCCTGATTGGTTAAGGGAGAAGAATGCAGCTACACCCTATTTTGAACCAATGTTTCAATCAGAGAAAAGAAGCTATGGAACACTATACAATAGTTTTCATGAGCTAGAAAGTGATTATGAGAAAGTTAATAGAAGTACATTGGGGATCAAATCTTGGAGTGTAGGACCAGTTTCATCATGGGTTAACAAGGATGATGAAAAGAAGGCCAATAGAGGACATACGGAGGAACTTGGAAAAGAGGCAGCATGGCTAAATTGGCTTAACTCAAAGGAAAATGAGTCAGTTTTGTATGTAAGTTTTGGAAGTCTTACTAGGCTAGCTCATGCTCAGCTTGTAGAAATTGCTCACGGGCTTGAAAATTCAGGTCATAATTTTATCTGGGTTGTAAGGAAAAATGGTAGAGATGACGGTGAAAACAGTTTCCTGCAAGATTTTGAACAAAGGATGAAAGAAAGCAAAAAGGGCTATATTATATGGAATTGGGCACCACAGCTTCTGATATTGGATCACCCTGCAACTGGAGGAATTGTGACTCACTGTGGTTGGAACTCGATTCTTGAAAGCTTGAATGCTGGTTTGCCAATGATCTCATGGCCAATGTTTGCTGACCAATTTTACAATGAGAAGTTACTGGTTGATGTTTTGAAGATAGGGGTCCCAGTAGGAGCAAAAGAAAATAAGTTATGGAATAGTGTTAGTGTAGAGGCAGTGGTGAAAAGGGAAGAGATAGTTAAGGCTGTGAAGATTTTGATGGGAAGTGGCCAAGAGAGCAAGGATATGAGGATGAGAGCAAAACAGCTTGGTGGTGCTGCCAAAAGGACTATAGAGGAGGGTGGACATTCTTACAACACCTTGGTTCTGTTGATTGATGAGCTGAAATCATTGAAGAAATCTAAGGCACTTGATGAGAAAGCAAATTAGATAATTGAAATGAAAGATTAACCTTGGTGCTTCAGAGGGTGTAGCTGATGAAGGCTTTGAATATGATGAAACAACATCCAAGTATTTTTCTCCAATGTGTTTTTTTTCTTTCTTTTCTGCATTGATCTGCAGTTCAATAAGACGAAACAGCATCCATTCATTCTTGTGTACTGCAAATCTGCAATGGTGACAAAAGAAGTTAGTTTTTAGTTTTACTTAGCAATTTTCATATTAAGCCATTCATTCTGATGATGAGTTAAAATTTCTTTGGTTATATTGATTCATCACTACAAATATTTTAGTGTGCCATCACTCCACGGGCTATATATTTAATAATTCTGGATTGAGTAAAGTATATGCTAGTGAGAAAAGTTTCGAAATTAAAGTAACAAAGGTTCCATAAGAAGCTATACAATGGGATCACCATAAACCCATAATGTGCTTTAAAACGATTCTCCGAATAAACAAGGAACTAAGAGCTGTACTCTATAGAAGCTGTAATCAATTTTAAGAAACTCAACACAAAAAAAGGCAAGATTTCTTTAATATATAGTTCAAAGTAGTGTCGTGTTAGAGTTCTGTTGCAACATGATTTGTATTAAAAAACTGTAGGAAAGCTGAAAGCAGAGGTCAACTCGATCACACTCCAACATATGAGACAATATCCATAATTAGAATGGTGATTGCAGCTTTGTAAAGGTGTCTTGTTATTGCAGCTTGAAGGAAAGAAACATATCCTTACCGAAGCATTGAAAGCGAGGTGGAGTCTACAAATTGCATACAAGAGCAATAACTCAACATATGTCATTATTGCTTTTAATGCAACAATGGTTATAAACTGTATAAATGGTAAATCTTCCCTAGCTCCCATTGATCAAATAATTCACTATGAAACACCGACACAGACTTGAATCACGACACTAACAAATAAATACCGATAATAATTTGAGAAAATGGAATGACTGACATGTTTTGGACACCGAACATACCTTCAATCTGAAGTGCCGGTGCTTCATAAATAATTGAAGACTTTGAGTTAGAAATGGCTCCAGTTATCCACATTACGAGACAATTAAATGTGATTCTCACAATTTGGTATGTTTAGCAAATAGAGTAGGATCAAGAACTTGGTTGGGGGATGTCACACCTTAGTTTGATCATGTACTTGATTATGAATCAGATTTTTATTTAATGAAAGCTGATGGTCCTGCTTTGTAAGTATGTTTGCATGCTAATTGATAAAAAGCACATGATGAAGTTGGCTCAACAATGCTGTAACTGTTTTTTCCACAAGAAACTACTTTAGACCCTAAAATCACCTCACCAAACCTATAACTAAGAGTCTAAGACTACCCTTTAGCATTTCCATAGCCCAAAGCCCCAAATGCAATTCCAGCTTGATTAGTAAGAAAACCAATAGAGGTTTTCCAAAGTGAGCCAGTATTAAATAAACTTCACTCCATTGGGGCATTTCATCAAACAATACATGGTTAAGTTTATGAATAAGAAAACCCAGAAATACAAGAACAAAAAGCAAAACCAATTATATTGCAGAGATTTTCTTACACATACTGGAAAAGTACCATGTTTCCCTTCCAGCCAGAAGTTAACATCTCCGTTATCCACTTCTGATAGAGGAATGTTCCAGTTCCAATGGCCATGATCTTGGTATATCAACAACTACCTCCACAATTATAGTACACCACCTAATTATTTAATACAGTACTATATAATTTTTTGGTTAAATTGCACTTTTGGCCCCCTAAGTTTCAGAAACTTGCAATTTTGGCCCCTTATGTTTCAAAATAGCACTTCTAGCCCCTTAAGTTTCAGAAAGTTGCGATTTTGTCCCCCTATGTTTCAAAATAGCAATTTTGGCCCCCCTAAGTTTCAGTAGTTGCGATTTTGGCCACCTATGTTTCAAAATAGCACTTTTGACCCCCTATCTTTACCCCTTTTGCAAAAGGTCAATTTTGATCGAGTCAAAGTTGATGTGGCAAGTCACTTAAGTGACTCAGCTGCCACGTCAGCATTTTTTTGTCATCTTATAATTAAAAAAACTAAGAATAAAAAAATAAAAGGAAGAAGTCACGTGCATTAAATTTATTTTTTCACTAACACATATATAATCTCAAATCCTAAATAATTAACCTAATCCTTCGTGACGTTTATTCAAAATGATTTCTCACTATACGTAAAAAAAAAACCCTAATCCCAAAATAGGAAACAATGGAAATTGGAAACCCTTCGTGCTTTTTATTATGTCATTTTGATTATGTTATTTTGATTATGTAATGACTTCTTATATGTAATGACTTGATTTGTTATGTCATTTTGATTTAGAAAAGTGTCTTGAACTTCTATTTTGAATGTAATTTCTTATATGTAATAAGTTTGACTTGTTATGTCATTTTAATTATGTTATTTTGCCTCTGCAGTTTATGCTTAACAGGTTTATATATTATTATGCCACGTCAACTTTGACTTGGTCAAAATTGACTTTTTGCAAAAAGGGTAAAGATAGGGGGTCAAAAGTGCTATTTTGAAACATAGGGGGTCAAAATTGCAACTTTCTGAAACTTAGGGGGCCAAAAATGCTATTTTAAAACATAAGGGGTCAAAATCACAACTTTTTGAAATTTAGGGGGTCAAAAATGCTATTTTGAAACATAAGGGGCCAAAATTGCAAGTTTTTGAAACTTAGGGGGCCAAAAGTGCAATTTAGCCTAATTTTTTATATTTAAATATTTTAAATTAAAATTTTGAATTAATTTTTCTCGCACTTACAAATATAATTTTATGGATTTAAATATGTTTTTAGTCTTTGTAAATATATCAAATTTCGATTTTTAACCTTTATAAAAAATTTCAGCAAGTTTTGATCTTCAAATATTCTCTGTTATGATTTCTAGTCTCTGCTTTTCAGTTAACCCGTGTATGTCATTCGAAATTTTAATTTTTTTTTTTCTATGGTTATGTTTAGTACATTATAAAAATCTCTCTTGCATAAATTTAATTTTTTTTCATAAGGGATGAATTAAATATGAATTTTTAGTTTTTTGCGCTTATAATTCATAAATAATTAATCTTAACTTTTTTTTTTTTATCAAAGATAATTAATCTTAACTTAAAAAATTCTACTTGTCAAAAAAAAAACTTAAAAAATTCTAAATTTTTGAATTCATTTTCCTAATTGTATAAACATGAATAAAAAAAATCCATTCTAAAATATGAAAGTACACAAGAATTGATTAACAAGTAGCAACCAAAAGTTATGTCAAAAAAAAAAGTAGCAATCAAAAGTTGTGGTGGAACCAAAAGTTATTAAAATCTTTTATAGGGACTAAAAATAAAATTCGAGATATTTATAGGACTAAAAAATTTATTTAACCCTATTTTTTCACAGGTTACGACTTAATTGCAATTATAGTCCCTTTATTTTGCTTAATAAATAATTTTTATGCTCTTATTTTTAAATGTACAATTTTAGTTATCGTATTTTTTAATTTTCATGGAATTTTGTTCTTTTTGAAATTTTGAACAAAAATTGATGATGTGACAGATTTTAAGTTAGTCTTATCAAAATTGATATCTCTAGTCTTATCTATTGGCATTAATAGTTGGATTACCGGTTTTGAAGTGCAACTATGTTCAATTTCCTAACGCTCATTTTCTCCTTTTTTTTTTTTTTTTAAGGTGTTGTTAATATGTGCATATAGGGCACATGTTAAGATATCTTAATATAGAAATTTAACATTTAATAATACAAAAATTTAATGCTTAAAAAGTTAAAATTTAATGCTTCAACATTTAATACCTTCTATTTTTGTTTCCTTAACATGTGTCTTTGGTGCACATGTTAACATTCTCCTTCTTTTAATAGATTGATGACATGTGACAACAATAAATACGATGGTTGTAATTTAATGACTATAATTAAATAATTAATTTTTTTTTAAAAAAAAAGGAAAACGCGAGTTAGTGTTTGTCGTTCCATATTCTAAAGTGTAGGAAAATAGAAACATCAAAACAAAAAGGAGTACGACAACATTAAAACACAAAACGGTAAAGTATAAGGTACAATCCTTGTATTAATTCTTTTTCGAGCCACTTTTTCGGCTTTTTCTATTTCGACTTTTATCAAGTTTCTTTTCCTTATTCTTTCCAAAATATCATTTTAAGTTGGAGTCGATTTAAAAGCACACAAAACTCTTCCTACCTATCATTTTTAATAAAACTAAACATAATATTACCCTAACAGTCTTATTTTTTCTGACTGTGCCATTATCCTGCATAGGAGGTTCCACAATTTGAGAAATGACAAGAACAATAGTGTCCTCAGCAACCAGAAGGGGATCATAAACTTGTACAATATGACACACAACTTTAGGAAGAACTTAAACAGTGGTTTGCAACATCACATCCATGTCTACACCGCCAACTATGTTGTGTTCAATTGACAAAAGTGGGTTTGGAACAATAATATCCTCAGCCGTCATAAGGGGATAAAAAAGTGTGTCATCCTCAACTTGAGGAAGAACTGAAACACTAGTTCTGTCATTAACGAGACTATTAAAATTTATGGTTATGATTCCAAGCTTATTGCGTAGGCTCAACTTTGAGGAAAATGACCCAAAACTATTGATGCCAAAGTCACAACATTACATGACAAGAAAAAGAAGAGGAGAAGAAGAAGGTTGAGACCGACTCAATATAAAAACGTTTTGGAAATGTTCTGATATTGTCCCACATGTTAATGCTGTCTTGGGTTAATTTAAATTAAGATGTTCATTGTTAATTGAAAAATGTTACACATGTCCCGAAAATTTCATTCCCGAAAATTCACCGAATGATGTGTTGCAACAATTTCGGTCATTACGTCAGCAGCTTTCAACCCTTTTCTGTGCCTTCTCTCTCGGTTACAATCATTTCTTTTCTACCAAAGAGCTTTTTGTAAAACAATAGTTTTCCTTCTTGTTTACTTCAAAAATTAACCCTATGTTTTGTTGAATCCATATTTTGATTTTATGAAAATCAACGGTAAATTACAAAAAAACTACTTGAATGAAAGGCTGCAAGTGATGCAATCATGGATGGTGTTGCTTCAGGCAACAAGACTATAAATGGTTGTTGCTTCCATGGATGTTGTTGCTTCAGGCGGCAAGACTGCTATTTTTATCAATTGTTTTGGGGCCCACACTCAAAATACACAGTGCATCCATGTTGTAAATATAAAAAGAGAAATAGTGCCACACATACTTTCGGGAGTAATTCGGTAAGCACCACTGTTATTCATTTTGTTACTTTGCTACCTCAAGTTAATGCAAAAGCTAATATAAAAGCTTCAATCGTCGCTTCAATTCAAAGCTTTTTTTTTGATAAAAATGAAATATTTTTTATTGTTTGATAACCTTGTTACTTCTTAATAAACTCGTAATTTAGAAAAAGAATTATAACGAAGACGTACTTGAGGAGAAAAGCAATTATGTACATATTTACGCATCAAACTAACAAAAAATTATTAACTATATCACTATACAACACATTTTTTAAGATGCTTCGAAAAACACATTTTTTAAGAGAATTTTTTTTCATAGTAAAATTGTTTGAATCCCCTGTATGAGATTAACAACATACAAGATTGAATGAATTAATCATTTAGTTATCTTGTCAATTGAGTGCAAAATGCTAAAATTATTTGCTTATAAAACTTTGATAAATAATTTCGCAACGTAAAATCTAGAAGACTACTATAAATTTTTTAATATCTCTTCAAAACTTAGCATTATAAGCAAAATTCCTAATAATACGTATATTATGTATAAATATATGGAGGGGCGTTAATTTTTTTATTAGTATATATAAATATTAGAGGGGTATCAATTTTTGTCTTTACTACTAGCAAGACTAGCAAGATACGGTGAGCTTGCACCGATGTCTTGTACATTTATGTATGCATATGTGCAAAAAGATGAAAGAAAAGAAGAAGAAAATATAAAAGAATAGATAAAGAAAAATAAGAGATCAAATAAATAAGTTATGTTTATTTACAAAATAGTAACTATAAGAATTATAATTTGTCCAAAAGAACTTAAACATTAGAAAGTTTTATGCGATTGTTTATAAAAAAAAGTTATTTGAAAGATAACAAATTCATAAATTTAATAAGGCTATAATTTACAATAATTTTGTCAAGAATAATTTTGTAGTTTTAACTAACACATATATAATATTCATTATCACATGATGTGTATGACTATGTGATCCGCATTTAATACATAAAAAATTAGGAAAAATGAATTCAAAATTCATGCATATAGTGATTGATATAATTGATTGATGATGTTCTTGGTGATTAATATGCATGGAGGTTGGTTAGTGGTGTTTGATATGTATGACTATAGGCCATCTCCAATGCAGATTGCTTAATGCTTAGGTGGAGGTATAAGTTCTCATTCTCAAGTTTTTTTTGCCAGTTGCACTCTGAAGCAACATGAAAAGTGTGTTGCTTATTAATATAATACAATAATTTTTTTTTTGTTGAAAAAAATAAAAACGAAAAAATGGAGCATGTTTCAACTTTCACCAAAGTGTACAGGTTGAATAAAATATTAATAAAAATAAATAAATAATAATAATTGAAAATAAAAACATACTGTATAAATTAGTGGGGTCAAGTATGAGTGTATAAATTAGTGGGGTCAAGTATGAGTTGCTTATTGAAAATTGGTTGACATTGCTTATGTCATATGTGGCAATTTGGACCCACCAAAATTAACTCAAGCAACCAATGTTAAGTTCCCCCGTTGTTGATGCTCTAAGTGTCATATTTAACAATTGTTCAAAATTGAATTTTTAAATTATATTTAATGATACATTATTTGTAGGGATGTAAACAGGACGAAATTGAGTGAGGGTACATTTTCACTCTCTTTCCTATTATCTAAACTACTTTTCATCCGCATTCGCATTTTCTACTTTGAAGAATATTCTTTTCTCATCCTCATCTTCACGGAGGATCCATCAACATTATATAAAACATCAAATTTCTATTATTTTCAATCAAACTTGTTATAAAAAATATTAAAGTTTAATCATATAAAACAAATAAAAAATTATGAGATTATCGTAAGTCTTATAGCAATAATAAGCACACATATAAACAAAATTGATACACATCATGTGTCAAAATATAAATAAATATAATTTACAAATACTTAAATGTTTTTTTTTGACAGAAAAATACTTAAATGTTTTTCATAATAATTTACAAATGTATATAAAATTGATTTTTATAAATATAATGCTTGTGCGGACAGAATTACCAACCATATGGCATGCTATTCTAAAACTACAAGCTACAATTTTTAGTAGAATTAATTCCAACGAAAAAAAAAAACCCAACATGTCAAAAATCCAACAAAAAAATTCCAACGAAAAAAATTAATACTATTTTAATAAAAATTCCAACATGTCAAAATTAATTCTAATCTTCACAATTATAAAATAGATTATCACGTATGTTTCCATGTTCAAAGACAATGTGAACAACCGCATCTTTTCCTTCTTCCATCACATAATAATATAACTAGTAGAACTAGGAGGAGGTGTACACACAATGCCTAATTACTTAACAAAGAAGGAATGGAAGCATTTGAATTGCTTGTACATTATAACCATAGCTTATCGCATTATTATTTTTATAATTTTAATATTATGGGATAAATAGGTGAAAGAGGTGGCATGTTCCCATTTGACCCAAGTATGAGTTAAGAAAGGATAGAGACACTACGGTGTCACTTTCTCCTTAATCCAACACATGAAACTTTTACCTTTTAGGAGGTGGCATTAGTTTTCCCAATTTTATACTTACCATGCCCAAAGAAAAATACGAAAGTGTGAATTGAGTCTCACATCAAATAAAAAATAGATGTTAAACATTTTATAAGTGAAAAGACTCATAATGTCTTTAAGATATTAGATAAAAATGTGTAGTGTCTATCTCACTTATATAGTTATTCAAGTCCATAATGATCTCCGAACACACTCATGACCCAGTAAATGTTACCAATTAATCTTTGTTTTAAATGGTAAACCTTTGGCCTTTTTTCTTGTTGTCTTTTTGCTGTCGACATAGAATTGAAAAACAATGTATCTCAGGCACCGAAAGTACCCTTAATAAATATAAACTCTCCCAAGTACAGAACTACACATCCACTTCAAAGATTTCAAAAGCAACAATGGAATCTCAACAATCACATAACCAATTAAATGTAATTTTTGTTCCATATCCATCTCCAGGCCATATGATTCCAATGATAGACACAGCAAGACTATTTGCAAAACATGGTGTTAATGTTACTATCATCACTACACATGCCAATGTTTCAACCTTCCAAAAAACCATAGACAGTGACTTCAATTCAGGTTACTCTATCAAAACTCAACTTATTCACTTCCCTTCAGCTCAAGTTGGTCTTCCTAACGGTGTTGAAAATCTCAAAGATGGAACTTCCAATGAAATTCTTGATAAAATAACTCGTGGAATAAGCATGCTTCAAGATCCAATTGAGGTTTTGTTTCAAGATCTTCAACCAGATTGTATAGTCACAGATATGATGTATCCTTGGACTGTAGAAGCAGCTGCAAAACTTGGTATTCCAAGGATTCATTTTTACAGCTCAAGCTACTTCTCCAACTGTGCTTTTCATTTTATCATGAAGTATAGGCCCCATGATGGTTTAGTTTCTGATACACAGAAATTTACTATTCCTGGTTTTCCTCATACCATTGAGATGACCCCTCTGCAGATTCCTGATTGGTTAAGGGAAAAGAATCCTGCCACAGCTTATTTTGAACCAATTTATGAATCAGGGGAGAAAAGCTACGGCACACTATACAATAGTTTTCATGAGCTAGAAAGTGATTATGAGAAACTTAGTAGAAGTAAATTGGGGATGAAATCTTGGAGTGTAGGACCAGTTTCAGCTTGGGCTAACAAGGATGATCAAAAGAAGGTGAATAAGGGACACTTGGGGGAGCTTGGAGAAGAGGCTGAGTTGCTAAATTGGCTTAACTCAAAGGAAAATGAGTCAGTTTTGTATGTAAGTTTTGGAAGTCTTACTAGGCTAGCTCATGCTCAGCTTGTAGAAATTGCTTATGGACTTGAAAATTCAGGTCATAATTTTATCTGGGTTGTTAGGAAAAATGATAAAGATGAGGGTGAAAATAGTTTCCTGCAAGATTTTGAGCAAAGGATGAAAGAAAGCAAAAAGGGGTACATCATATGGAACTGGGCACCACAGCTTCTGATATTGGATCACCCTTCAACAGGTGGAATTGTGACTCACTGTGGTTGGAACTCGATTCTCGAAAGCTTGAATGCTGGTTTGCCAATGATCGTGTGGCCAATGTTTGCTGAGCAATTTTTCAATGAGAAGTTGCTTGTTGATATTTTGAAGATAGGGGTCCCTGTTGGAGCTAAAGAAAACAAGTCATGGAATAGTGTTTGTGTAGAGGCAATGGTTAGAAGAGAAGAGATTGCAAAGGCTGTTGAGATTTTGATGGGAATTGGCCAAGAGAGCAAAGAAATGAGGATGAGAGCAAAAAAGTTTGGTGATGCTGCCAAGAGGACTATAGAGGAAGGTGGACACTCTTATAAAAACTTGATTCAGTTGGTTGATGAGCTGAAATCATTGAAGAAATCTAAAGCATTTAGTGATAAAGCAGATTAGATCATTGAATGAAAGAGTAATCTTGAAGCAGATTAATGACCTGATGAAGACTTTGAATAAGATGAAACAACATCCAAGTAATTTTCTCCAGCTTTTTTGTTGCTGTAATCTAGAGTTCAATAAGATGAAACAACATCAAATCATTCTTGTGCACTGCAATGATGATAAAATTAGTTAGTTTTTACCAATCAACTTTCATATTACACTAAGATAAATATATGATGATAAATGTTATGATATATTTGTACCTTTGTAAAGGTCTAGATATAATGGTTCACTTCTCAGTACTCAGATCATTATCCATTATCCATAATCAATAATCAGAATGCTAATGTTTTAATTGCAGTTTGCTAGATAAAGAAGATATAGTAGTGTATCCAATTCTTATCATAAGTATTAAGAGGGAGGTGTAGTATAGAAATTGCATCTAATGCAACAATGGTTGTAAAGTGTATAATTGGTAAATGCTGATATTAAATGAAACTGATGTCATTCATTGGATCCTAAACAGAGTTGACAAGCAATTGTTGTGAGTTAACAGCATTAGTACAACACTAAGGCCCGTTTGCATTGGCTTATTTTTGTGCTTATGCAAAATAATTTATGAAAATAAATAAGCTTTTATGTATTATTCATAAGATTGTCAAGGTAATTTATGAAAAACAGCTTATGAAAATACAATTTTCATTAATGAGAACTTATGAATTAATACAAAAACTTATTTATTTGCACAAACTATTTTTCATAATCTAAAAAATAAGTCAATTCAAACGAGCCCAATTCAATATCATAAAACCAGTTTATTGAGCAATTTTAACAAATGGCGACTTTTAGAATCGTTATTTCTCTCAATCTAAACAACATATATGCAGCAACAAACTAAATTTCTTCAACCTTTTCATGGTGTTTCTTTGAATGTTCAGCACTGGAATGACAATCACCACTTTTATCTTTCTTTTTGTCCCTATCTTTGTCACAATGTTTGTGCTTCTTATGCTCTTTCTCACTTTATGATTTTCCTTCAATTGTTGATGTTTCTCTCTAAAGTGCTTGGTGAGCTGAAATCATTGAAGAAATCTTAAGTGCTTGGTGAGAAAGCAGATTAGATAATTGTAATGAAGGCTTTAAATATGATGAAACAAAATCAAGTATTTTTCTCCAGCTTTTTTCTTTTTGTTATGATTTGTAGTTCAGTAAGATGAAACAACATTCTGTCATTCTTTTGCAGTACAATGACGATAAAAGTAGTTTTTACTAAGCAATTTTCATATTAAGCTAAGAAGAAGATCTGCTGATGAATTAAATTCCATTGTTTACTTTTTCCACCTCGAAATTACATCAGAAATACACATCCGAAAAAACAAAGTATTTTGGATGTGTATTTATGGTAAACAATGCAGAGAATTTTTTCTCCGGGGGGGGGGGGGGGGGGGGGGGGGTGGTGGATAAAGTTTTTGTCAAAAAGTTAAGGTAGAAAAGGTCCCATTTCTCGTCTAGGCATGTTGAAAGCAGCCAAATTCAGAGCATAATCCCATCCCATAAGCCCATAATATGCTTTACAAAGATTCTATGAATAAACAAGGAACTAAGAGTTGTACTCCATAGAAGCTACAACCATAACCAATCTCAAGAAACTAAAGCAAAGTAAAAGCCAAGTTTTGTGTAATACACATCAGATTAGTGTCGTGTTAGAGCTATGGCAAATCTTTGATTTTTTTTTTTTTTTGAGATATTTATGACAAATTAAATTACAATTTAGAAATAATAGAAAATTACTAAAAAAAAATTAAGAATAAACGTGGAATTGACACGTGATATAAAATAACTTACTCTACATATATAATACTATTGATTAGGAGAACAATTTAATAGATGTGATGCTCAACAATTTGGTTTGTCAAGCAGAGAGACTAGGATCAACAATTTGGCTTTATTATGTATAGTTGGTTCTGACTCAAAATTTTAGGTAATGACAGATGATAGTTGTTAGCGGCCAACACTCGGTGGGATTTAGTCCCACAACGGATAGATAGGACTCTTGAGAAGAGTTTATAAAGAGGAGGCAATTCTCACCTTACAAGCCGGTTTTGTAAGGATGAGTTAGGTCTCGATATTCGTGACATTGGTATCAGAGCCTATCGGGTCTATCGTTGGGCTTCCGACATCATTCACGCTTCAGGCCCATTGGGCCGGGATGAAGCGTGAGGGGGGTGTGTTAGCGGCCAACACTCGGTGGGATTTAGTCCCACATCGGATAGATAGGACTCTTGAGAAGAGTTTATAAAGAGGAGGCAATCCTCATCTTACAAGCCGGTTTTGTAAGGATGAGTTAGGTCTCGATATTCGTGACAATAGTTTCCAGGAAAAAAAAAAAGAAGAAGATAAAATGGCCAGGTTTGGTAATTGATAAGTATGTTTCCATGCCCTTATCAGCATTAGTAATTACCATTTGATAAAACATGTGATATGATGGTGGTTCAACAATGTTGATTTTTCCATAACCTGCAAAGTTTGAACCTAAAATCACATCTCCGAACCTATAGCAAACTAAGACTTCCCTTTAACCATATCCATAGCCCAAACACAGTTAAAGCTTGATTAGTAGAAGTACCAATGAAGGAAAATTCCAAACAGATTATCATCTATTCTTTTATTACTCTAGCAAGCATAAGGTTTTTTGAAGAAGCTAAATTAGCCCACCCAAATTGGCACCAGAGAGAATCGAACCTCAAACCTCAAGAGGAGCACATTCCCAGGTCCCAAGCCAATACTAATGCACCAACCCAAATGGGTTCTAGCAAGCATAAGGTTACTAGGAGTTCTCTTAAACAAGGTATGTTCCTACTTCCTATCATACAGTATATTCTTTTCCTCCTTGTGAATTTTTTTAGATGATTAATTTAGGCCCATTATGGCTGAAGTTATGGTTGCGGATCATAATTTAGAACTACTTTTAGGCCAATCACGTGAATGAAATTCTCTGATATATGTTTGAAAACCATTTTCTTTATCTATATATCTCAGGAACAAGGCTTCATCTCCCATTAAGATCTCAAAACAGAAAACTATACATCATCCTAATAGATTATAAAAGCAATGGAGTCTCAACAGCTTCATGTAATTTTTGTTCCATTTCCAACTCCTGGCCATATGATTCCCATGATAGACACAGCAAGACTATTTGCCAAACATGGTGTTAATGTTACCATCATTGCTACTCATGCTAATGCTTCAACATTCCAAAAATCCATAGACACCGACTTCAATTCAGGATACTCCATCAAAACTCAACTTATTCAGTTCCCTTCAGCTGAAGTTGGTCTCCCTGATGGAGTTGAAAATGTCAAAGATGGAACTTCCAGAGAAATTCTTGGTAAAATCACTCAAGGAATATTGATGCTTCAAGATCAAGTTGAGATTCTGTTACAAGAACTTAAACCAGATTGTATAGTCTCTGATATGACTTATCCTTGGACAGTTGAATCAGCTGAAAAACTAAACATTCCAAGGATTTACTTTTACAGTTCAAGCTACTTCTCCAATTGTGCAAGCTATTTTGTCAGAAAGTATAGACCTCATGATAGCTTAGTTTCTGATATACAGAAATTTACTATTCCTTGTATACCTCATACCATTGAGATGACACCTTTGGAGCTAGCTGATTGGATTAGAGTGAAGAATTCAATCACAGGCCTTTTTTATGCAATGTTTGAATCAGAGAAAAAAAGCTATGGAACACTGTACAATAGTTTTCATGAACTAGAAAGTGATTATGAGAAACTTAGTAAAACTACAATGGGGATTAAATCTTGGAGTATTGGACCAGTTTCAGCATGGACTAATAAGGAAGATGGAAAAAAGGCTAATATGGGACACATGGAGAAGAACATTGGAAAAGACCAAGAATTAATAAATTGGCTTAACTCAAAGCCAAATGATTCTGTGCTGTATGTATGTTTTGGAAGCCTTAATAGGCTTTTTCATGCACAGATTGTAGAAATAGCTCATGGACTTGAAAATTCAGGTCATAATTTCATTTGGGTTGTTAAAGAAAAGGATAAAGATGGTGATGGAGAAGCTTTTCTACAAGATTTTGAGGAAAGAATGAAAGAAAGCACGAAGGGATATATCGTATGGAACTGGGCACCACAACTTCTGATATTGGATCACCCTGCAACGGGAGGGATTTTGACTCATTGTGGTTGGAACTCAATTCTTGAAAGCATGAATTCTCGTTTGCCGATGATCACATGGCCGATGTTTGCTGAGCAATTTTACAATGAGAAGTTGCTCGTTGATGTTTTGAAGATTGGAGTTTCAGTTGGATCAAAAGTGAACAAGTTTTGGCTTAACATTGGTGAAGAGGTAGTAGTGCAAAGGGATGATATAACAAAGGCTGTGGAAATTTTGATGGGAAACGGTCTAGAAGGAAAAGCAATGAGGATGAGAGCAAGAAGCCTTGGTGGTGCTGCCAATAGAACTTTAGAGGAAGGTGGGCACTCTTATAATAACTTGATCCAGTTAATAGATGAGCTGAAATCATTGAAGATAGCTAGAGGACTTGAAAAAATCAGATTAGAGAATTGAATTGGTGTATTAATTAATAATGACATTGGGTTAATGCTATTGCTCTAGGAGTTACAGCTGGTAGGTTTTATGAAGCTTTTTTATTTTGTAATAAAATGATCTCAGATTTTATATTGGGCCTAACTCATCCCTACAAAACCGGCTTGTAAAGTGAGGGTTGCCAAAGCTATATAAACGCTACACAGGCCATATCTCTTAGCAATGTGAGACTAAATCCACCCCTTCACACCCAACACAATGAAGGTGTTGGAGGCTGCTGCAATGAAGGCAACTCAAATGCCGCAATTAGGCAGATGGGGCGGACCGCAATGAAGGCGGAATATCCAACACACCCCCTCACGCTCAGGCCTGTTGGATATTCCGCCTTCATTGCGGTCCGCCCCATCTGCCTAATTGCGGCATTTGAGTTGCCTTCATTGCAGCAGCCTCCAACACCTTCATTGTGTTGGGTGTGAAGGGGTGGATTTAGTCTCACATTGCTAAGAGATATGGCCTGTGTAGCGTTTATATAGCTTTGGCAACCCTCACTTTACAAGCCGGTTTTGTAGGGATGAGTTAGGCCCAATATAAAATCTGAGATGGTATCAGAGCCTATCCTAGATCTATTGTTGGGCTTCCCGCATCGTCCACGCTTCAGGCCCATTGGGCCTTCTTAGAAATGGGTATTGGGCCTAACTCATCCTTACAAAACCGGCTTGTAAGGTGAGGGTTGCCCAAGCTATAAACACTTAGTCAGGTCATCTCTCAACCGATGTGGGACTTCTTAACACACCCCCTCGCGTCCAGCGCTATTGGGCTTGGTACGCGGATATAAATGGTAGGTGGCCCGATATCGGGTGGCCCAACGGATCTTGGAGAGGCTCTGATACCATCTTAGAAATGGGTATTGGGCCTAACTCATCCTTACAAAACCGGCTTGTAAGGTGAGGGTTGCCCAAGCTATAAACACTTAGTCAGGCCATCTCTCAACCGATGTGGGACTTCTTAACAATGATGAACAACATTCAAGTACTTATGAAGCTAATAATAATTCTCATGTAACGATCTGATATTCATCTAGATATTTGTTATTACTTGTGTGATTTTTCATTGGTTGATTTAAGTTTTTTGTTTTACCCTATCATTCAAATAATTTGAATATTTTAAAGGGCGAAAAAGTACTCACTTCCTAACTTCTCGATCAATAATTCGCCCAAAACTGGTATTCTTACTGATCAATATAGGAAGTTATAGTTGAGCTCGTGGTTTTAAATTGCAGTCGGGGTTATGATAAACTTAGTAAAACTACAATAGGGATCAAATCTTGGAGTGTAAGACCAGTTTCGGCTAACAAGGATGATGAAAAGTAGGAGAATAGGGGACATATGGAGGAGCTTGGAGAAGAGGAAGAGCGGCTAAATTGTCTTAACTCAGAGCAAAATGAATCTGTACTTTATGTAAGTTTATAAGCCTAACTATACCAGTTCAAGCTCAGTCCCTAGCAGATTCATTGTACTTATAAAGTTTGGACAGTTCTCATCTTATAACCAGTTTTGTGGGATTGAGTTAGACCCTAAATTGAAATTCTAAGATACTTGATGAAATGGCTCACTGCTAAGCTTGCAACATTGATTCATTATCCATAATCAGAATGATGAAGTTTTAATTATAGCTTGGGAAAGAAGACATAACTGTGGATCCAATCCTTGCCAAAGGCATTTGGGAGTGAGGTGGAGTCTACAAATTGCATAGGAGAAGAAACAACTCAATATAAATGGTGAATCTTTCCTATCTGCCATTGATTCCATAATTCAAGATTGCATAGGAGAAGAAACAACTCAATATAAATGGTGAATCTTTCCTATCTTTCCTATGTACCAAAATTGTGTTAGGAGAGTTGTTAACATGACTTTACCACCAGGAAAATAACCCAAATTCGATTCCTAAATCCAATCGGGTGTCAAAAAAAAAAGGATGTCTCGTTACAAACTCGAGGATTAGTTTCATAGTGAGACCAAATGGCCTCTGTTATCCACATTAGTAGACAATAAAACTCAATGCTAGCAATTTGGTTTGCTTAGCCAAGAGAGTAGGATCAAGAATTTGGTTCTATTTGAAAAAGTACGTGTAAAAAGAAACCATGATTGAATATTCACTTCTACTATAACCTACAAATGCATCAGAGTTTCCACTGTTCCAGTTTTCTCATAACACATCCAGCATCAGAGCATAATTATCACACACTTTTTATCATAACACAATCTTTTTAACAATATTAACCATATGAACAAAAAAATCTAAACCTATCTCCCTACGTATGAAGAATCAAATAAAGCTTTTCTCCATTGGGGCATTTCATCAAACATGTGGTTTGTTACTTCTCATTCCTAGCTTCAAAGGTTAATGAAGCACAAAAAATATTCATCATGTTAAGTTAATCATATTTTATAAGAAACATTATTATAAATAATAAGCAGTGCACATATACATGTCATGAAATTAACAAAAACATTATATAAAATTACTGAATTTCGTATTAGACATATCTTTCAAGCGAAAATAAAATGCACTTGCACATACACAGGAAGGAGTATTGGGATACATACCTCATTCCTAGCTTCAAAGATTGATGAAGCACAAATTATATTTGTGCGGAAGCAGGGACGGACTAAAAAATCTATGAAAACTATATAAAACAAAATTAGTGTATTTATTTTTTACATTAGGATGATACAATATGAGTTAGTAATGGCTTCTGTTACCATTTGATAAAGCATATGATATGATGGTCAGATGGTGGTTCAACAATGTTCTAATTGATTTTTTCATAACCTACAAATTTTGAACCTAAAATCACATCTCCAAACCTATAACTAACTAAGACTACCCTTTAACCATATCCATAACCCAAACACAGTTAAAGTTTGATTAGTAGCAATACCAATGAAGGTATTTCAAAGTGATCCAATTCTACTATAACCTACAAAAGCATCAAGATTGTTAAATTAATTCTTTTTAATTCTACTATAAAGAAACCATGCTTAATTATCACACTTTATTTTTGTCATAATGCAATCTTATTAACAATGTAAAATAAAAAAATATAAACCCATCTTCCTACTTATAAAAAGTTAAATAAACCTCACTCCATTGGGGCATTTCATCAAACAACATGTGGCTATGTTAAATTAATAATATTTTTTAGTAATCAGTATTATAATAAATAATAATGAGTGCATGTGCTTCTCATGAAATTAACAAAAGCATTATAAAAATATTTTATCAAACCGCTATTCAACAACTCCTTTTAGACTAAATAAGATTTTTTAACTTATATTTAAAATCGGAGAAAGCATCAAATTGTAACATGTCAAAGATGGGTGGAGAACGCAGTAACACAACATGTTACTTTTATTTAGTCCAAAGGCCAATATAATTCATTATTTAAATGTGTGCAGACCTTGTTTTATTTGTGGCCAATTAAATTATAACTAGAATAACTTACCCGTGCCAATGCACGGTTAATGTTCAGTGAAAAATATAGATATTTTTTTGACACATGAAAAATATGAATTATTAAATTTTCAATATTTTGTGGTTTTTTTAATTATTTGTAAAATTAATTTTATATTTAATGTAATAATTTATTTAAGGAGAATGTTAACTTGTGCACTTAAGGCACATGTTAAGAAGATAAATGTGGAAAATATTTATTGAACTTGTGTTGTATTCAATTCTCTAAACATTAAATTCTTTGTATCATTAAATACTATATATTTCTATTTTTAGGTAGCTTAACATGTGTCCTTAGGGCACAAGTTAACATGACCCTTTATTTAAATATGATAAATGATCCAAATTTTGGAGATTTTAAGCAGAAATGGTAGAACGGAGAGTGATACTCCACTCCCCGTTCCCAACCCACATGTTCGTATATTTGTTCTTTTATTTTCATAAAAAAGGTCATTAAGCAAAAACTAATCTAACGGTTAATATATATTAGTTCTTAATCGTCATCTCTCTCCTTTAGACATTTGTTTTCTTCTGGAGTATTTTAGCCCATGTCCCCGTGTGAAAAAATTTCACATTTGTGTAATGAACGGTAGAATTATATGTCATTTGCTTGACACAAAAAAAATTTATATCATTTTGTTATGCATATCTCATTTGTTAATGGTGCAAATTTTAAAAAATTTATCTATTTGTTTATCTTACAGTGATGTTTGGAAAATAAAAACAAAGTAATACATGATATTATTACTTTTAATTCTTTCTTTTTTTTATATATAAAATCATTATTACTTTCCTTACTTTCAATTGATATTTATCGTATTTTTTATATAATAAAATCTACAAATGTATGTCCCACCCCGTGTAAGTTATTTTTTGCTTAATACCTCCATGTAGATTATTTTTTTATCAATACCCCCTATTGTAATATTATGTTTGGTATAAATCACTATGTAACTTTTTTTTATTAATAAAATTAATAAAATAATAAAATAAAATAGAAAAATAATCTATGAAGTCAATTACTTCATTTCTTTTATATTTCAGACAATCACACCATTTTCTCTGTTCGATATGTATGAAGTTTAAGAATAACTTTTTTTGTGAACAATTAAATTACTATTTTTATTTTTTTTTATATTCCTTTTAAGGTGAGTATTTTTGTTCAGAGATTCTTAAGCCTTCAATTTTGTTTTGAAACATATTAAGCCTTCAATTTCTCAGTTCCACATTTGGCCAATTCGTTCTATATAATTTTTTTTGATAAGCAATTCGTTCTATAGTATAGTCCTTCGAGGAGTTTCTATTATTTTATCAGTATATTTGTTAAATATCACATGAAAAATTAGACAAACAAAAAAATAATGAGTAAAAAAAAGAGTACAACATTTATTAATAATAGTAAAAAAAATATATTTATAAGCATGATTTACACCAATAAAAAATAATATGAACAAAAAGTGTTTTTTAATAAGTAAACATGATTAAAAAAAATGACAATAAAATATAAAAAAAATATAAATAATTACTTAAAACTTTAACATTAGTTGATAATACCTAATCCTAATTTGAATAACGAACAATATGTTCTTCCGTATGGACCTGCTAATAAAAAATTATAGCTCAGAATTAGTATAATTATGATTAATCATAAACATCATTTAAATACAAAGCTTATATATATAAAAAAATGCATATAACATCTTCGAAAATAAGAAAATAGAACAACAAAAAAGTTGAAGATTATCTCCTTGTAAGCACAAAAAAAACGAACACTTGCTGTAAAATAAGAAAAGAAGATTATCTCCTTGTAGGCACAAAAAAGGATAGCATCAAAATACAAAAATATACTATATAATATTAAACTTGAAAAAAAAACATTGAAAGAAGAAAATAGAACAACGAAAAAGTTGAAGGAAATGAGAGTGAAATCACCCAAAAAAAGAATAGAGATAAAAGATTGCAAAAAGTATAATTTTGAATTGCAATAGTGTGTGAAATCTGTTGCAAATCACAGCTATTTATATTAATAGAATGAAGATCGAAATTATAAATGTCATTTAATAGCAATTATCTAATTGACAAATTATGGGACAAAATGACTTTGTTTCTAAAATATAATATAATAATAATAATAATGAATAAAATTTCAAATAATCAAATTAGAAGTAAAAATTGACATTGTCATTAAAAAAATTGAAATGTATTCAATTGTTTCCTTTTGAATGATTATTTTTGAATTAGCATTAAATTTTGACGGAGAAGGACACCAAAAAAAAAATCCTTATATGAGTACATACATTACATAATTTCTATTGAAGTTCTCAAAGGTTGCCACATAGGAAAACATGCTCTCACAAGTTGCCACATAGATTATGATAAATGAGAGGATGCCACATATGAAAGTGATCAAGAGAGAGAAACTCCTAAACATAAAAATAATAGATGATGCTTAGGCTTTACAATATTATAATATAGGCCATGTGTATGTGTACATAGTTAACAATGAGAATGAATTCTCTCCATTAAATGAGGAAAATAGTAGAATTTTAGCCATTGATTTGTGAGGAGAGAGAAAAGAAAAAGAGGAAAAAGTTGAATTAAAAGGTAGAGATTGTCTTTACCAAAAAAAAAAAGGTAGAGATTGAGAAAATTGAGGAAACTGAAGAAAATAAAATTGTGAGAATCCATTCTCGTTAACAATCTATTTGAAAGTTATTCTCTTTATATGTAAATCTCAGGAACAAAAATTTATATCTCATTAAGATTACAGAACAAACTTCAAAAGCAATGGAAGCTCAAAAACTTCATGTAATATTTCTTCCATTTCCAACTCCTGGCCATATGATTCCCATGATAGACACAGCAAGACTATTTGCCAAACAAGGTGTTAATGTTACCATCATTGCTACTCATGCCAACGCTTCAACATTCCAAAAAACCATAGACAGTGACTTCAATTCAGGATACTCCATCAAAACTCAACTTATTCACTTCCCTTCAGCTCAAGTTGGTCTCCCTGAAGGAGTTGAAAATGTCAAAGATGGAACTTCGAATGAAATTATTGATAAAATAATTCGTGGAATAATGATGCTACAACATCAAATTGACATTATGCTTCACGATCTTCAACCAGATTGTATTGTCTCGGATATGGCTTATCCTTGGACCGTTGAATCAGCCGCAAAACTTAACATTCCAAGGATTTACTTTTACAGCTCAAGCTACTTCTCCAATTGTGCAAGCTATTTTGTCAGAAAGTATAGACCTCATGATGATTTAGTTTCTGACACACAGAAATTTACAATTCCTTGTTTGCCTCATACCATTGAGATGACACCTTTGCAGCTAGCTGATTGGATTAGGGTGAAGACTTCAGCCACAGGTTTATTTGTTGACATGTATGATTCAGAGAAAAGAAGCTATGGAACACTATATAATAGTTTTCATGAACTAGAAAGTAATTATGAGGCACTTAGTAAAACTACAATGGGAATCAAATCCTGGAGTGTAGGACCAGTTTCAGCATGGATTAACAATGACGATGAAAGAAAGGCCAATAGGGGAAACATGGAGATGAACATTGGAAAAGACTCAGAATTGTCAAATTGGCTTAATTCTAAGCCAAATGATTCTGTGATCTATGTATGTTTTGGAAGCCTTACCAGGCTTTCTCATAAACAGATTGTTGAACTAGCCTATGGACTTGAAAATTCAGGTTCAAATTTTATCTTGGTTGTTAAGGGTGGAGAAGATTTTTTGCATGATATTGAGAAAAGGGTGAAAGAAAGCAAAAAGGGCTATGTCATATGGAACTGGGCACCACAGCTTCTGATATTGGATCACCCTGCAACAGGTGGAATTGTGACTCACTGTGGTTGGAACTCGATTCTTGAAAGCGTGAATGCTGGTTTGCCGATGATCACATGGCCGATGTTTGCTGAGCAATTTTACAATGAGAAGTTGCTTGTTGATGCTTTGAAAATTGGAGTTTCTGTAGGATCAAAAGTGAACAAGTTTTGGCTTAACGTTGTTGAAGAGAAAGCGCCGGGACTTAACATTGTTGAAGAGGAGGTAGTGGTGAAAAGGGAAGAGATAGTGAAGGCTGTTGAGATTCTAATGGGATGTGGCCAAGAAGGAAAAACGATGAGGATGAGAGCTAAAAAGCTCGCTGATGCTGCCAAGAGGACTGTAGAGGAAGGTGGACACTCTTTCAACAACTTGATTCAGTTGATTGATGAGCTGAAATCATTAAAGATTGTTAGAGAACATGAAAAAACCAGATTAGATAATTGAATCCGAGTGTTAATTAATGACATTAATTTAATGTTATTGTTCTTGTAGTTGCAACTTGCGTGTGATTTTATGAAGATTTTTGATTTTGTAACATGATGAATTACATACAAGTACTTTTGAAGCTAAAAATTCTCTTGTAAGGATCTTCTATTCAGCTAGGCCTTTATTATTACTTCTGTGATGTATCGTTGATCTAATCCCAAATTCGATTTCTGAAGTCTCTCATTTGGGAGAAGATCCAATCCCGTGTGAAAAAAAACCCGGTTGTCTCGTTTTGCAGACTCGAGAATCAGTCTCATAGTGACACCAAAGGGCCAAAGGGTATACAGGCACCTTGTAGGCATCAAAGCGATGCTCACAATTTGGTTTCTGACTCAAGAATTTAGGTAATGAAAGCTGATGGTTTCCTTAAAAAAAGAAAGATAAAATGGCCAAGCTTGGTAATTATGTTTGCAATACCAATGGAGGTAGTCCAAAGTGATCCATACTATTAAAAAGAGTGCTCGAATATTCACTTATACTATAACCTACAAAAGCATCAGAGTTTGCCTTTTTCCAGTTTTCTCATAATACACCCTGCATCAGAGCATAATTATCACACACTTTTTATCATAACACAATCTTCTTAACAATATAAAGCATATGAACAAAAAAATCTTAAACCTATATTCCTACGTATGAAGAATCAAATAAAGCTTTTCTTCATTGGGGCATTTCATCAAACATGTGGTTGGTTACTTCTCATTCCTAGCTTCAAAGGATAATGAAGCACAAAAAATATTGATCATGTTAAGTTAATCATATTTTATAAGAAACATTATTATAAATAATAAACACTGCACATATACAAGTCATGAAATTAACAAAAAAATTATATAAAATACTGAATTTCGTATTAGACAAAGCTTTCAAGCGAAAATAAAATGCACTTGTGCCTGGGGTACATACCTCATTCCTAGCTTCAAAGATTGATGTAGCACGAAATATATTTATGTGGAAGCAGGGACGGATTAAAAAATCTATGAAAATTAAAATTATATAAAACAAAATTACTGTATTTATTTTGTACAAGAAAAAAAATAATTGTGCGGATAAATGATAATTAAGTGTTTGGAAGATGGATTAAGTTTCAAATGCAATCAAATTTATAGAAAAGTGATTATAAAAAAAAAAAAATTATAGAAAAGTAATTCTAGTTTGTTACGTTAACCGCCAAGGAAAAATAAAGTCATATTTTCGCGTTCCCGCACTAATATTTCAATCTGGAGCTTTTATTTTAAATTATTTTTTTTCCTCTGGCGAAGACTTTAGAAAACGCAGTTTCAAACAAACTCCGTTTGAGCATAGAAAACGCAGAAGCAATGAAAACGCAGCCGTGAACTCCACCATTTCCGCTGCAGTTGAAACTGTCTGCCACCGTGATAACGCAGCTACTCTCTGGCTTCTCTGGCTTCGCCGCCTCACCTCCGTCAGTGAAGAGTCTTGCATCTCACAACAGGTAATGTTTTGAGCATGAGTGGCTGTGTACCATAAAATTACCAACTATTATGAAATGATTTGATTGTATAAGAGACTTTGAGTTCCAACTAGTTACTCTAGCTAGTGTTCTTATCATTATACTGATGTATGTTTTGCTACCATAAAATTTGAAGGAAATCTATGCTGGTCCTGAAATCCTCACCGCAAAATATGTAAGAGCAGGCCTAAACTTGTGAAAGATTTTAAGTTTACTTAGTTTTCCAATTTGTGTTCTATTGCAAGTGGCCCTCTGTATCCTCCTCTGTCACAAATATTTTTCATTACATGGTTAATTTTGTGTTTATTTGTGAAATAAAGATTTACTATTTGAGCATGAGTGGTTAAAAGAAATCAATGTATTTGTTACACATGTTTCTTCTTTTATTTGTGTCGAATAAATACTAGATGTAACTATAGATTCATTAGCTATGGCTGTTATATGTTTCTGAGACCAAGAGGATTGAACCAAAATATTTCTGACAGTGAATTAGATCTGTGCAAATGCAGTGTTCACATTGTATAGGATTTTATAATATCTGCATTTTTAGATCTCTGCAACTGTGCAGTGTTCACAGGAGGTTGCATTAACCACATTTATGTTTGAATTCACAGTGAGTTTGAATAGTCCCAACTCCTAAAACTGGACGTGGTTTGTTAGTATAACTTATAAGCTGTTTGGTTGATTTGGAAACTCTGTTTGGTAATCTTTTAAGAGAAAGCTAAATTTCATTAATTAGGCAGCCATGTGATGTGAGTAAGTACAACTGTTTTAAGGGAGATGTATTCCATTTCCAGCTACATAATACACTTTTTGTTTTAAAGTTGTTTATTTAGTTACCTCATATGTTTTCTCATTTTTATGAATATGCAGTAATGGCAAAGAGAAAGTGTTTCCCAAATCCATTAAGATCAACACTTCAAGGTTCAACTTCAACCAATTCTTTACATCAAGTTCCACCAGAAGGCATGCCAAAAAGTTACTTTGATGATTGCTTTGAGACATTCTTAAAGGTATTAATATTATACTTTTATAGCTTTTCATTTACATTAGCAGTTAAAATAATTATTTAAATGGCTAGATTCTGAGTTTGTTTTATTTATTTTGAAGCCTCGATTTAAATTTATGACTATGACTACTGAAGCCCTTGCAAAGAGATATTGCAAACTTAGCATTTCAAAGAAGTGGGCTGCACATTAACAAAATTTGTGGGGTACCTTCTATGATCCATCAAAAACCCGAGATGAAATCTTAAGTAACGTTCCTGATGGTGTAGACCCAATTCAATGGGCTCAGTTTGTTAACTATCGTCTTAACCCAGAAACACAGGTAAAACTTGATTGCTTTGATCGATTTATTGTTGTGGTTAATCAAATTAGAATGATCTGATACCATATTAGAACGAGGAAGAAGATGATAGATTCATCTCTGTTTTACAGAGAGAAAAGTGTGATTCCCTATCTTCATCAGCTGTATGAGTAGTAGAACCATAAGCTCATGCATTGTGTACCTTGCACTTCTTTATAGTAAATCTCCTTTGTATGAGTAGTAGAACCATAAGCAGTATGAGTAGTACTGTAGTACAAACAAATATTCATCTTGAATATTAGGACTGGTATATGAATTCTGATGCATGAATATTCTGCATTTAAAAATGTTCTTAATATACATACATGTTATTTTAAACGTAAACATATACATATTAAATAAGTTCTCAGTTAATTTTACACATACAAACATGGTTGTTAACTATTCTTTTTGGTTGGCATTGCTCTGGTTTAATTAAGCTTAAGTTTTGAATGAAGAATTGAAGATTTACTTCATATACTGTTTTCTCTTCTTCTTCTTATGGCATTGTTCTGGTTTTAATAGTTTGTTGTAACTGATCACAGACTTAATTATTTTAGCTTATTTTTCTGTTTTTGTCCGCTCGAGGATAGTGCTTCTATATAAGGCCTTCCTCTTATAAGTTCTCATTAATGTTGGAGTTTTTTTTTTCTACATATTAAGATTGTTTTTCCTCATATCCCATCATTAATGTTGGAGTTGTAATTCAATAAACACAATTAATAGAATGAGTATTATTCAGTAAATTTGAGTTTCTCTTTCTGTTTTCCATTCCTTTTCATTCATCTAACTCCAAGTCAATATGGTATCAGAAGATTAATTCTTCTTTCTGCTGCATTTCCTTCGTTTTTTCCACTCCTTATTTCATTAGCTATGGCTTAAAACATGGATATGTACAACAATGTCAACCCTCTATTCATTGCTAATTCTGATAATCGCGGATCAGTTCTTGTTACTCACCTTTTCATTGGTGAGAATTACGGTTCTTGGCATCGTGCCATGATTCTTGCTCTCACTGGACAAAATAAGCTTGGATTTGCCGATGGATCAATCGCTGAATCACCAGAAGGTGACCCTCGACATCTTGCATGGTGATGAAATGATAGCATCCTCGCATCTTGGATTCTGTCTCGAACGAAATTGAAGCATCAGCAGTTTAGTCCAGTTCTGCTTTCGACATTTGAGATGACCTTCATATGCGTTTTCATCAAAACAACGGGCCTCACATATATGATAGAAAGTAGACTAAATACGACTTTTTGTTTATAAAAATCGGAGGAAATATCAAATTGTTACATGTCAAAGATGGGTGGAGAAAGCAAGAACACATTGAATAATCAAACAAATAAACTAAGAATACAGACACAAAATGTTACTCTTAGTTCAATGACCAATATTATTCAGTATTTAACTATTCAGTAGGCATATATGATTCAGTATTTAAATGTATGCAGGCCTTGTATGTATTTGTGGTCAATTAAATTATAATGATGCTAAGGCTTTACAATATTATAATATAGACCAACAACACGTAGTTAACAATTGGAATAATAACTCTACCTCTTACATCAGTTATTAGCAGCACAAGCAACATTTTGACGACGAACTCTTCTTGACACATTATCATCACCCTGTAAAACACACAAACACATATCATCTATAATGAGTAAAGAAAAATACTTATAATTTATCAGAAATTCTCTTTTACAAGGTATGTTTCTACTTTCTATCATAATATATTATAGGCAAAATTACACTTTTATTCCTTTAACTTAATTTCAAGCAACGATTTGGTCCTTTATCCTTTTTTTTTCTCTCGTCATTTTAGTCCTTTTTGGTCCTCCATCTATGTTTAAAAATGGTTTTTTTAAAGCTTCAAATCTATAGTTTTATTTTAGGACATAACATATATTTATGATTGAGAACATACATAGAAAGAAAATCATATATTTGAAGCTTGAAATACATATTAAAACATTGAAAAAGGACACTAAAACGACGAGAAACATATATACAAGATAAATTGTTACCTGAAATTAAGTTAAAGGACTAAAAGTGTAATTTTGCCTATATTATATATTCTTTTCCTCCTTATGAATTTCTGCTGATGTTTTAGGCACATGGTCTATATTGTAATTATGATTATGTTGCGAATCTTGATATTTCCGCCTAATGATATGGATAACTGCAACCGTAATTGCAATTAAGATGTCGTTACAAAGACTTCTAAACTCTATAATGGTCGCAATTATGGTTGCAGATCACCAATTCAGAACATAGAAATATTTTTATGCAGTCCATGATTGCACTATATAAATTCTCTGATATGTATTTGAAAATTATTCTCTTTATATGTGTATTTCAGGAACAAAAGTTATAACTCATTAAAATTACAGAACACACTTCAAAAGCAATGGAATCTCAAAAACTTCATATACTTTTTGTTCCATTTCCAACTCCTGGCCATATGATTCCCATGATAGACACAGCAAGACTATTTGCCAAACATGGTGTTAACGTTACCATCATTGCTACTCATGCCAATGCTTCAACATTCCAAAAATCCATAGACACTGACTTCAATTCAGGATACTCCATCAAAACTCAACTTATTCAGTTCCCTTCAGCTCAAGTTGGTCTCCCTGATGGAGTTGAAAATGTCAAAGATGCAACTTCCTCAGAAATTCTTGGTAAAATCTCTCGAGGAATAATGATGCTACAACATCAAATTGAGATTATGCTTCACGACCTTGAACCAGATTGTATAGTCTCAGATATGACTTATCCTTGGACCATTGAATCAGCCGCAAAACTTAACATTCCAAGGATTTATTTTTACAGTTCAAGCTATTTCTCCAATTGTGCTAGCTATTTTGTCAGAAAGCATAGACCTCATGATGATCTAGTTTCCGACACACAGAAGTTTACAATTCCTTGTTTGCCTCATACCATTGAGATGACACAATTGGAGCTAGCTGATTGGATTAGGGTTAAAACTTCAGCCACGGGTGCATTTGGTGCCATGTTTGATTCAGAGAAAAGAAGCTATGGAACACTATACAATAGTTTTCATGAACTAGAAAGTGATTATGAGACACTTAGTAAAACTACAATGGGAATCAAATCTTGGAGTGTAGGACCAGTTTCGGCATGGATTAACAATGATGATGAAAGAAAGGCCAATAGGGGAAACGTGGAGAAGAACATCGGAAAAGACTCAGAATTGTTAAATTGGCTTAATTCAAAGGCAAATGATTCTGTGATCTATGTATGTTTTGGAAGCCTTACCAGGCTTTCTCATGCACAGATTGTTGAACTAGCCTATGGACTTGAAAATTCAGGTTCAAATTTTATTTTGGTTGTTAGGGAAAAGGATAAAGATGATGGTGGAGAAGATTTTTTGCATGATTTTGAGAAAAGGGTGAAAGAAAGCAATAAGGGCTATGTCATATGGAACTGGGCACCACAGCTTCTGATATTGGATCACCCTGCAACAGGTGGAATTGTGACTCACTGTGGTTGGAACTCGATTCTTGAAAGCTTGAATGCTGGTTTGCCGATGATCACATGGCCAATGTTTGCTGAGCAATTTTACAATGAGAAGTTGCTTGTTGATGTTTTGAAGATTGGAGTTTCAGTTGGATCAAAAGTGAACAAGTTTTTTTTAAACATCGGTGAAGAGAAAGCGGCGAGGCTTAACATTGTTGAAGAGGTAGTGGTGAAAAGGGAAGAGATAATGAAGGCTGTTGAAATTTTGATGGGAAGTCGCGAAGAAGGAGAAACAATGAGGACGAGAGCTAAAAAGCTTTCTGATGCTGCCAAGAGCACTGTAGAGGAAGGTGGACATTCTTACAACAACTTGATTCAGTTGATTGATGAGCTGAAATCATTAAAGATTGCTAGAGGACTTGAAAAAACCAGATTAGATAATTGAATTCGAGCATTAATCAACGAAATTAATTTAATGTTCTTGTTCTTGGCGTTGCAGCTGGTGTGTGATTTTATTAAGGTTTTTTATTTTGTAACATAATGAATTTACATCCAAGTACTTTTGAAGCAATGAAGCTAATAATTCTCTAGTACTTTTGAAACATGATGATTTTATTTTTACTTCTGTGATGTGGTATTGATCTAAGATTTCAGATTTACTATTAGCTCAAGGGTTGAATTGATTAGGAGCTTTTAGGTTTAATTCCCTCCACTAACACAATACATAAACTACTAATATTTGTTCTAAGCTAGTAACATTATACTTTCTTCTTGTGTTGTTTATTTTAAGATAAGAAGATAAATGAAATTTTGCTCTTTACAAAATATGCTTGAAATACAATCAAAGTGAAAATAAAACAATAAAAAGCCCAAAAACGCAAAAAAACTATAAATAGAGTTCTCCTCCTCCTTCAAAATTATTCATTCAGAAGTTCAGAGAACTATAAGCTCTCTAAGGAGCAAAGGAGGAGGAGCAAGGAGGGCTAAGGAGCTCTCAAGGGAAGGAGACTCTCCCCCACCATCGGGAGAAGAAACTTCCTCCGCAAGGAATCGAGGTTATTTTTATGCATGTTCAGTATGCTTAATAGTAGCTAAGTCCCTTTAGGTTAGGTCGAGTAGATGAACTCCCGTATGAACGCTCAGACATGTAATTTGGTTCGAACAAGACTATATACAATTACTATTTAGTTATTATCTGTTATTGTCTCTGCTTATTTATACACTTTCATATATGAATGGCCACATATTTTGTTAGTAACTAGAGTCGAAGTGGATCCCATGACACATTCCGAACTAAAGAGATAATATAACCAACCAACATGAGATCATGAAATCCAGCATCTTAGGTTAGGTTTGTGATTAAAATTAGCACATAATTAAATTCTGCATGATTTAAGTTAATCAAACATGGTAGGAGAACACGTGACAACTTGTTAAACATTGAACTCGAGGGTAAAGATACTATAAAAACACAATTTGTTAAACGTTGAACTTAAGGGTAGAGATACTATAAAAACAAGGGGGAAACCTACCAACAGTTAATTTTACTTAGTCAATCGCAATAGAGGTAAGGAATGGTAACACTGAACTTATCTTAATAGAAATTAATCTACCAGATAATAAAGTAAGCAGATATAGCGTCAGTTACCGAGCAGGAATAAGGGAGGGATTCGAAATCACTTAACCTACTTTTATCATCTTGAACTCTTTCTTTTATCTTTAGTCTTATATTATCTAACTTTTGTCTCAAAGCTTTTTTCAAACAAACAAAGCGAAAGCAAAACTATCTTAATTCCTAAACGAAACTAGTCAACTTGACACGATCCATGTGGAAACGAACTCATAATAAGAGCAGGGCACTCAATTTCAGGGACCACCCTGCTGACACCTAGTCTAGCAGCCAAAGCTTCAGCCGGGTGCCACATTAGTACCCTGTTTCAAACAAAGTGAAATTATTGCACTTTCAAATGTATGCATCAACACTAAATAAAGGGAAACAAGCATAGATCTAGAAAAACAAGATCTAAAACACCAATAAACAAGAAAATATAGAATAACTTGTAGAGAAAATAAAAATCTTAAGATGTAAAATGAATATATACCAATAACAATAAACAAATTCACGTTAAACAAAAACAACATTAACTTTGTTTATCGTTGTTCGTGAGACATTTTTAACTCCTCAAACACAATTTAAGAATGAAATCAAAATAAAGCTTTAGAAACACGGACATCCTCCATTACCGGACAAAATAAGTTTGGATTTGCCGATGGATCAATCGTTGAACCACTAGAAGGTGACCTCAATATCTGGCATGGCGAAAAAATGATAGCACCGTCACATCTTGGATCCTAAATTTTGTCTCTAACGAAATTCAATCATCAGCAGTTTACTCCAATTCGGCTTACGACATTCAAAATGATCTTCATATGCATTTTCACCAAAACAACGGGCCTCACAATATATGATAGAAAGTAGACTAAATATGACTTTTTACTTATATTTTCTTTACTTATACTTTTTACTTATATTTAAAATCGGAGAAAGCAAGGACGTGATGAATAATCAAACAAATAAGCAAAAAACTGAGAATACAAACACAAAATGTTAGTTTAAGTCCAAAGGCCAATATGATTCAGTATTTAAATGTGTGCAGGCCTTGTTTGTTTTGCAGTAAATTAAATTATAATGATGCTTAGGCTTTACAATATTATAATATATAGGCCTTGTTTGTACATCAGTTACTAGGCTTTACAATATATAACAATTGGAATAATAACCGATTTTCCAGAACTCTCCCTCTTACATCAGTTACTAGCACAAGCAACATTATCATCACCCTGTACGTTAAACACAAACACAACATCTATAATAAGTAAAGAAAAATAATTATATATAGTTTGTTTGGAGTCTCTTTAACAAGGTATGTGTTGATGATAAGTGAATTGAGATAGATTCATTGTTGCTTGTAATACAAGTTACCAAGTTAGTTAGTTAGTTTTACTTGTAAGAAACAGTTTTAGTTAGTTACAACTACTTCTACTAGTTGGTTATGATCCCTTAACTTGTATATAAGGTAGAACACTGAGATTGTAATGATCAAGTTGCATAATAATTTTTTCATTCTTTCTCTCAATACGTGCTTACTCTGCAACTCCTTCATCTTGTACCTTGCAAGATCTCTTTTCATGACATACTTAACTCACTATACCTACTCTTTGCTGCAAGGAGGCATGTATCTTGTAATAAATCCAAAGTATACTTTCTTTGACATAGAGAAATGCACTTATCAGTTCTATCAACTTCAAATCCCAAGAAATATTTTAGAACACCTAAATCTTTGATGCTAAATTTCTTGTCAAGAAGGATTTTGAGTTGATTTATCTCATTTATGTCAGTTCCTCCTAAAACCAAATCATCAACATAGACTAGAATAAGGAATAATCAACTTTGGATTGTTGATAACCTGATGCAATAAGTGTTTCTGTAAGCTTTGCATTCCATTGTCTGCTTGCTTGTTTCAATCCGTACAAGGATCTTTGAGCTTGCACACCAAGTCAGGTTGTTCAAGCTTAAGTGTGGTTGCATATAAACTTCCTCATTGAGGTCTTCATGCAAGAATGCAGTATTAACATCAAGTTGATATAAGGGCCAGTTTTGAGATGCAGCAATAGCCATAAAGGTTCTAACCGTGGTCATTTTTACTACAGGGCTAAATGTGTCTGTGTAGTCAATGCCCTCAGTTTGAGTGAAGCCTTTAGCTACTAACCTTGCCTTGTGTATTTCAATAGAACCATCAACATGAAGTTTGAATTTGAAAACTCATTTACACCCAATAGCTTTCTTATGAATAGTTAACTTTGTCAAAAGCCAGGTATTGTTCTTCATCAGTGCAGACAATTCAATATTGACAGCATTCTTCCAATGTTCCTCACACATTGCCTCCTCATAGTTTGATGGTTCAGTAAGGGTGGATAAATTTAGAGCAAAGTGTTTGTGTGCAGAAGAAACATTATCATATCATATATATGCAGATAAAGGAAACTTACATGGAGATGATGATTGAATTGTATCCTAGAAGAATCATGGAATTTGTTAGTGATGAGGTTGCAATGGTAATCTTGTAAGTAACCAGGAGGTTTGGATTCTCTTAAAGATTTCCTAATCTGTGGATTAGTGTTAGTAATGGGGTGAATTTCATTGTTGGATGAGGTGGGGATATGGTTACTTGATGATGAAGGAAGGTCAATTTGATCAATGGAGTTATTTTGAAGTGAATTCTGGCTATTTTGAAGTGAATTTTGGTTATTTTGAAGTGATAAATTTTGGTCAATGGTGCTTTCTTTCCACTATGCCATTTTTCTGACAAAAGCACCATTGATCAATTTAGGTAAATTTTGGTTATAAAAAACAATGGTTCCAGCAAAACAAGTGGTGACAATGGAACCATTTGGTTATTTGAGGTTAATGGGAGATATTTTTCTGATGCATTGAAAAAATTCAAGTGAAAAACAAATATGATCAGTAGCTCCTGTATCCAAAATGAATTCATTGGAGTTACTAGAAAGAGGAATGGTACGCAGAATACCTGAATGTGTGGTCACATGGTTTATGCTATGAGAGGGCAATGATTGAGAGCCTTGAAGGAGTGCTAACAATGCCTTATGCTGTGCTGGTGTAAAGAGCAATTTCCCAGCTTCTGAGTTATTGTTATCTTCATCATAAGTCACTGATTGAGTCTCATCATCATCATCATCATCATCATCATCACCATTAGTATTAGCAAGTAGCAACATTATTCACAGTGCCATTAATTTGTAAATATTGCAAATGAGGTGGATATCCATACTTCTTCCAGCAATTATCAATAATATGGTTTGTTTGGCCACAACGAGTGCATAGCTTTGTGCCTTTACCACGACCAGAATTGGATCTTCCACCTTTAGTGCCTCTTCCTCTGCTAGATTGACCCCTTCCTGCATAATCTCTATTACCAGAAACAGCTAAGATCTTGGATTCATCAAAGGGAATCACAGTCTGCCTTTCTTGTTGGACAAGCAATGAGTCAACCTTGCTAACAGTGGGGAGAGGGTCCATAAGCATAACTTGAGATATTACTGCAGAATATTGTTCATTTAACCCTTTAAGAAAACGAATCACTTGATCACTATCTTTGTATTCTTTCATTTTGGCATAGCATTGCAGTTATGAACACAATTAGAAGTAGGGATTGACCTAAAATTATCGAGTTTTTGCCACAACTTTTTCACCCTGTACGTTAAACACAAACACAACATCTATAATAAGTAAAGAAAAATAATTATATGAATAGGAGTTCTCTTTAAAAAGGTATGTTTCTATTTTCTATCATAATAATATATATTGTTTTCCACCTTGTGAATTTCTGCTGATGATTTAGGCACATGGTTATAAATTGTAGTTATGATTACGTTGCGTAATTGCAATTAAGATATCGTTACAAAGACTTCCAAACTCTATATAATGGCTGCAATTGTGGTTGTAGACCACCAATTCAGGACATAGAAATATTTTTATTTATGTTCCATGATTGCACTATATGAAATTCTCTGATATGTATTTGAAAATCATTCTCTTTATATGTGTATATCAGGAACAAAAATTTATAACACATTAAGATTACAGAACACACTTCAAAAGCAATGGAATCTTAAAAACTTCATGTAATTTTTGTTACATTTCCAACTCCTGGCCATATGCTTCCAATGATAGACACAGCAAGACTATTTGCCAAACATGGTGTTAATGTTACAATCATAACTACATATGCAAATGCTTCAACGTTCCAAAAAAACGTAGACAGTGACTTCAATTCAGGATACTCCATCAAAACTCAACTTATTCAGTTCCCTTCAGCTCAAGTTGGTCTCCCGGAAGGGGTCAAAAATATCAAAGATGGAACTTCACTTGAAATGGTTGGAATTGTTAAGTTTTGCGGTAAGAAGAAAGAAACAGTGACTTCAATTCATGATACTCCATCAAAACTCAACTTATTCAGTTCCCTTCACATTCCCTACATTTCACATTTCATGGACTTCAAACTTTATAAATTCTAGCACTGTTTCTTTCTTCTTACTGGAAAAGGAATGATTTGATCTAAAAAGACATTAATGTATATAAGGGTGGAATGTTTTGATCAAAATGACGGTTCCATCACATTCCCACCCTTATATACACTAATGTCTTTTTAGATCAAAACATTCCTTTTCCAGTAAGAAGAAAGAAACAGTGCTAGAAATTATAAAGTTTGAAGTCCATGAAATGTGAAATGTAGATATTCATATAGGAACCTGCTAGATTGATTAGATGAAATAGTGAGGGTCTCTAGAGGGGATTGCTCGTGGTGGTGCATCGTGGATTGAGACCTGCAAACACTCAAAAGCTCAAAGGTTGAAGTGCTCTACGGAGCTTTTAGGTTCAATTCCCTCCACTAACACAACATTTGTTCTATGGTAGTAACATTGCCTTTATTCTTGTGTTATTTATTTTAAGATAAGAAGATAAATGAAATATTGCTCTTTACAGAATATGCTTGAAATACAATAAAAAGTTATTAAAATTGTTTGTTACTCAAATACTAAATTTAAATTTCTACATGAAAGAAAAATAACAATATTAACAACACGTTCCACACTAACCCAACCAGATTCCATATGCCTAAAAAGAGAAATTACTTTAACATTGCTCCACGATCTTATTTGAAACTGTATCTGCTACACATCCTGAAACACCATAATTATTCCTCCTTCATTTATTTAGTTTGTGTTCTCAAGCCCACTTGATATCTTGTATGATTTTAGCTCATCTATTAGTTGCATTAAGTTGTTGCGAGAGGATCCACCTTCCTCTATACTCTTGTTTGCAACATCACCAAGTTTTTTTGCTCTACTCCTAATTTCTATGCTCTCTTCGTCACTTCCCATCAACAATACCACAGCCTTTGCAATCTCTTCTCTTCTCACCAAACCATCCTCCCCCAAACTCCACCAAAATTTGTTCACTTTCGATCCAACTGGAACTCCAATTTTTAGAACATCAACAAGCAACTTCTCATTGTAAAATTGCTCAGCAAACATCGGCCATGTGATCATTGGCAAACCGGCATTAAGGCTTTCAAGAATCGAGTTCCAACCACAGTGAGTCAAAATCCCTCCAGTTGCAGGATGATCCAATATCAGAAGTTGTGGTGCCCAATTCCATATGATGTACCCCTTTTGGCTTTCTTTCATCCTTTCCTCAAAATTTTGAAAAAAACCATCTTCGTCTTCATCTCCATCTCCGTCTTTTTTCCTAACAACCCAAATGAAATTATGACCTGAATTTTCAAGTCCATGAATTATTTCTACAATCTGAGCATGAGAAAGCCTAGTCAGGCTTCCAAAACTTACAAACAAAACAGAATCATTTGGCTTTGAATTAAGCCAATTAAGACTTTCTGAGTGTACCACAAGGTCTTCGTTATGTCCCTTGTTAACACATGCTGAAACTGGTCCTACACTCCATGCTTTGATCCCCATTGTGCTCTTGTAAAGTTGCTCATAATCACTTTCAAGCTCATGAAAGCTATTATACAGTGTTCCGTAGCTTTTTTTCTCAGATTCAAATATTGCATCCATATAATCTGAGAATTTATTCCTACTCCGCATCCATTCGTCCAGCTGCAAAGCAGTAATCTCAATGTTATCTGGAATACCAGGAATTGAAAAAACCTCGCTATCAGATACTAAATTCTCGTGAGGTTTATGCTTCCTGATAAAATGATAGCAACATCTTGAGAAGTAGCTTGAGCTGTAATAGTAAAGTATTGGAACTCCGAGTTTTGCAGCTGTTTCAACTGTCCAATGATAATAAATATCTGAGACTATACAATCTGGTTGCAGATCATGGAACAGAAGCTCAATTTTTTCTCGGAGCATTGAAATTCCAATACTGATTTTTCCCATCATTTCTGGGGAAGTGCCATCTTTGAAATTTTCAACTCCATCAGGGAGACCAACTTGAGATGAAGGGAATTGAATCACACAAAATCGGATGGAATATCCAGACAACAAGTCACTATCTACGGCTTTCTTGAATGTCAAGGCATTTGCTTGTGTAGTGATAATGGTGACATTAACACCATGCTTTGCAAATATCCTTGCTGTGTCAACTATGGGATTCATATGGCCAGGAGTTAGATGTGGTAGAAAAATAACATCGAGTTGTTCGGATTGTGATTCCATTTTTATGTAAGATGAGATGAGAAACACTACTCACACTTTTTCTTTCCAAATACAAATAGTTCATCTACCTTTACTTAAGTCTTTCTCATACAAGTTTCAAGTTGTAATGAGATATATAAAACTAAAATTTTGGGTGAAGGGATAAACGACACTTTGTTTAGGGCATGAAAAGGCTCGAGGGCTCAGTTAACACTTGCGAATAAAAATACAACACCAGTAGAAACCTTCAATCCGCTACATATAGATACAAATCTTGTCATGCCCCACTAGATTAACCCCTGGAAGTTAAGTGATACTCTTTAAGGTCCTAAATATTCTGAAAGTTGGGTGAACACAAGTTGATGTATCTAGTTCAAAATTTGGACAAGATACATCAATTTTTGTTGACCCGACTTTTTCTTATATTTTGTAACAGATGGAGTATTAATTTATATATGATAGTAATTGGATATGTTTCTTTTATTTGCTTGCAATTAATTTATAGGTAATTTATCTTCTAGCCGTCCTTGGAATTGTCTCCATCTGTTGTAAATGCTGGTATATAAGAACAATTAGATTAGTTTATCAAGGTTTGAGTAGCATATTTTATGTTTAAATAGTTAAACTAAAACTTATGCCTATGTCTGTTTCTGTTTTGAAAACATCAAATTGCATAATCACATTAAAAAAGGTGGAATGATTAATGGTAGGTAGAGCTTGTTGTTGATGTCATCAAATTTTGATTTGTATATTAAATTTGCATTTTAACAGCTAGAACCACAAAAAGAACTAAATTACTATCATCTTAGAGTAATTGTAATCTAAGAATTAAATTCTGCAAAAATCTACTTAAATTCTGATTCATTATTTAAAGATAATTAGCAAATAAAACAGTTAAAACTTCTAATTGTAATCTAAGAATTAAATTCTGCAAAAATCTACTTAAAAACATTAAGCTAAAGCTTGAGTCCTAACAAATTACTCCTCAAATACACTGTAAAAAATTATAAATACAAGATTCGTCAAGAACTGTGAATGATTAGTATAAGTCCTTATACAACTATATTTTAGTCCTTATAAAACTTAAAGTGATCATGCAGTTTGATTATAAATTTAGTCAATTTGATGCTGTCAAAACAGAAACAAACAGTCATAAACATACTTCTAAATTTTGCTAATCTAATTATTCTTATACCAAGAAATACAAAAGGAAAGAACAAGAAGAGGAGACAAATTACCTATAAACTAATTCCAATGCCGTATAATGCAAATAAAAGATACGTATTTAACTATGTCAAGACTCATGAAAGAACAAAAACCAACTTAGTGAATAAACAAGACTAAACAAATTATTCTTTTTAAATTGACAAATAAAATTATATATACTTCTTTAACTCTACATATTCATCATATGAAAAGAAATATCACTTACCACTTAAAACTTGAGTGAGAAAGATTAAAAGTAAGGTAGACACTAAAATTGTCATAAAAATGGAAACTCATTCGCAACAACTCAATGTTATTTTTCTACCGCATTTAACTCCTGGTCATATGAACCCTGTGGTTGACACAGCAAGACTATTTGCAAAGCATGGTGTTAATGTTACCATTATCACTACACAAGCAAATGCCTTGTTATTCAAGAAAGCCATTGACAGTGATTTGTCTTCTGGATATTCTATCAGAACTTGTTTGATTCAATTCCCTTCAGCTGAAGTTGGTCTTCCAGACGGAGTTGAAAACATCAAAGATGCGACTTCCCAGGAAATGCTTGTTAAAATCATTCATGGAATTGCAATCCTCCAAGATCAAATTGAGCTTCTGTTCCAGGATCTGCAACCAGATTGTATAGTCTCGGATATGTTATATCCTTGGACAGTAGAATCTGCTAAGAAACTCGGTATTCCAAGGATTTACTACTACAGCTCAAGCTACTTCGCAAGTTGTGCAGCTCATTTTATCAAGAAGCACAAGCCTCATGAGAATTTAGTTTCTGATACCGATAGTTTTTCAATTCCTAATCTTCCACATAACATCGAGATTACTTCTCTACAACTACAAGATTGGGTGAGGACAAGGAATGAACACTCAGATTACTTTGATGCAATATACGAATCAGAAGGAAGAAGCTATGGAACACTTTCCAATAGCTTTCACGAACTTGAAGGTGATTATGAGCAACTTTATAGGAGCACGAAGGGGATCAAAGCATGGAGTGTAGGACCAGTTTCAGCAAGTGTTAATAAGGGACACAAAGATGATCTTGCAATAGATTCAGAATTGCTTAATTGGCTTAATTCAAAGCAAAATGATTCTGTGTTGTATGTAAGTTTCGGAAGCTTGACAAGACTCCCGCATGCTCAGATTGTTGAAATAGCTCATGGACTTGAAAATTCAGGTCATAATTTCATTTGGGTCGTTAGAAAAAAAGATGAAGATGGAGATAGAGAAGGAGACGAAGACGGTTTTCTTAAAGAGTTTGAGCAAAGGATGAAAGAGAACAAAAAGGGCTACATCATATGGAATTGGGCACCACAGCTTCTGATATTAGGCCACCCTGCAACAGGAGGGATAGTGACTCATTGTGGTTGGAACTCAATTCTTGAAAGCCTAAGTGTTGGTTTGCCAATGGTGACATGGCCAATGTTTTCTGAGCAATTTTACAACGAGAAGTTGCTAGTTGATGTCCTTAAAATTGGAGCCCCAGTTGGATCAAAAGTGAACAAGTTTTGGTCTAGTAAAGGCGAGGATGCTGTGGTAACTAGGGAAGAGATTGCAAAGGTTGTGACATTGTTGATGGGAAGAGAAGAGGAGAGCATTGAAATGAGGAGGAAGGCGCAAAAACTTGGTGATGCTGCAAAGAAGACTATAGAGGAGGGTGGATCCTCTTACAAAAACTTGATGCAATTCATAGATGAGCTAAAATCATTGAAGATATCAAAAGGGCACGAGGAATAGTGACGGTGTTTCACGATGTGGAGCTGAATTTTCTTTATTTTTGAATGTAAACAATAAACACGCAAGATTTATCGAGGTTCTGAGCAATTTGCATCCTACATCCTCACTGAGGTCTACCCCATCACTATGATCAAGTTGAATACATAGCAAGAATGTTGCAACTTGCAAGAAGTTCTGGGAAAGAAAATCACAATCTCCTCACCTCAACATTCTATTCTCTCTTGAACAATGATTCTGTGTAATGTCACTCTTATATACTTTCACAAAGATACATGAGCTTATGTACTAGCCAAATACAAAAGTAGTTATAAAGTTAGTTGGTGATCAACAGCTCATTTGATAATGTTACGATGTTTGTCAGTCAGTATCTCACTTATCACTGTCTCATACAAATATCATCATCATCTGACATAGATCACTCGTGCATCACTAGACTATTTGATAAAAAATAAAAACACTCGTGCATTGCAGGGTTCATGATCTAAGGATATGTAAAAGATATAATTTTACGGAGGATACAGGGGAAGTTAAAATAGATTAAAATTCTTGTGGTGATAATCGGGCTCAAAATGTTGATATGTTAATATGTTATTGCTTAATAGTAATAGAATCATGGTTACCTATTTATAAAGGAAGTTTTTTATATAGATTGTATTGTGTTCGCATAGCCGCAGAGTGTGGGGTGCATGTTCGAACTCGACATTGGACTATTTGACAAAAAAAAAAAACACATTATAATGTCAGTTTTTAAAATATCTTCATATTCATAAGGAAAACTTCATAAAAATTGCAATTGGTACATATGGATGAACTTTCCACTTACACAAATTTTTATTTGTGCAGTTGTGTTCTAGTCACGATTGTCTCGATTGGTAAGTTATAGACAAATTCTACTGTAAATCATTGAGGTTAATGGTTCTCTCTGACCTTGCATGAGACAAGAGTGCACATCATTTAATTTATTTATTTATATTTATGAAAAAAAAAATCTTCATAAATATTTACTTGGAGAGATATTAATAGGATTAATTAGTAAAATGGTTCCTTAAAGATATTTTTGGTTTCAGATTGGTCCCTTAAAGAAAAAAAAGTCCAAATAGGTCCCTTAAAGAAAAAAAAGTCCGAATAGGTCCCTTAAAGACATCTCCGTTAATCAGTTTGGTCCCTAAAAAGAGGTCGAAATAGGACCAAACTGATTAACGGAGATGTCTTTAAGGGACCTATTCGGACTTTTTTTCTTTAAGGGATTTATTTGGACCTTTTTTTCTTTAAGGGACCAATCTGAAACAAAAAATGTCTTTAAGGGACCATTTTACTAATTAAGCCGATATTAATATTATAGTATGTAACTATGTATAAAACAACTTAAATCCATAAGACAGTCCCCGGGTTAACTCGGTTGATAGGAATATTGCAATATTAAATGTAGGAGATGGAGTTCGAATCCCGAACACTCCATTTATTCGTATATGTAAGATGGAATTTCTGGACTAGTTGACAAAACATTGTTTAATGAAAATTGTCAAACAGTGAGAGTATCTTTGGCACTGATGGTATGTTTGGAATGGTGACTGAAGGATCTAGTGATTTCTTCTTTTGTATGATTATAACTCTACAGTTTAATCACAATCATAGCAATGGAAGGGAAGATCCGAAAGATGTATTTTGCTCGCTTCAGTTGGTAAGTGCGTTGTTTAGCTTTTCACTATAATAGTCCCACATCGCTTAAATGAAAGACGTTTAAAGTGTTTATATAACTCTAGAACACATTATAGTTCGTCCCTTCGGGGACATCCGATAAAATTGGAACGATACAGAGAAGATTAGCATGGCCCCTGCGCAAGGATGACACGCACAAATCGAGAAATGGTCCAAATTTTTTTGCCATTTTTTTCTTCGAATTCTCTGTTTTCTCTTTTCATCTGCGTTTTCCGAACTATTCATCTCCATTTTTCCCTCTTAATGTCTGCATTAATTTGAAGTTTTGTTTCTGATTTTAGGGTTTTTCGTTTTTGCAGTTTGAAGCTGTTGGTGTAAAGTATTGAAGATTACAGACAACTGCTAATTTTAGGGTTTTTTTTTTTCTTTTGCAGACTGAATCAATTTTGCTTTGTTTGAATTTTTTTTTTTTTTTTTTGGGTTTACAATGAGTGGGAATCGAACCCATAACCTATAGCGTACTATCCAAATCCCTCACCACTGGACCAAAACTAGTGGCTTGTTTGAATGTTTATTTACTTTCTGTGATTGTTGAATTGAATATCGTAATACATTATGGGAAAGATAACAACTTAGATTTCATTCATGGTTTTGGAAAATTTCATGAGAAACTGTTCTAGGAAAATTTGTCTGAGAAAAAAAAATTAATACCTGAACAGAAGTAAAGAAGAGATTTTTTTACTAAAAATTGGCAGGACCAATTATTTAACCTTTGTAAATGAACTTATTTTCAAGATTTGTTGATCAATGCTGGAATGTAGACGTTTTGTTGAAAATGCTGATGGAATTGCATCCTTTCGTGCACCAAAAAGCATTTGAGACATGCCCCTTCTCCACCACAGAAACTACACCAATGGTGTTATCTATCCCATTGCTTGAATTGTATGCTAGGTAAGTTTTGCAAGAACAGATGATTCTGAATAAAATAGCTTATGGATAGCTTCTTCTGTTGCAGATGATTCTGGATATTTGGATGAGTCAACACCACTGACAGTCTTAACGTCACATCCTTCCTCCTGAGTCTTGTTGATTCATATTGTAATGTTTGTGCATTCAAAACATGAATTTATGCATTCACCGAAAGAAAAAACATTCGTAACAACTCCATCAAAGCTGCTGCTGATCTTTAATGGTTTCCATTTTGCTAGGGGACAAGTTGAATGGGTTACATTTGAGTGGATGCATGTTGAGTGTTTTCCAAACTTGATAAAGCCGGCCTGCTTGTTGCCACAAAAAGAAGATAATTTACGGAGCCGAATTTCGAAGGTTGCTTGCCTTTCCTTTGAAGTTTTTCAAATTTTGCATGAGTTCTAACAAAAGTTATTTCTCAGTTTTTGCTGATATAACCTATGTAAATGCAGTTTCTGTTATCTGTATCTGAATGTTTTGGGGAGTCCTACGTGACATGCATAATGCTACCGGTATTTTTAACTGCAGTAGGGGATGACACAGATTTGACTTTTTTTCCTACTTCTATCCATTCAAGAATTAAAGGTAACATTTTTTTCCCTGTGAATTTTTTTTGTTACATAATTGCTTCATATTTGACCGTTCACTTGTAGGTTTGAGGCCAAGATCTGCCGTTGCTGACAGGCTTTCTGCAATGTGTGTCTTACCGCTTCTGTTGGCCGGTGTTTTGAGTGCTCCTGGAAAACATGAACAGTTAGCTGGATATTTAAGGAAGCTGCTACTAGAAGATAATTCCATGGAAAATCGATCAACCAAGCAAACTCCTGATATTATTAATGCTATCCCGCTTCATTTGGTTCGATTATCACCACAAACATTTTTAAAATTCAACGTATTTTTGTCCGAAATTCATTACGAGCTTTCTTTATAATGCAGCACATATGAAGAATACCATGGCTTGGTATTTAATATATTATGGGAAATGGTGGTCAGCTCTAACATGTGCATGAAAATAAATGCTGCCCATCTGCTTAAAGTTATTGTAAGAGTGCTGCTTTCTTAGTTTCGAGATGCATCTCATACAAATGCAAAAACTAAGATAGCTTCTTAATTAATAGGTGCCATATATTGATGCAAAGGCTGCTTCAACTCATGTTTTGCCTGCTCTAGTTACTCTTGGATCTGATCAAAACCTGAATATAAAGCATGCCAGCGTAGATGCATTTGGTGCAGTGGCTCAGCACTTCAAAAATGAGATGGTATCTGCGACTAGTATTTATCCCTGGTTTCTGTTGAAGTTATGATGTTAATGCAGCTCTTCATTTCAAATTCCTGATCAAATAAAATATCTTCCAGATTGTTGACAAGATACGTGTTCAAATGGATGCTTTTCTTGAAGATGGTTCCCACGAAGCTACTATTGCTGTTATTCGTGCGTTGGTGATTGCCGTACCACATACAATAGAAAGACTTAGAGATTATATCCTTAACCTTATTTCTGGAAAAAACTGTTTGGAGAAGTAATTAATGTCCCGACATTTTTGTGTCTCATTTTTCTAGTCTATTGCGTGGTATTTTGGCTTTCAAGGTCTCTGAAATAGTGTTTTTGTTTCTTTAACTTGACATACATCTTTTGTCCAAGATTTTCCAACTTACAGCAATGCCGAATGTAGCAAAAGATTTAATGTGTTGACGAGAGCGAGCTGATGCATTCTGTGAGGCAATCCGTGCTCTGGATGCTACAGGTTTGCTCATTAAAAATTATATTACTCTGGCATGCCTAAATTCTTTTGAGATATACTTTGTTGTTCAAGTTAAGGTTTGATTGATAGCGTTAATGTTTTGGACTTGTACCAGATAACCGTGTTCTGTTGTCATAAGATTCAAAAAAAAAAATTCATGGATTGGAAATATGTAATCTACACATGGATCTACCAGTTTTGTAGTTTTTCTGTATCCCGATTGGTAACTGTAATGTATGGATCTTTGTAGCCTTTTGTGCTGTGTTTAATCTAATTAATTGATTTCCAAACCACACTTTTATTCATTTGTTGATTTTAATAGAAAATAATATTTTTGTCAAAAAAAAAAATGAAAATATTATTAGATAGGAAAGTTATGTTGTACAAAAAGGAATAGAATTACATGTTATAATTTTGTATCCATTATCTATCCTTTTTGCATCATTGTTAATCAAAATTCACATCCTTTCAGTCATTCCCTCTGGCTCTATGATGGCAAATCATTTGTAGTTTCAACTTTATTTTATGCACCACCTGTACGCTAGAGTCTACAATTTCAACATTGTGTGTAAAAGTCGTAGTTTACATGTTTTAATTTCATGGAGACTTGATGTGTTAAAATTTCTTTTTTCCCCAAGTATTTTTAATTCTTAGCTTCTCTTCTTTTAGATCTTCCTGCAAATAGTATTCGGGAGTTCTTCCTGCCTGCTATACAGAACCTCTTGAAAGACTTGGATGCACTGGATCTGTGTAGCACTTTTACTCCTTGAGGTGCCATAACCTCCACTGAGTAGATGGAGTTAGGATTTCCTACATTTGTATGAATTATGTGCGGCTTATTGCCGGAAACCTCCTTCGTTTGAATGCTGCAATGCAAGGAAGAGGGACCAGCCCACCTTAAGTTGTGAGTCTCTCATTATCATATAGTGCAACATAACAAACATTTAGAGTAGTTTTGTATTCACTAGTATTTTAGTTTGAACACGGCATCGGGGACCAACTACCCAAATACAAAAGTAGTTATAAAGTTAGTTGGTGACCAACTAACTTAAGTTACTTAACCAGTATTAAGTCATGTAAAAATAGCAGTTTTTTTCCATTCTAATGAGCCTAACTATAAAACTCTCACACACACACACACAGACGAAGTGTTGATAAGTGGGGAAATCATGGACTCGAACTCGCACTCCAACATATCAAATGTCTATGTAACATTTTACCATTGAGCTTTACTTACGGGACAAATAAGTAATAACAGTGTTTTAGTGACTCAAGTGTTAACATGTATACCTTACATTTGTGATATCTTCTTAGTCACATGGCAGCAACTTTCAATGTATAATGGAAGTCTCTATATTTCTCAAGCTGAAACATAATCTTGCAGTTAAAGCCCCAAAACTAAGGTCTCCACTGTCTTCATTTGCAGCTTTACTTGAATAATCATCTTTTTATGCTTTTCAGAATTAGAATCGGTGTTTTGGAAATATTTTTATGCAATGAAGAAAAATATTGTATGAGTAACAAGAGCAAAAAAAATTAACAAGAGCAAAAAAAAATTAAAATTTTTTTCCTTCTATTCCTGGAACACTGGTTCAAATGCTAAAAAAGTAAGTATAAAATTGTCTCTCGTAAGTATGACTCAGTCGGCAGGGACATTACATGTAATATGCAGGACTGTGATTCAAACACGGCAACTCCCACTTATTCTAGTCACTAGACTTCTTGAATAGAAAAAAAAATAAAGAATCCATATCCGAATAGAATCGCGAGTATCCGTTCGAGCCCAGTGAGGCAGGTAATGGAAACATTAATATCCACATCGGACTCGTCCCTAAACTTGCCCGTTTAAATTGAAACTACATTTTATCTCTTTTAAATTAGAAACCATTAAACAAACTTTTAGATTATATTCATATGTTTATTTTTAAGTAGAGTCTCATGTGCGGGTGGGTGGGATGGAATACCTGAACCCTGTCAGGTATGGGTTTGAGGCTTTACTTTTTATTCCATCAGAAATTCTACTGACAGTATAAAATAAAATAAAAGAAGCATCCAATAGTATTAAGACTCAAGAACCAACTTGGTCATTAAATAATTAAGACAATAACATGGAACTCTACCTACTAATAATGATCATATAAATTTCAATAAAATAAACTTCCAATAATGTATAAGACTCAAGAACAAACGACAAGAACCGGCTTAGTCATTAAATAATTAAAACAAAAACATTCAACTATAGAACCTACTAATTATGATCATATAAAATTTATATCACTTACCATTTGAAACTTGTATGAGAAACATTTAAACAAATTTCAAATTCTGTTTAGAAACAAAAGTTGAGTAGTGTTTTGTCATCTAAAGTTTCTCATCTAAAGATGGAATCACAATCCCAAAAACTCAATGTTATTTTTCTACCATATCTAACACCTGGTCATATGAACCCTATGATTGACACAGCAAGACTATTTGCAAAACATGGTGTTAATGTTACCATTATCACTACACAAGCCAATGCCTTGTTATTCAAGAAATTCATAGACAACGACATCATTTCCGGATATTCCATCAAAACTCAGCTTATTAAATTCCCTTCAGCCCAAGTTGGTCTTCCAGAAGGAATTGAAAATGTCAAAGATGGAACTTCCTTAGAAATGCTTGGTAAAATCGGTCATGGAATTTCACTGCTTCAAGAGCAAATTGAAATTCTGTTTCATGATCTCCAACCAGATTGTATAGTCTCAGACATGTTTTATCCTTGGACAGTTGAATCGGCAGAAAAACTCGGTATTCCGAGGATTTACTATTATAGCTCAAGCTACTTCTCAAGCTGTGCTGTTCATTTTATCAGAAAGTATAAGCCTCATGAGGGTTTAGTTTCTGATTCTCAAAAATTTTCAATTCCTGGAATTCCACATAACATTGAGATTACCTCTCTGCAGCTACCAGATTACTTTAGAACTAGAAGTGATTTCTCAGATTTTTTGGATGTCATATATGAATCAGAAAGTAGAAGCTATGGAACACTTTACAATAACTTTCATGAGCTTGAAAGTGATTATGAGCAACTTTACAAAACCACAATGAAGATCAAAGCATGGAGTGTAGGACCAGTTTCAACGTGGATTAACAAGGATGGTGCAACTGAAAACATTGCAGTAGATTCAGAATTGTTAAATTGGCTTAACTTAAAGGAAAATAATTCTGTGTTATATGTAAGTTTTGGAAGCTTGACTAGGCTTTCTTATGCTCAGATTGTTGAAATAGTTTATGGACTTGAAAAATCAGGCCATAATTTCATTTGGGTTGTGAGGAAAATAGATGGAAACGAAGATGGTTTTCTTAAAGACTTTGAGAAAAGATTGAAAGAAAGCAAAAAGGGCTATATCATATGGAATTGGGCACCACAGCTTCTGATATTGAATCATCCTGCAACAGGTGGAATTGTGACTCACTGTGGATGGAACTCGATTCTCGAAAGCTTGAGTGTTGGTTTGCCAATGATTACATGGCCAATGTTTGCTGAGCAATTTTACAATGAGAAGTTACTTGTTGATGTTTTGAAGATTGGTGTTTCAGTTGGATCGAAAGTGAACAAGTTTTGGGTTAGCATTGATGAAGATGTGGTGAGAAGGGAAGAGATTGCAAAGGCTGCGGAAGTGTTGATGGGAAGAGGAGATGAGAGTGGAGAAATTAGGAGAAGAGCAAGAAAACTTTGTGATGAAGGTAAGAAGAGTATAGAAGAGGGTGGATCTTCTTACAACAATTTGATACAGTTCATTGATGAGATTAAATCATTGAAGATATCAAGAGAGATTGAGAAAACTAAGTAAATGAAATGGAGATGCATGGAGGAATAATGAATAAGGTTTCTTATTAATGTTGCAAATAAGAAGGAATGTTATGCAGTCCACAAATCTTAGCTCAACTGCCAGAAATGCTGAAATTGCTAGGTCGGAAGTCATGACTGGGGTTCGAATTCCGGTCCCTCCACTTTGTGTGAGTGAGTTTCCAATGGTTTGTCATTTCGTCTATGTAAAAAAAAACAAAGGAATGTTATGCAAGTATTTTCTCTATGAAATTAACTTTTAGGATGCTAGCTTTGAGTCTATTTTCAATGTAGAAAATGTTGTTGCTTAACCTTTGAAATTAACTTCGGAATTGTCTGCTCTTGTTGTAAGTGTTAGTATACAAGAACAATTAGATTATTTTATTATGGTTTGAGTAGCATATTTTATGTTCAAATAGTTAAACATATGTCTATATCTGTTTCTGTATTGACAGCACCAAGGATTTGTATATTAAAATTGAACTAAGTAATTATCATCCTATAGTAAAAAAAACAGATTCAGAATACTCATCAACTCGCAACTTCTCAGAAATGCAAGGCTCCACTGTACTGCCATCTTCGCCCGCACGAAGCCTAAATTTTTTGCCCTTCTCACCGATTCATTAATTAAAGAAAATTAGTAACTAAAGCACTTAAATATACTAATCCTTATAAAAATAAGAGTGATTATGCAGTTTAACAATAAATTTGATCAAATTTGATGCTGTCGAAACAGAAACAGTCATAGACATACTTCTATGCTACAATCAAAACATGTGTGATTCAATTCCCTTCAGCTGAAGTTGGTCTACCAGAAGGAGTTGAAAACATCAAAGATGCTACTTCCCGGAAAATGCTTGTCAAAATCATTCATGGAATTGCAATGATCCAAGAGCAAATTGAGCTTCTGTTTGAGGATATGCAACCAGATTGTATAGTCTCGGATATGTTATATCCTTGGACAGTTGAATCAGCTGGAAAACTCGGCATTCCAAGGATTTACTACTACAGCTCAAGTTACTTCGCAAGTTGTACAGCTCATTTTATCAAGAAGCACAAGCCTCATGAGAATTTAGTTTCTGATACCGATAGTTTTTCAATTCCTAATCTTCCACATAACATCGAGATTACTTCTCTACAACAAGATTGGGTGAGGACAGGGAATGAACTCTCAGATTATTTTGATGCAATATACGAATCAGAGGGAAGAAGCTACGGAACACTTTTCAACAGGTTTCACGAACTTGAAGGTGATTATGAGAAACTTTACAAGAGCACAAAGGGGATCAAAGCATGGAGTGTAGGACCAGTTTCAGCAAGTGCTCAATTGGCTTAATTCAAAGCTAAATGATTCTGTGTTGTATGTAAGTTTTGGAAGCTTAACAAGACTCCCTCATGCTCAGATTGTTGAAATAGCTCATGGACTTGAAAACTCAGGCCATAACTTCATTTGGGTTATGGCGAAAATAAATGGAAACTCGGGCCATAACTTCAAGTGAACAAATTTTGGTCTAGTAAAGGCGAGGATGCTGTGGTAACAAAGGTCGTGACATTGTTGATGGGAAGAGAGGAGGAGAGCATAGAAATGAGGAGGAAGGTGCAGAAACTTGGTGATGCTGCAAAGGAGACTATAGAGGAGGGTGGATCCTCTTACAAAAACTTGATGCAATTAATAGATGAGCTAAAATCATTGAAGATATCAAGAGGGCACGAGAAATAGTGACGGAGTTTCACGATGTGGAGCTGAATTTTCTTTATTTTTGAAAGTAAACAATAAACACGCAAGATTTATCGAGGTTCTGAGCAATTTGCATCCTACATCCTCACTGATGTCAATCCGATCACTGTGATCAAGTTCAACATTCTATTCTCGATTGAAAAACGATTCTGTGTAATAATGTCACTCTTATATACTTTCACAAAGTTGCATAAGCTTATATACTACCCAAATGCAAAAGTAGTTATAAAGTTAGTTGGTGACCAACTAACTTAACCAACAATTTGATCCATTAGAATTTAGAACTAACAATATCGGTCATAAAAATATCAGTTTTTTTCTTTCTAATGAGCCTACTGTAAAACTCACATATGAAATGTTGATAAGTGGGAAAATCATGGACTCGAAATCGCGCTTCAACATATCAAATGTTCATGTAACATTTTACCACAAATAGCAGTGTTTTATTGACTCGAGTGTTAACATGGAACATTAAAGTACAATTCGGTTTGTGCATAGAGTTGTTACCTTACCTTACATTTGTGATATCTTAATCACATGGCAGCAACTTTCAATGTATAATGGAAGTCTCTATATTTCTCAAACTGAAACATAATCTTGCAGTTAAAGCCCCAAAACTATAAGTAGGGGTGTGTAAAAAATTTGGCTAAAAAATTTGGCTATCCTTAACCAAATTAGTAACCAATCCATATCCAATTTTAGTTTGCAAAATTCATTTGAAAAAAAAACCACACCACTCCAATAAAAAAACACCAATTATAAACCATAACCACATTTTGTAATTTGGTTTGGAATTGGTTTGAAAATCCAGACTCAATAGCTAATTCAGGCCCAATCTTCAATTTTTTAAAATTCTTTATTATTTAATAAAATAATTAATTAAAAGAGGTGGTGGAGGACCGGTGGTCAACACGACGGTCAACGCCGGACCACCGATGGCCGGCACGGCGGCGGACGACGGTTTTCCGGTGAACCTCCGACGACTTTCACGGCAGCCGGTGGTGGTGCTCCGGCGGCCGGCCACCACCAACCACCCATACTATTTTATTATTATTTTATTTAAAAAATTAGATTTTTAATAATTATTTTAAAAATAATTAAAAAAATCAGTTTTTAATGTTTTTAGTTTTTAAAAATAATTAAAAAAATCAGTTTTTTTTTAAATAATTAAAAAATAGTTTTTAATGTTTTTAGTTTTTCAAAAATTTAGTATTTTAATTTTTTTCCTATAATAAATATTAGTTTTTTTTTGTATTTAAAAATCATATTTTTTAATTTTAAAAATTACTCTTTTTTTAAATAATAAAAAATATTTTTAAAGCAATATAAAAAATAAGTTTTCGGCTAAGTAAAAAATAATTTGGGTTTAGAAAAAATATTTTGTGGGTTGATTATAAACCAATTCAATCATAAAATTAATGAAAAATTATGTTTTTAAAATAATTAATAAATTTATTTTTTTTAATCAACTAATAAAAAAAATTAGTTTAAGTAAAAAACCTATTTAAAATTGGATCATGTGAATAACTTAAATTTTATTACAAACCGGTTATAAATTGGTTTCGATCCGGTTAATAACCAAATCCAAATTAGTTTTAAAAAATAACCGGTTTGTCATTGAAATAGTTTTGGTTTAGAACCAAAACCATCAATTAGGTGTGGTGTGGTGTGGTTTCCAAACCATGCACACCCCTAACTATAAGGTCTCCAGTCTCCACTGTCTTCATTTGCATCCTTATTTGAATAATCATCTTTTTATGTTTTTCAGAATCAGAATCGGTGATTCAGGAATAATTTTATGCAATGAAGAAAAAGAAAAAAGAGATTTTGAGAGAAGTATACATGACACTATAATAGAATTTGTATCCGCGAGTATCAGTCCGAGTCCCCCGACTTTGACGAGAAAAAATTAAATTGATTGAGTCTGGGTTTGGTTTCTCCCAATTTTAAAAGACGGGTGAGGTGGATAATGGGAACATTGATATCATCCACCTGGACTTGTCCCCGAACTTGCCCACTTATATCGAAACTACATTTTACCTCTCTTAAATTATAAATCATTAAACAAACTCTTAAATTATATTCATTTGTTTGTTTTTAAGTTTGATTCTTAAACACATTTCTCTATTTGCTTTTTTTTATTCAAAACAATCATATCGTTGAAACAAAATAATTTCGAGTTTTTAACTTTCTTTTAATAAAAAAAAAAAATACGAAAATGCAATCCAAATTCATGTGCGGTGGGATGGGATATTTTAACCCAGCCAGGTATAGGTTTGGAGTTATACTTTTTATTCCGTTAGGAATTGGTTGGGTTTGGGGAGGGCGAAAACTATGTCTTCCCCACCTCGTTGCCATGCATAGCGAAAAGACAGTTTCTCCAAATGTTGACTAAAATAGCAAGTCTTTCATGGTCACAAGGGCACACTAAAATGTAGAACAATGAACAAGAAGTTACTACTAACCATAAATCAATCCTTCTATTTTAATGTGGATGATCAAATTAACCACATTTCTTGTGAAAACAGAAACAGTCATGACACAGTGTTAATAAAGTTGACCTTTTCAACTTAAACTATGCTACTCAAGTTTTAAAACTTGTTAAACTAATCTAACCGTCCTTATACCAACAAATACAACAAGAAATGAACAAACAAGAGGAGACATTTCCAAGGATGGCTAGAAGAAAAACATTACTTATAAACTAATTTCAATGCCACTATAAAATAAAATAAAAGAAGCATCAATAATGTTAAGATTTCGAACATTTCCAATAGTGAAACTTGCACAAAAGTATTTTGTGGGTTCCATGGTAGTCACATCATTTCAAAACAAATTACTCATTTTTTATTCCAAAGGTGAAACTCTAAAGAACTTATATTGGTCTCGGTGTTTTACCTCACATATTAATATTTTATTACTCCAATGGTGCAAGGATTGTGGTAAAAAAAAAAAGTAACAAACATATTATTTATTTTAATTCAAGTTCATTCAAAGTTCATTCATGCGAATAAGATTTTCTGCAGTATATATTTCACGCGATTTTATGCTGTTTTTAATCAGGACCATTCGTTCTAATATTAATGGTTGAGATTGATTTGTAGGATTAAATTAACATGTAATATAAACCGGCCGATTTGAAATTCACGGCTGAGATCTAAAACTGTGTGTAACTTTGTGATTTACCAACTGCAATGCATCGTGATCCGTTAAAATACTCATTTTTCCAAATGCCATGCTGGAAAGGAACGCATGTGAAGTAACGCCCATTGTAGTTGCTCTCAAGAACAAACAGAAGAAACAAGAACCAACGTGGTCATTCAACTCAACCTAATAATGATCATATATAGTTCAATAAAATAAACATCAACGAGAATCGGCTTTGTCATTAAATAATTAAAACAAAAATATTCAAACTCTAGTACCAACTAATCATGATCATATAAAATTAATATCACTTACCACTTGAAAGTACTTGTATAAGAAACATTTAAACAAAGGCAGAATCATAAATTGTGTTTAGAAACAAAATTTGAGTATTGTTTTCTCATCTAAAGATGGAATCACAAACCCAAAAACTCAATGTTATTTTTCTACCATATCTAACACCTGGTCATATGAACCCTATGATTGACACAGCAAGACTATTTGCAAAACATGGTGTTAATGTTACCATTATCACTACACAAGCCAATGCCTTGTTATTCAAGAAATCCATAGACAACGACATCATTTCCGGATATTCCATCAAAACTCAGCTTATTAAATTCCCTTCAGCCCAAGTTGGTCTTCCAGAAGGAATTGAAAATGTCAAAGATGGAACTTCCTTAGAAATGCTTGGTAAAATCAGTCATGGAATTTCACTGCTTCAAGAGCAAATTGAAATTCTGTTTCAAGATCTCCAACCAGATTGTATAGTCTCAGACATGTTTTATCCTTGGACAGTTGAATCGGCTGCAAAACTCGGTGTTCCGAGGATTTACTATTATAGCTCAAGCTACTTCTCAAGCTGTGCTGTTCATTTTATCAGAAAGTATAAGCCTCATGAGGGTTTAGTTTCTGATTCTCAAAAATTTTCAATTCCTGGAATTCCACATAACATTGAGATTACCTCTCTGCAGCTAGAAGAATACCTTAGAACTAGAAGTGGTTTCTCCGATTTTTTGGATGTCATATATGAATCAGAAAGCAGAAGCTATGGAACACTTTACAATAACTTTCATGAGCTTGAAAGTGATTATGAGCAACTTTACAAAATCACAATGAAAATCAAAACATGGAGTGTAGGACCAGTTTCAACATGGATTAACAAGGATGGTGAAACTGAAAACATTGCATTAGATTCAGAATTGTTAAATTGGCTTAACTCAAAGGAAAATGATTCTGTGTTATATGTAAGTTTTGGAAGTTTGACTAGGCTATCTTATGCTCAGATTGTTGAAATAGCTTATGGACTTGAAAATTCAGGCCATAATTTCATTTGGGTTGTGAGGAAAAAAGATGGCGACGAAGACGATTTTCTTAAAGATTTTGAGGAAAGGATGAAAGAAAGCCAAAAGGGGTACATCATATGGAATTGGGCACCACAGCTTCTGATATTGAATCATCCTGCAACAGGTGGAATTGTGACTCACTGTGGATGGAACTCGATTCTCGAAAGCTTGAGTGTTGGTTTGCCAATGATTACATGGCCAATGTTTGCTGAGCAATTTTACAATGAGAAGTTACTTGTTGATATTTTGAAGATTGGTGTTTCAGTTGGATCAAAAGTGAACAAGTTTTGGCCTAGTGTAGGTGATGATGATGTGGTGAGAAGGGAAGAGATTGCAAAGGCTGTGGAAGTGTTGATGGGAAGAGGAGATGAGAGTGGAAAAATTAGGAGAAGGGCAAGAAAACTTTGTGATGAAGCTAAGAAGAGTATTGAAGAGGGTGGATCTTCTTACAACAATTTGATACAGTTCATAGATGAGATTAAATCATTGAAGATATTAAGACAGATTGAGAAAACTAAGTAAATGAAATGAATAAGGTTTCTTATTAATGTTGCTAATAAGAAAGAGTATTATGCAAGTATTTTCTCTTTGAAATTTAGTTTTAGGATGCTAGCTTTGAGTCTATTTTCAATGTAGAAAATGTTGAGTCTATTTTCTGTTTGCAATTTTGTTTTTGCTTTTATGTAATGAAGTTGCTCACAACATATGAAATGGAAGATATGAACAAGAAACACAGCTAGCTGCATGCACCTGAGATCACTTAAAAATCTTGAAAACATATAATGATAGATGAATGCAATTTATACTGCCTAAGAAAAGAAATGGTGTAGTATATGAGATCAATCTGAATGTGAAATGAAAGTCACACATAGTAGGAGGAGGTGATGAATGTAAAAAAGAGGAGTGATAAGACTCTCTTCTGAACATTCTTTCGTACATTTACTTTCTAATTGGTTGAAATTATTGTTGGTCCCTCATTTTAAAATAGATTGCATATAAAGTGGTGAGATAGACATGAATTTCATTCAATTAGATAATGAATATTAGAGAGTATTTAAAAGATAGTGTTAACAAACTTCTCCTAGGTCGAATCGTTCAAGAGAATCCAAGTTTAATTCCTAGTAGGAACAATTTTTTGTCAGAATTTATTTACCTCGCAATCGAACTCTAAATTATCAGACCCTTTCATGAGAACCAAAGAGTTAATAAAAAAAAGGTGCATTTTGAATGGTATGATATGAAACAATATCAAGATAATCCGTGGTCCAAATTTCACACTACTTCATGAAATAGTAAATCTAAACTGTTGATTTGATATTCGACCATCTACGCCATACAATTAATTTAAACCACAATAAAACAATTTCAATTCTCTCGACAAAAAAAAAAAATACAATTACAACTCTATTCATCACTTATTTTATTATATAAGTTACTCTTCACAATTTAAATAGATATTGTGAAGCTTTGATACTCCAAAAATGACAAAGTATCATGTCTAATACGTACTCGATACTGATATTCGTCCAATACTTTCTGATACACGTATCGGAGAAGTATCGGCAATTAATATTATTTTTTAAAATAAAATATAATCAATACTTGTCGGATACTTCTCCGATACGCGTATCGATCGAAAAAGTATCGGACAATTAATGCTCTTTGATGATGGAAACGTAGGAGAGGAGATTGATTCAATTCGTATTTTCTCTTAAGTATTGAATGTTAGAGTATGATGCTACCAACTATGTCTTTATTAGTTTTTCTCCTTATCATGGTTTGAACTCTAGACCTCCAACTCCTTAACGCTTTTGAACTCTGGACCTTCAGTTGAGCTACTCATCCCACCCCTCTTTTTGTGTAGTATTTAATTTAATATATGTAATTGTCACTTGTTTTCTTATTTTGAGTAATTTGAATGTTAATTTTTATCATTATCGATTTTAGTTATGTTTATATGTTATGTATTTATATATTTAATTTTAAATTTAATTTTTAAATAACGTATTCCGAACATATCATATCGGGAATTTTGAAAAATTTCTCGTATCACCATATCGGTGTCATATCGTATCGGTATCGTGTCACATCGCTTCATAGATGGTCATGATTGTAACAAAGGAAAAAGTGAAGGGAGAGGATCTCCTTCTAAATCGGACGGGTAAGAACTAGGAAATCCAATCAATGTACTCTGAACTGGTATAAGCCAGCTGGCAATGCTTTTGTAATACTTCTTTCTTATCTGGAAACCTCTTTACTTAACTTCCATTCCATAACGATTTTACCGATATAGTGCCAGCTCAACATATATGTAACACACACACACGAAACTAACCTTAACAAAACCAAAAGACAACCCAACAAAAAACAAAACAAACTTCGGTTCCTTGTTCTAATCTTATTTTTCTCAAATTCAATCCTCCTTCATATCTGAATCTAAAACTTTGAGAAACTCATCAAATACTACAATTCATTCTAACAACAAAAACATCCTCAAAAAATGTCGAACATTGAGGAAAATTCATCTCCCCCGAATATACACATCCAGACTCCACCAACTGCGCCACCTACGACGGATAGAGACTATCAGACAACGGCGAACGGAGGAATTGCCGGAATATTGAAGCGGTGGAAGAGAGAAGACTTGATAAAGAGAGGATCATTGGGATTAAGAGGGATCGCTCTGCTTTTCTCTCTGATTTCATTCCTTGCAATGGCTAGCAATAAACATGGTGATTGGAGAGATTTCGATAGATATGAAGAGTATAGGTAAAAATGTTCAACCCCTTTTCATAATTTTGTGTTTAGATTAATGGGTTTGGATCAAAATTTGATTTTTTTTTTGTTTGATGTTCAATTGGGGTGATGAACTGATGATGAATTGATGAATTTTGATGTAGGTATTTGCTGGCAATTGCGATTTTGTCGAGTTTGTATACTGGTGCTCAAGCTTTTCGTCAAATTCAAGAACTTTCTAAAGGAAAACCATTGATTAAACCAAGTGTAGCAGCTATAATTGATTTTTTCGGTGATCAGGTTTGTAATGTCAATTCATTTCTATATGGTGTTACATTAGTTTCAATGTGTCTATGATACTGTGAATAGTGTGTGTGTAGTGTGAGTGAGAGTCATGAATCATGCTCATGTGTTGAATTAGCATTCAATTCTCTGAAAACCAATGTGTTGATTAGAGTACAAGGGATTTAGGTTGTTAAAATCTCATGTTCTTAATTGTCATCAAGTATGAAGACCGGTTAGTTAACCTTTTTAAATAGTTTTGGGTCGAAATGTGTGTCCATTGGGTTCGAGTCATTGGTTAGTCTCACATCAACTATAAATCGACTACATATTAGATATATTATATATAAAAGAGGTGACTCGTATTTTCAATGTCTCAAGATGTTTTTGGGTAAACATGTGTTGTCTGGTTTCTTGTTGATCCTGACGCATTGGCATGTTTGTTGCTTTTGTTAGAAATTGATGTTCTTCTTAAGCCCATATCCATTGTGATCCAAGCCCATCCATTGTAGGATCCCTCGATAACATTTTGTATGTGATACACTTGGCTTGTTGCAAGTATCACACTTGTATTATTGCATGTAGTTTCCCTTACCACTTGTATAGATGCATGTACTTCCTTTACCACTTGTTATGTTGCATGTATTTCTCTTGACACTTGTCTTCATGCATGTAAGCTAAGTAGTTGCTCCTTCTACTATAAATAGGAGTTCACAATGTACCTTGTATCATCAAACAATTAGCAACATAACTTCTTCCTCCAAAACTTTATTGTCTTTCTAGTTTTCTAGTTTCTCTAACCTTCTTCTCCACCACTTTATAATAGCCTTTGTTTTTTCTTACATGGTATCAAGAGCTTCATTGATCTTAACGGGTCTGTGAGGAAACAAAACCAGCAAGAAAACATTCAAAAAAAAAACCTTTATACACCATAAATGGCTTCCAACAATAGTTCTTTACCTCCTCCTCCTATGTTTGTAGGAGAAAACTATCATTTGTGGGCTGCAAAAATGAAAACTTATTTGAGAGCTCAAAGTTTATGGGATGTTGTGGAAAATGGAAGCACCCCACCGGCTCTTCCAAACAACCCAACAGTAGCTCAAATAAGAAATCACAATGAGGAAGTGGCAAAAGAAGGAAGAGCACTTGCCATAATACATGCAGCTTTACATGATGATATATTTATCAAGATCTTGAATCTTGAGACTACAAAAGAAGCTTGGGACAAGCTGAAGGAAGAGTTCCAAGGGAGTGAAAGAACAAAGAAGATGCAAGTGTTGAACTTGAGAAGAGAGTTTGAAGCACTAAAAATGAAAGAAACCGAAACTGTTAGAGAATTTTCTGACAGAATTTCGAAGGTGGTTTCACAAATCAGATTGTTGGGAGAGGATCTCAGTGATCAAAGAGTTGTGGAAAAAATTTTAGTGTGTCTTCCAGAGAGGTTTGAAGCAAAAATATCCTCTCTCGAAGAAACTAAGGACTTTTCTCAAATCACACTTGCAGAGCTTGTTAATGCTTTGCAAGCTACTGAGCAGAGAAGATCTTTAAGGTTGGAAGAAAGTGTTGAAGGTGCTTTTGTGGCAAACACAAAAGGTAAAAACCAAAGCTACAATAGTTTTGGGAAAAAACCTTTTGGTGAGAAGAAAGGGAAAGGAAAAAAGGAGGATGTCAACAACAAAGGAGAGAGCTAGAAAAAGAAGTTTCCAACTTGTCAACATTGCAAAAAAGATACTCATTTAGAGAAGCATTGTTGGTATAGACCAGATGTTAAATGCAGAGCCTGCAATCAACTTGGTCATGTGGAGAAGGTTTGCAAAAACAAAGCAAACCAGCAGAGACAACAAGCCCAAGTTGTCGAACACCACCAACAAGATGAGCAATTATTCATGGCTTCTTGCTATTCAACCGGAAGTAGCAAAGAAACATGGCTAATAGATAGCGGGTGCACCAATCACATGACTCATAATGTTGGCATTTTTAAGGAACTTGATAAGTCCTTCTTCTCTAAAGTTACTATTGGCAATGGAGAACATGTTGATGTCAAAGGAAAAGGTGTTGTAGCTGTTGAAACTCCCTCAGGTATCAAATATATCTCAGATGTTTTATTTGTACCTGAAATAAATCAAAGTCTTTTAAGTGTGGGGCAAATGATGGAGAAGAACTATTCATTGCATTTCAAAGATAAGAGATGCACTATTCTAGATCCTTCTGGATCTAAGTTAATGACTGTTGAAATGAGGGGTAAAAGTTTTCCAATTGAGTGGAAGCAAAAAACCATGCATGCTTTTCCAAGTAGTGTTAATGATTCCTCCTTGTGGCGTAAAAGGTTGGGTCACTTTAGTTACTCAACCTTGAAACAAATGAGTTCTCATGATTTGGTTGAAAATTTACCAATCATCGAAGATGTTGTTAACATGTGTGATGTATGTCAATATGGAAAACAAAGTAGATTGGCATTTCCCGATGCGTCAACCTGGAGAGCTTCTAAAAAGTTACAGCTGATACACACTGATGTGTGTGGTCCGATGCCAACGACGTCTTTAAATGGCAGCAAGTATTTTCTGTTATTTATAGATGATTTTACAAGGATGAGCTGGGTATTTTTTTCTTAAGCAGAAGTCAGATGTGTTTCCTGCATTTCAGAGTTTCAAACTTATGGTTGAAAAAGAGACTGATTATCAGATTAAAAAGCTCAGATCTGATAATGGAACTGAGTATACAGTAGGGGAATTTAAAACCTTTTGTGAGCAAGCTGGAATTCACCATCAATTTACTGTTCCATACACTCCTCAACAAAATGGAGTGAGTGAAAGGAAGAACAGGACAGTCATGGAGATGGCTCGATGTTTGCTCTTTGAGAAAGGTATTCCTAAAACTTTTTGGGCTGAGGCTGTAAACACCTCAGTTTACTTGTTGAATTTGTTGCCTACCAAAGCCTTGAGAGGAAAAACACCGTTTGAAGCATGGTATGAAAGAAAGCCATCTGTTGAACATTTAAGAATATTTGGATGCGTGTGTTATGTTCACATTCCAAGTGTGAAAAGAGATAAATTGGAAACCAAATCTGTGGTTGGTATCCTTTTGGGGTACAGCAGTAACTCTAAAGGGTATCGAATTTATAATTTGGAGACAAAAAAAATTCTGGTTAGCAGAGATGTGAAGTTTGATGAGTACTCTAAATGGAATTGGGAGAAGAGTCAAGCAGAAGGTTCAAGTAAGGTATTGCCTGCTGAAGATAGTTTGGAAGATGAAAATTCAAACTATGATAGTGATGATGATTTTCCAATCCGAGGTACTAGAACCTTGGATGATATTTATGCAAGGTGCAATATAGCTACATTAGAGCCTACACAGTATGCTGAAGCTGCTAATGTTGAAGGATGGAAAGTTGCCATGCAGGAGGAGATGAAGATGATAGAGAAAAATCAAACTTGGCAGCTTGTAGACAAACCAGAAAATCAAAAGATTATTGGTGTTAAGTGGGTTTATAGAACCAAACTCAATCCTGATGGTTCTATAAATAAACTTAAGGCCAGATTGGTGGTAAAAGGTTATTTTCAACAACATGGTGTTGATTTTTCAGACACTTTTGCACCTGTTGCAAGGCATGATACAATTAGGTTGTTGGTTGCCTTAGCAGCAAAATTGGGCTGGAAAATTTATCATTTTGATGTTAAATCAGCTTTTTTAAATGGGTTGCTTGATGAAGACATTTATGTCGACCAACCTGAAGGTTTTAAGGTTGCAGGAAGTGAAAATAAAGTTTACAAGCTTCACAAAGCCCTCTATGGCTTAAAACAAGCACCAAGAGCATGGTATAGTAGAATTGATGGCTATCTTCTGCAAAGTGTTTTTAAAAGAAGTGAAAATGAAGCTACTTTGTATGTTAAGTGGTTGAAGAATGAAGTGAAGCTAATAGTGTCCCTGTATGTTGATGATTTGTTGGTTATAGGGAATGAATCCAATTCTCTAAGTCAATTCAAGCAAGCTATGGAGAATGAATTTGAGATGACAGATTTGGGTGAAATGAAATATTTTCTTGGTATGGAGATTTTTCTGTCAAATGTTGGAATCTTCATTTCACAAAAGAAATATGCTTTGGAGGTATTAAAGAAGTTTCATATGGATAAGTGCAAGCCTGTTTCCACACCTCTGGTTGTGAATGAAAAATTATCAAAGGATGATGGTGATAATAGTGCAGATGCTTCTATTTATAGAAGTATAATTGGATGTTTGTTGTATCTTTCAGCAACAAGACCTGATATAATGTTGCTGCTAGCTTACTTTCCAGGTTCATGCATTCTCCAAGTCAAGTTCATCTTGGTGCAACTAAGAGAGTTTTGAGGTATATAAAGGGTACAACTGATTATGGTTTGCATTTCTTGAAAAATGAAAGTGGAGACCTCCAAGGATATACAGATAGTGACTGGGCTGGAAGTGTAGATGATGCGAAAAGTACCTCTGGTTATGTTTTCTCATTTGGCAGTGCTGTGTTCTCATGGAATTCAAAGAAGCAAGAAGTGGTCGCCCAATCATCAGCTGAAGCTGAGTATATTTCTGCTGCTGCAGCAACAAATCAAACTATTTGGCTAAGGAAGATTTTATCAGATGTGGGACAATTTCAAAGCAAAGCTACTGTCATATGGGTGGATAACAAATCTGCTATTGCTATAGCAAAGAATCCAGTCCAACATGGAAGAACCAAACACATCAAGGTTAAATATCATGCTATTAGAGAAGCTGAAAAGTCAAAGGAAATCAGTTTGGAGCATTGCAATTCAGAAAATCAAATTGCAGATATAATGACTAAAGCTCTTTCTAAGGGAAAGTTTGAAGAGTTGAGGTCAATGCTTGGAGTATTCAAGAAAAACATCAAGGAGGAGTGTTAGAAATTGATGTTCTTCTTAAGCCCATATCCATTGTGATCCAAGCCCATCCATTGTAGGATCCCTCCATAACATTTTGTATGTGATACACTTGGCTTGTTGCAAGTATCACACTTTGTATTATTGCATGTAGTTTCCCTTACCACTTGTATAGATGCATGTACTTCCTTTACCACTTGTTATGTTGCATGTATTTCTCTTGACACTTGTCTTCATGCATGTAAGCTAAGTAGTTGTTCCTTCTACTATAAATAGGAGTTCACAATGTACCTTGTATCATCAAACAATTAGCAACATAACTTCTTCCTCCAAAACTTTATTGTCTTTCTAGTTTTCTAGTTTCTCTAACCTTCTTCTCCACCACTTTATAATAGCCTTTGTTTTTTCTTACAGCTTTACTCCCGACCCTCTCTCGGTCTCCCCAACAAGATCTTCAATTTTTGAGCTTTCTCATAAGTTTTAGGCTAAGAAGACAACAAATACACTTTATAAACTATATTTGATAGGCCCTTATATCATCTTAGATATATAGCAACTGATGTTAGATTAGATTCTTAGTCCATTTATATGGAGAAAAACATAGTGAGTAGGAATCATGTTGATAGGTTACTTTATCTCATATTTGTGTAGAAGATTTTGGTGGGATTTTTTTAAGAAAAAAAAAATGACCTTTCATTTTCAGACTAGATTTAATTTTATTTAGAAAATTTCAAAACTAATTAATCTTTGAGGTGCTGATAAGATGCATTGCAACTTGGCTTTAGCCTCTGCATGAGGCATTGAGCTATAAGCCTATAACCATTGTGAAAGAGACTGGTTTGAAAACTTGTGACATCTCTCTGAAGTTCCTCTTATGTAAGAAGTGAAAATGAAAGCTCATTTAACTTCAAGTTTCATTGACCTTTCAAGTGGTTCAAATACAATCACATGGGAGAGAAAGTTCAGTTGACTTGATTTATTGATGTAGAGAAAAAAAAAATCCTTTTGAATTTGACAACCATGTAATTCAGATGACTGGTGTATGTATGTGTACAAGCTTCATTTTGAATAATTCAAAGCTTTATATACAATTATTTATTCAAAAATTTTATGACTAAACTCTTCGATAATGTTATGTTTGCTTTTGTAAGACTATGAAATGCTAGCAACTTGATCTGAGCTTGAATATTGACAAACTTTTTTGGTTGCAGATAATGGCATATCTTTTGATATCATCAGCATCTTCAGCAATTCCACTAACAAATAGAATGAGGGAAGGTGCAGACAATATATTTACAGATGCTTCAGCTGCAGCCATCAGCATGTCGGTTTTCGCGTTCTTTTGCTTAGCAGTATCAGCAGTCATTTCTGGCTTTAAACTATCAACTCAATCTTATAGTTATATTTGAACAACTACAACAAAATTCTCCATTTATTGTTTCATACATCAATTTACTTTTCTGTAAATCATCACATTTATCTGTATATCATTCTTGTGAAAGGGAGTCAGGCTCAAGATTCTCCTCCCTTTGGTTGTGTATGTTACAGTGAAAGATTATGATATTGATTTGATATACAAACACAAATAGAAATAATATATAATTTTTTCAACTTGAGATTCTATTGCCATTTTTCCTACGCATACAACAAAAGAATAATAGTATTCATCAGTTAATACTCATTTTTTGTATATCCTTGTAAATATTGATGATTCTTTGTTTCTATTCCTATGAATAGAAGAATAACTAAAATCCTACATTCTATACAAAAAGATATGCAACATAATATATGAAGCTGTGGTCCCAGATTTAGAAGTCTTTTGACAGAAATGACTGAAGGAATGAATCATCCTTCCTCTCATCCTTGGCCTTTAAGTATCCAGCATCTGAGTATTGTGAATGATTAGCCGATGAATATCCAAAATTTCCATTACCCTGCAACATGTCCGGTCGAAATGATTCTTGATTTCCGTTTGTAGGCAGCCCGGTCTTGTTATAAAATGAATTTGTGAAACTTGATGAATTAGAATAACAATTCACTGCTGAGGGCCTAATAGGCGCCGGTACGATGGCATTGTTCATAGAATTTCTGTTCATGTTATAACCTGCAGAACCGCGCGCAGCTGGTACGTCATGGTTGTGTTTCCCTTCGTAAGTTGTGATCACGGCTTTGATATCATGTGCAGCTCTTTCAACGTGTTTTCGAACTGTACAACCATGGGCAGTGCATTTGTAATAGCTCCTGCAGATTTTGAAAAAATGAGTAAGTTAAGGCGTTGGCAATTATAACACTTGAAATGTATTTATAGCTCTAAATTGCAGTCCGCAATTTCAATTGAAGCCACAATACAACAGTTTTAGATGTGTCTGTAAGGACATCATAACAATAATTGTGGCTGCACATTTGCATGCATTTTAGCACAATATAAAGGTTTGCAGTGTAACCGCAATCACAATTTAGAACCATTGACTAAAGTTTTGTGTTTTTGTCAATTAATTACCTTGCATTTGGGTTTCCTTTAACAACTTTCTGTCCATATTTCCTCCACCTAAAGCCATCATCAAGTATATCGATTTCACTTGTAGTTTGAACTACAACTCTAGGTTCTTTAACAGTTCTACTAGCCGAGGCAGAATAGACATCATTTTCATTATCACCCTTCCTGCAACAATAAGAATTAGAATCACAATTAGTTCCATTTAAACTAAGTGTACTATTAAATCTCATTCTAAAATCATATAAATGAAGTTGTTAAACTTAGTTTGCTTATCTTACCATCTTTTGGCCTCCGGTCCATTTGCGTCATCATTTCCTCCACCAGAATAACTGGTCTGTGATGTTTGCTCAAACTCTTCCTCTCCCACAGAAGCTGAAGAATCTTCTTGTATGGAAACATGATCCATCACCGATTGATCAGAAATTCCGGAGTTAGTGCAAGACGAAGATGGTTGAGAGCTTGTTCTTCTATTTGACTGAGGCTTAGGATGATTGTGAGTTCCCTTATATACAATTTCAGTAATTTGTCCATCCAAATCCTTCTCAACTTTCTTCTTCATTGAGCAATTCAAATGCGTGCACTTGTAATAACTGCGTGGATTTTCGCTTCCTTTCACTTGTTTCTGTCCATATTTTCTCCAGTTGTACCCATCTTCTGACCTCCTTTGTTCTCGAACGGATTGCGATGCATTATTGTAGTTATTGTTATTGTAATTATAATAACCAGATCCATTAACTGAGCTATTATGTGTTTCTGGTTTAATTAGTGCCAATTCTGAGGAAAAGTTCTGAGTTGGTTGGAATTCAGATTCCGATACTGTCCTTTCGGATAAAATATCGTTTTGGTTTGTAGGTTCATTGAATTTCCATATGTTTTGTTTCTTAGCTTGTTCCTGCTGTTCAAGTAAAACAATAATTTAATTTAATTAGAATTATAATTATAATTATAATACAGATTTAGATTAAAACTATATGATATGAATGACAAATTCAAAGGTATTATCAATAAACTAAACCTTATTTTACTGTGAGATTTTGTGACTATTCAACATGATAATCATTGTAATATCGTCTATTAATTTAATTATCAAAGCATAGAAACATAATTGAAATATTTTCAACCAATACTTGAGAATGAAGATGCTTGTCAATTTTTTAGCCATCTTTGAAATATTCAACATGTGTTTTTAATACTAAAACAAGAAAAAGAAAACAAAAAGATAAGAACAAACAAAAAGATCATTTAAAAGGACATAAAAAACTGCAAACAAAACTAAACTGACCCCACAAGCCAATAATGTTAGACCAAATATACGACACACAAAATGATACTCCCTCCGTCCCAAAATATAAGCAAAAATTAGTCAATGAAAATTGATGTATTTGCTTTAAAATTTAGTCCAGATACATTCACTTTTGTTGACCTCCTTTTACTTATATTTTGGGACGGAGTAGTACTTCTTTAAGACCCTCTTCCGATAAACAACTTAATTAGAAACGTATCTTATAACCAATTATCATAGAAGTTCTTATGTATAAGCTATTTCTATGACAAAGGATACGGTTAAAACTGTTATGGAGTAACAGAGTTCGAATCTCAACTCATGCATATATAATATCATGTCTCTACCAGTCTTACCAATTGAGTTAAGTTCATGGACATCATACAAGTTCTTATGTATAATCTATTTCTATGATAAAGGATAAAGTTAAAATTGTTACCATATAAACTATAAGTTGTTTTCATCTTCAAACCTTACAAAAATAAGCTAAAAACAGCTTATGAACAAGTCATAAGCTATTTCCATAAATCTTTCAAACAGTTGTTTATGCTAGTACATAAGCTAAAATAAGCCAAAACACACAAAGATTAAGTCATAAAAAAAAGTGCTTACCAGTTGAAACATGTCTGAGGAAGATTGAAGAACAGATTCAGGCTTTGTTTGAGTTGGAAAAGAGAAATCAGAGTAGTTTTTCACATCTTTCTTATCACCTTGTTGTTGCTCTTCTTCCTCTAAACTGTTCTTATTCCAGTTAAAACTCTGATTAGCAAAAGCCTCAGTAGTTGGAGAAGCAAAAACCTAAAACATAAAACAAAAACAACCCACAATTAGAAATGTCATAAAAATTGATACTTTCATAAACAAAAAAGCATGAAAAAGTTAAAAACTTACATTTGGAGAAGAAAGAAAGAAAGGTGAGATCAAAAAATCAGATGGGCTGAAAGTAGATGAAAAAGGTAGATGAAAAGAAGGTGATTGAGAAAGAGGAAGAGAAGGTGGTTGAACAGATTTGAATTTAGGAACATCATTAAATTCAACAAGGTGATTAAGACTATGATTATGATTATGATTATGATTATTATTATTATTATTATTATTAATATTATTATTTAGTTCAGAAGTTTCCCAGTTACTATGATGATGATGATGATGTTGTTGTTCATCCATGGTCATGTTATGTTACTGTTTTTGTTGGAGAAATGAAAGAATGAGAAAAAATTTGTGTTTATGTTAGTCAAAAGAAGAATTTTATAAATGAAGTCTTTTGTTAAGTTATGAAATGATGAAGAAAAGGTTTGAATATATATATTGAAGAGAAAATGTTTTTGATGATGTAAGAAAAGGAAACAAGAGTGGTGTGATATAGAAAAGGAGAGAGGTGAATGATTGTTGGAAGGAGTAACAAAAGTCATGCAATATGTAGTTTCTGAGAAGGTGAAGATTTGTTTGACCGTGGAATATCAATAACTATACTTGGTCAATAGTCAAGAAATTGTGGCTTTGACTAGCCTTAAAGAGAGAGAGAGAGAGAGCCATGTGGATTATCTTTTAACTTTTAACTAAAGAGGGAGGGTTATACTTTATCACAAAAGAGTATCATATATGTCAAGTTGATTTTTTGCTTGATTTTATATTTTTATCAAGTTAAAATACAGTAAATGTCTGTAAATAAAAATACAGTAAACTTTTTTATGGGCACAAACTCAAATATCCTTTATATATTAACACAAAATACTTTGCAACAATAATTTTCCCTCCAAAACATGTCATAATCCCGCCTAATTGCACTTAAGTCCGCCTAATTGCACTTAAGTCCACCTAATTAACTTCACCATTAAATTAATGAGTCCGCCCAAATGCTGCATGTGACATTTCTCTGGTTCCAAAGAAATTGCCCAATCCTAAATTTTCATATACTGTAATTAATTTCCAACAAAAAAACCTTTTAAATTGTTTTAATTTTTAACAACTCAATTCAACCCTTTCCAATTTCCCGTAAAACACTTCACATTCCAACAAAAAAAACACCTCTTCAGATTCTTGATCTTTTAATTACCAATTCCATTAGTACTTCTTAGAAAATGATGAGAATAAGAGTTTTGTTATCTCTTCCTCTTTGCATAAAAAAATATTCTCTTCTCCTCTACGCTATAGTCCATACTATTTATTCTCCTTTTCTTTTGTGCCCCACATTTCGTTCACTGGATGCACCATAAATTGTGGCCATGAATACAAAGATAAGAGAAAGAGCTGCTAGAGATATCACGGCCAAATTATTAGTTTCAATTTTTTATTCTATTTCCATTTTCTTATTTTTGTTATTGTTTCTTCTTTTCTTGAGTTGCTTCTTAGTTTTTACTCTATGTGTATGGTTGAATATTTCTTAAAATATCTATCAATGATTTTTGAGTTTTGTCTTTGCTTTGAAAATATATATAATTTTTAATTTTAATTTATAATCACTTCATTTATTATCAGGATATATGAAAATCATGGGAGTTGCTCAAGAATTTCAAAAACATTTGGAAGTTACAGGCCATCGACCTTTCAGACTTTCATATGAAGTACTATGTTTATGATGTTTTTATAGGAAGTATCAATGTCCATTTTCATCCATCACTAATACACTAATACTTTTTCTGGTCTTTATCTTCGTGAAATGTTTAATGTATTTGATTTATAACAAGGGTTGAATACATCTAATATTCTATGAACATAAAAAAAAAAAAAAATTGTTTTCATATTATAAAGACCGGATGAACTATTTTTCAATGAGACACAAGATTTTTGTCCATTGTTTGGATATCTAAATATTTGTCCATTGTTCTATTAGTTTTGCTTTTTGTCCGGTGTACTCAATTAAATCTGGACAACATATTTATTTTTATTGCAAGCTGCCTAAACTATTAAAAAAGTATTGAATGGTCAAAATTGAAACATTAATCCCTCCCGTGAAAAGTACATGGTAGAGGATGTTGGAATATTTTACAATATTCCAATAATATTATGTGGGCAAATATCTTTATATAATTATATTAGCTATTTATCAATTAGGAGCCTTAATTGATTAAGTGATCAAATAAAGTTAAAAGGCTAATTAGATTTCTATTTAGAATTAATTAAGTAATTAATTAATTGGATACGGGCTCAATATGAGTGGATGTCAGGATGGCCCATTTCGGAATAATGGGAACCCTAATTGGCCATCACACTATATATAGGCTATGGTCCCCAATATACCGGACACACCGCATATCGACTCTTCTCCCCATCTGAAGAGTCCTAAAGGCATAAGGAGTCCTGGTTGAGGAAGAACCATACAAGCCAACGGATGCTCGTCATCCGTCTCTCTCTTTGTGTGTCAGGATACTCTGCGGTTAGTTCATCTGATGGATTCGTCATCCAGGTATTCCTAATACTAATCCTTGATAAATCAACATGTCGTAGATCCTGTTTCATATACATGTTCATGTTTATTAAGCTTCCGCACTAAAATAAGATTATGGATTTAATCTTTGTTATTAAGAGCATGTATATGATTAAATTATTAAGTTAATTCCAACAAGTGGTATCAGAGCAGGTCTTCGTGTTTAATTTATTGGGATTATCTTCGGTTTTGCCTGAGCTATATTCACATATACTATGGTTTAATTTCTCCCGTGACCCTTCTTCATATGAAACCAGATTATTTTATTTTTTTTCATTGGGTGATTTTGTATTTCGGTTTTATAAATCCAGCGTCGTGACAATATTTTTAATCCATGATTAAGTACGATGTTTTGTAGTGGCAACGTTCAGATTCATGCTTTGTTTTGAAAAGCAAATTTTTGGTTGATATATATTTGACTAATTATGAATGAATAGTTATGTGTCAAATAGATGCAGACTTAATTTTATCATGGTGTGTATATATGGCTTATGGCTCTAGGTCGCCGTTAATCAGAAATAAGGTTCGGTGTTGCAATTTCTTTATGGTTATTGCAGTTTTGGTTATTTGAGATATATATTGTCTCTTTTTGGTTCTTCCTGTATGTATGTGCCTTTGCTACGATCGTAAGTCCATCACCGTCATGCTTAATTTGAGTTGTTTCAAAATTCAGAATTCAAATTAATTTGTTGTTGCCATTAAAGGTCATATGTATGTGTGATTACTATTATCTGGTTTTGTCAATTCATCACGCATTTAAACAGGACAATTTTTTGTTTGGTGAATTGGTATTGAAGCAATTTTTTTTCACCAAGTGTAATTCTTTGGTTGACTTATTTTCAGTTATAATGATAAACTGATAATATATATAATATATAAGTCTAATTTGTTTCTTTTGGTTTCAATTTTGAAACAAATCTTCATATTTGATGCGGTTTCCAAATATGGCTATTATTTCTATATAATTTTTAATTGCATTCCTTATAAGATCAGATCTTCTATGTTTAGTTTGTTCTCATATACGGTTATTTTTGGTGTTAATTAACCAAGTCTCTCTAATTTAATTAAATTCAATATTCATATTTGTTATTTTGAGAAATTATGGTAGTAGCTTTACGGTTAAAATAAAACTTCGGTTGTGATGAATATTGAAATTTTGGTTTGGTACAAAGGTTTGAGACTCGGTTGATAACTGAAATTTTGAGAAATAAAGTATACGAAGATTTGGTAAATATATATATTTGGTTATTATAGAAATTAATAAGGATTCTCAAAATACTTTGATTAAATTTGGTATGTACAGAAATTAAAGTTTGATTCTTTAAATTTTGGGAAAATATAGATTCCATAATAATTTGTTTAATTACAAATATATAAAGTTTTTTTTTGGTTTCCTTCTATTTTGGAAAATACAGTTATAGAATTCTATTTAATTATTTAAAGAATCATTGAGTATATGTGAATAAATTGTTGCATGAATATTCTTTGGTATATATAAAGATTTAATTTTATTTGAAATTAAATATTTGGTTTATAGCATGATTATAATGTTTGAGTTAATTGTTATTAAGTTTCTACAATAATTTTCTTTTATCATGCTCTTCGGATATATTTCATGCTAATTTAGTTTGCTTGTGAGTTTGTTCTCACACTAAGGGATGTCATTTAATCTTTTGATTATCAGGTGACATCATAATGAATAAGGTCTACATTTTGTGAGTAGTGCCTTGTAAATTTAAGACTTTTCCCATTTGATTTAATAAATTGTTAGGTATTTTGACTGAGTTGGTTGAAACAACATGTTGCAAAAGTAACCTCTGTTGCGTAGATTTGATTCAGTTAGAATCACATAAGGATGTATAAAATTATTCATACAAACTATTTTGGTTTACCAAAAGGTAGACACAGTTCGGCCGAATAATTACATGCATATATATTCAATTTATTAAATTGTCTAGTAATTTTGATTGAGTTTGTCGAAACAAAAAGTTGCATAAAGCAACCTCCGGTGAGTAGACTAGATTCAATTGAAATTATAATAGATGTAGTATGAGATTATTCATGCGAGCTGTTACAGTCGGCCAAAAGGAAGACGTGCAGTTTGGTCGAATAATATACATACCTGTGATGGTAAATGTGTAGTAATTATTAAGTTTATCCATGTGGATAATGGTTGGTGTCAAAGACGCACATTATTTGACAGGACTTATTACTAACATTTGATCATTACGTTGAGAGTACCGCTTGCAGTTAATTCTTACAATCAAAGATTGGGGATTGATGGTGCGTTTGGTATCTTGTTTGTCTTATAATTTACAAATAAAGAAGTGCACATCTCTATATTAATTAACTGACGTGCCTAATAAAGTCGTGTTAGTGTAGATCCATACAAGTATTTAGTGGATTGCATTCACACTTATAATGGTAAACATGTGACGATTATAAGGATTTATTATTTTTTAATATTGATCGTCAGTGTTTGATCATTGTCATGAAATACCACTAGCAATTGATGTTATTTTTTAAGGGTTTGACATCAATGGTGCATTAGGTATTTTGGTGAGTAATTTTTTTTTAGTTCTCTATAAACTAATATAGTTTATGTATCTGCAAAATTATTTTAGAATTTTAAATTCTTAAAATTCTAGCGCTTAGAAATAAAGGAAGAACATTGTGTTCTTGGATCTAAACTTATGTCAAGATGGAGAAACTCAAATTCTCTCACTATTCGGTAACTTTAAAGTGAGACTCAAGTATAAAAGGCGAGTATACTCCGAATGACATAGGTCATGATCATAAAGTTTTGAATCCCAGAGACATTTGAGGTATTATTTAAGATGACACAATTTTTTGTCATATTTTCTTTGCTTAAATTAAAGTTTCTAAAGCAATAAAGCGAAAAATAAGCTCTCGTCGGAGAGATAATATTTCATTCGGATTATTAAGCAAAGAAAATCTCAAGGGCACATTAGGTAACTATTTAATCTTGATAAAGCGATATAATTTTGACAATCAAGTTACTTTGTCAAAAAATTTAGCATATAGTGTTCTATTTGCACAATTAGTCTTATAACTATTAAAGTTAGAAATGATTCTTTAATAGAATCATTTCATAAAGTGTGCAATAAAGAAACAGTTGAAGCAAGAGAAAATAAAATAGTGTTCATTATGTAAATACCTCAAAGGATAAAGGCAAATAAAGAATAATAAGAAAATTTGATCTAAACTGACAAATTTCCAATGATGTTGAAAGACACATTAATCTGGCGGGGAAATAAGTCGGTGAAGATTGATGGTTTTTCAACTATTTGTTAGATTTTTGTTATTAAGTTATATTTGTATTTAAGAGACAATTTGGTGAATCATCATGTGAATTAAGTTTTGTTTTAATGTTATAAATTCTTTATTATTATTTTAAACTAGAGATTCAATTTGTTTTTTTTTTTTTTTAAATACAAATATTATTATAGTCAATTCAGTTATTACTTGTGACAATCTAAAATTGTTAAAAATTTTGAGAAATATAAACTTTGGTCCCATGTTAATGAACATTATGAGACGGAAATTGCAAAGTCTCTTGAAGATATTGAGTTTGGGGGAGAGATATGGTAAAAGAACAAAATTGAGTGAGGAAGAATTGATTCTAAATCAATTCATATAGTTACTATTTATATAGTAAATTTGGATCCTCATAAGGACATTAGTGTTCTTTCTCTCAATTAAGTTAAGAGATTAATTCATGAAGATCAAACTCAATACCTTCAAGAATTAAAGTATGAAGTGTCATAAAGTGTTGACTGAAAAGAGAATTCATGTTCGTTTTATTTTGAAAACTCTATTAGGACAGTCACGACACTTGTTACTTATTATAGTTTTTGGAGCTAAATAAGATGGATATCAAGATAGTGTTTCTTAATAACAACATTAAGAAACACAATAAAGTGCAATCAGATGAAACTTTATGTCAATAGACACAAAGTAGATAATGTGCAAACAAAAGAAATCCATCTATTTGTTAAGAAAGTTGTCTCATTATTGATACCACAAAAGTCTCTCATAAGGTGATTGTCTCATTTGGTTTTGAGATGTATATTTTGGAGAGATGTGGGTTATACAGGTTCAGTGGGAGTATGCTTATATTTCTTACAGTTTAATGAGTCGATTTTATTTTATTTAGTCAACAGTGATATACGATTATTGTGCGGAACCAAGAAATCACTAACAAAAGTTTAGTGACAAAAGATCTTGGGCACATCTCTTTTGTATTAGGCATTTTGATACTTGGAATTTTCAATGTATCATTCGGTTATCACAAAAGAGGTATATCAATAAAGTTGAAAGTAAATTCGACATAAGATCAATAAACTAAGAGACTGCCTTAATTATAAAGGGAGACTATCTAGTCTCAATCATTGTTCAAAAGAAAAATCTGGAAATTCAGAAAATAAAGTATTTTCATATATGCTTCAGCTTTGAGAAACTTATGTATGATCTTATTTATATGCATCCGGAAATAGCTTATATAAAAAGATCATTTGGTAGATACTTGAGCAATTCATAATTTGAATTTGTTGAAAATAGGCAACCATAAGGATTGTTATAGAGAACAATAATTTGTGCTCACATATCGGAGATCTAACAATTTGGAGATCATTAGGATGTTCGACTCCGATCCTTTTAGAATGTCTATATTTAATGGACATTCTAACTCAAGAAATGACTATTGGTATTTATGTCACTTGGTTGCATAAAGTAAAAGGTTTTGAAAGACAAATTAAGTTATATTGTGACATAAATTAGTCGGACAATGTTGTTGTTGGATGATAGAACATATAGAGATAAAGTTTATGCTAGCTGACTCACTAATCAAAGACGTAACACCTAAGGTCTTTCATATTATTTTTGTCACTAAGGATGTCTTGGATTAGTGAGAGTCTCTAATTTGTTATGTTCTAACTTTGGTATTGATAAAGATACATGTTTTGTTAAGGTTTTCTGCAGAAATAAAGTTTGAGGTTATTATTGTTATAACAGGTTATGTATCTTTGGTGCAAATATTGAATTTGCAAACTTCAGTTTGATCTCACTAAAGTTTTCAGTTGGACCAGTTGGAAATAGGCATGATATAGAGATCACATTGCATGAAATTTCCATGCCACTCATCCATATCAGATCTATGTCGTCAAGTACATTGATGTGGTGGTCGTCGGGGTTCCGTCACGTTATACGTCAGTGACGACAGCCGCGGTGGTCCCATTATTGGTGTATGAGATGGACCAGATTGTAAAGTTGAAATCTAAAGATAAATAGCATTCGGATGCGCGCCTAAGGAACAATGATATAATTATAACGATATGTAGCCCAAGTGGGAGATTGTTGGAATATTTTACAATATTCCAATAATATTATGTGGGCAAATATCTTTATATAATTATATTAGCTATTTATCAATTAGGAGCCTTAATTGATTAAGTGATCAAATAAAGTTAAAAGGCTAATTAGATTTCTATTTAGAATTAATTAAGTAATTAATTAATTGGATACGGGCTCAATATGAGTGGATGTCAGGATGGCCCATTTCGGAATAATGGGAACCCTAATTGGCCATCACACTATATATAGGCTATGGTCCCCAATATACCGGACACACCGCATATCGACTCTTCTCCCCATCTGAAGAGTCCTAAAGGCATAAGGAGTCCTGGTTGAGGAAGAACCATACAAGCCAACGGATGCTCGTCATCCGTCTCTCTCTTTGTGTGTCAGGATACTCTGCGGTTAGTTCATCTGATGGATTCGTCATCCAGGTATTCCTAATACTAATCCTTGATAAATCAACATGTCGTAGATCCTGTTTCATATACATGTTCATGTTTATTAAGCTTCCGCACTAAAATAAGATTATGGATTTAATCTTTGTTATTAAGAGCATGTATATGATTAAATTATTAAGTTAATTCCAACAGAGGATCCATTTCCCATAGTCATAGTTATGTGGCAGATAAAGAGTTTCTCTAATAATAATTTTACATCATTATATTTCAACAATAATATAGTGAAAAGAAATTTATTATAAACATATATTTTGTGGAGCTCAAATAAAAAACAATGTTTATTGTAGAATCAGGAGAATTGTGGAGTACTTATTTTGAAACAACTATGAAACTTTTTTCCAATATTTGACTTCAACTAATTTGAAAGAATGATATATCTGACTTCTTCAATTTGACATCCTCTCTTCCCTTCATTGTTCTTTGTTTTTGAATGTAGGAAGAACATCATCAATTCATTACTTCCAAATTTGAATCAATGTTACACATTAATCGGTTAAACCCTTCAAGAAATCGTGAGGGATGGATTACAGACAATCAGTACCAAAATTTTGCTTACCAGATGTGTTGCTTTGCTTTAGTGTTTTAAAATTTATACTTTTTTTATGAACCATAGTATAATAGACATATTGTTGTGCAAAATTTTGTAATCAATTTTTTTGTCAATCTTTAACATTTATAAGTTTTATTTTATACACATAACTTTGCTTCAAATTTTTTTTAATACACATAAATTTTAAATTAAATAACTTTGCTTCAATTTTTTTTTAATACACATAACTTTTAAATTAAATTTATATACTTACCCATAATTTGTCCCGTGCATCGCACGGGTATAAGTACTAGTTTTTTCTTAGGAACACTCACAACAAGTGAAAAAAATGAAAGAGAAAAGAATTTACGTGACAAATTTAATTTTCTTTAGATTTTTTGATTTTTTGATTTGTGTGTATATAACTAAATTTTATGCCCAAATAATTGTGTCTATTAAAATATTAAATACTTATTTTATATTTTTGGAGGCTTAAGACAATTTGTCTTAATGCCCTCCTTCCTTTATCGCTGAGCCAGCACTCAGTGGCGGAGTTAGACTAAAATGTCTGGGAGGGTCGTGGCGAAGTAAAAAAAAAAATTGTTTTAGGGGCGATTTATATATAGAGATCAAATTACACATGTATAATATTATACTATTCAATATTTGAACGAATACAAATTTAACAATATACACAGTTGGGTTGAAAATTTGTATTATATAGATCGTTCAGTAAAATTTTAAATAAATCTAGAATAATTTAATGTTATTAAGACCTATCAAAATTAATCTATAAAAAAAAAAAACCTATCAAAATTACGCACTCTCTTCTTTCTACCACTTGGCTGGCTGACGCTTTTGTTAATTAACTTGAAACAAATTATATATAACGTAACTTTGAAAAGAAAATATATATATATACATACCTATTAAAAAATGAAAATTTGGGGACGGGCCGCGGCCCTCCCCAGCCCATAGGGAGCTCCGTCCCTGCCAGCACTAGACGGTCCAATTAAGTTGTCCTTAGTATGAAGTTTGTTAAGAAAAAATCTCCAAACTAAAAAGAGATATATTTATAGAGGAACTAAGTTATTTCAAATAATCGCCTTAAACAACAAGGAATTTGTCTGAGTTAACAATTGATCAACATCATTAACGGAGTGTCCTTTTTTTTTTTTTGAAAAGACCAAAATGAGATATATATATACCAAAAAGTCTTCTCAGCACAAGACGTACCAAGAGAGACTAAAGTAAGTTACAACCAAAATCAAAAAGAAAACCAAAAGAAACTATACAAGGCCCAAACAAAGCATAGGACTAGACCACCAACTATGACAGTTTAAAGCTAAAGTACTACTCGTTGCTTTCAACCACCTGAATGAAAAAGTTTTGATCTTGTCCAACATAAAAAGTAAGGAATTCGCCGAGCCTCTAAACAATCGATGGTTTCTTTCGGTCCATACAACCCACACACAAGCAAGCCAAATGAGTTGCATAAAAGAACGTCGTGCTCGAAGACCACCCGCTGAACCAGTAAACTGAACGAAATGATCTGAAAGCAACGGAGTGTCCTTTATCGACATCAAGACACCATTCTCATTTATCTTGAGTGTGTACTTAAATAATAAAATTATCCAACACCAAACAACACTCTACCACCATTTCATCCTTCCCAAAAAATTTACCTTTGCCTATAATGTGTCACCCTTCACCACGACTCTCTCACTCCAAAGTAAACATCTTAGTCACCGAAAAATTCTTATTTAAGGACAACTCAAATAACCTTATAAATTTATCACACAAAAGCTCTTCCAAATCACACTTATGAAGTTCTATTTGTTCCTTTTGATTATTAAGGTTTTTACCTTTTAGTGATAAAAAATTATTCAACTTAACTATACACATAGATAGTACAAGAAATAACATCACAAATGGGTTCTATGGTGTAGTGGTTAGCACTCTGGACTTTGAATCCAGCGACCTGGGTTCGACTCCCGGTAGGACCTATTATATATTTTTTTTTCTGCATTTTTTAGTTTTACTCTTAAAAGTTTTAAAAAGAAATATAATTAATTCAACATAATCCATATCTTTTGTGCTTCATCGATCTTTAAAGCTAGGAATGAGGTAAGTATGTATGTGTAAAAAAATCTCTGTTTTGCTTTTATATTTCTGGGTTTTATTATATAGAGTTGACAACATGGTGTTTGATGAAATGCCCCAATGAAGTGAGGTTTATATAATTCTTGATATGTAGGATAATGGATTTATATTTTTTATTTCACATTGTTAATAAGATTGCATTATGACAACAAAAAAAAAAGTGATAATCAAACTTTGATGCAGGGTGTTATTATGAGAAAATTGGAGCAGTGTAAACTTTTTTATGTTTTAATAGTAGTATGCTGGATCACTTTGGAATACCTTCATTGGTATTGCTACTAATCAAGCTTTAACTGTGTATAGGATATGGATATGGTTAAGGGTAGTCTTAGTTATATAGGTTTGGAGATGTGATTTTAGGGTCAAAATTAGTAGGTTATGGAAAAATCAGTTAATTGGTTGGGTTAGCCAACCAAATTGCGAGCATCGCAATTAATTGTCTCATAACGTGCACAACACAATCACTGTAGTAGGGAAAAAACATCAGATGATGTTGAATTGAATTCGAATGCTAAGGCTTGTTAAAATCTTGCTAGCCTCTTACAAAGCTTTTAGCTGCACAATTTAGTTAACTAGAAGATCCACCCGTACGATCTACGAGTCTAATTAGCGATAAAATAAAATATGATAATTGCAAGAATAAAATGTACACGAAAAAAATTGATTAACATTGAGACGGTTGCTTGTTAATGACTATTTAGTTAACTATATATTAGTTTTTTTTTCCTAATATAATGTGTATATAATAGTATGGGTATTATGAATCAATATTACCAAAAATAACCGCCGACAATTATTTTTTTTTCTAAATATCAATATTACCAAAAATAGCGTTGACACTGTTTGTGTATTATGAATCAGTTTGGGTATGGAGTATAAGTTTTCTTAATTTAATTATATAATCATTCCTATCATTATTACCAATTATACCTCTAAAGTTTTTGTTGTCCTCATCGATCAATGAGTACTTAATTGCATTTTTTTATCATATATTTGAATTACTGATTTTATTTTTATTGTATTATATTTATATTATATTATTATATTATATCTCTTATATTCTATTATATTTACATTATATTATATCTCTTACTTGATTGCATTTTTTTATCAGATATTTGAATTACTGATTATATTATATTATATTTATATTATATTATATCTCTTATTTTTGTTATCATATTTTTATTACAAAACTATGTAAAAATAATAAATTAAACTTAGAACACAATAGCCGATCTATAAAACGACACTAAAATTTTAAACTTAGATTTTTATTATATATTTTTGAGCTAGTATTTGTTGTAAAAAGAAAGAGATAATAAAAAGAGATGATAAAAGATTTTTATTATATATGTTTTATACTGATGTGTTGTAAAAATCAAATAATGATGGAGATAATAAATTAAAAATGGATGGATATGATTTATTTAGTTTAAATGGTTGAGATTAGAAGAAGAGGTGAGGGGACCACATAGAAAAAGAGAGGAAAAATGGAATTAGGGTAATGCTTGCTTTTTGGAACAAGCTTAGATTAGAACTAGAACTTTGACCCATGCACCGCATGAGTCTAATTAGGTGTAATATGTAATAATAAAAAATAAAATACAAAAATTCTTAGAGCAATTTTAATAAGAGTAGTATAGGGAATTTCATGGACTAATTATTCTATATTTGTTTATGTGCTTATTTTATATTTTATATATTTTTAAAATAATTTTGGAACCCCGTCGTTTTGTTTACTTATTAAAAAAAATTGCTGATAACTAAAGGTTAAAAAATTGATGATAATTAAAGGTTAAAAAAAAATTAAAGACATAATCAAGAACATAAACTTAAGTAGACATCCATAAATAAATAAAAATTGTGATTAATTCCGCCGTTCAAATTTATTGAAAACGGGGTTAACATATTAGGATTGCTAAATTCTTTCATAATTGAAGCACATGATTTAGCGGTTGAAAGATTTTATTGTAAGTAAGGGATGCAGGTTCGATGACAAATCTGTATTTTTTTAATATAAAGCTGCAATAAAAAGAAAGATAAAATGAGAGGGGGAAAAATTTGGTTTAGGGTTAGCTTATTTTAGCAAGCTTATAATATAAGAAATTATTGGTTTTTAATTGTTTAAATTGTGCAATGAAAATTGATGGTGCTTAATTGTCGTATGAAATCTTTCCTATGAAAGTTGATGGAGCTTAACACTTTGTGGACATGATTTAAATCACAATTGGTCTGCTAGTGCATATTGTATCAATTGATCATCAGTTAATATTAAATCTGCAATGTTAAAATCAAAATAATGAATGTGATTAGTGACATGACCATGGTTGTGTTTGGTTGTATTGCAAAAAAAATTGATTTAGTAGAATTGAGTTTGATAATAACTTTCCAAATTACACGTGATAATAACTTTCCAAATCTCACATGATAATTATTCTCTAAATTTATGATCCGGTAGAAAAAAAATATTGATCAGGAAAGACATAAAAATATTTCGTGATAAATAATATAGTCAACAATAATTTTAATATGATATACTTTTAAAATTGATGGTGCTTATCAATTATTGCACATAATTTTAATCATAATTGGTATACTTGCCATAGTGGTTGGAAATATTGCCACCCATTGAAGGATTGCAGGTTCGAATCCTAGTCAAGACAAAATTGTATTATTTTTTAATAAAAATTGCAAGATAAAATGGAGGGAAAATAGAGAAAACAAATTAGGGTTTAGGATTTGCTTGTGTATACAAGCTTATAATATAAAAGATATAAGAGATATATGTTTTATATTGATGTGTTTTAAAAATCAAATAATGATGGAGATAATAAATTAAAAATGGATGGACATGATTTATTTAGTTTAAATGGTTGAGATTAGAAGAAGAGATGAGGGGACCACATAGAAAAAGAGAGAGAAAATGAAATTAGTGTAATGCTTGCTTTTTGGAACAAGCTTAGAATATAAGAGATTCATTGTGACAATAAGAGTAAAAAGATAGCTTAAGACCACATTTACCAAGCATACCTCTTGTATTTACGTTCTAAATACGATACAATTGTTTTGTCGAGATTGAAACAATTCTCTCAAATACAAACTTTATAAATGTTATTACTTAACGATAAATTATTACACTTGCTGATTTAAAAAACCGAACCACATCGCAATATCTAAAACCAAACCGTTAAGCTATATATACTCGTCCGTCCGACTTTAGGTTGTAGATTTGGCGACTTTAGGTTCTTCCTTCTTCTTTTTCGTTCCCTTGTTCTGAATTCACCATCTTGATTGAGTGATGTGTGCATTTTTTTTATTTTCTATTCCAACTCGTCGACTCGCTCTCTCTCTTTACCAACGCGCCAGATATTCTTCCATTGTTCAAGGTATTCTTCTGTTTTGTATGTTATTTGCTTCTAGAGAGATATTCGTTTATTTTTTATTTTAAAGGAACCTTGCCAGCCAGCAAGCAAGTCTCTAAGAAGGGAGGGAAGAAGCCAGGTAGGTAACTCATGTCGTTAAACAAGTCGTCTTTTTTGCTGTATGCATTTATTTGGTCATTGTTGGTTTCTTATTTGATCAGCACAACCATACCAAGGATCGGGGTTAAAACTAGTACAAGAGGCAAGAAAATTTACATTTCTAGGGAGGACATTGATTCAAAACCCTACCTTCATGCTCGATGGGATAACTGCTCAGGCAAGTTTTTCTTCATGTCTCAATAATGTTTCACAAATTTAGTTTCTATGTGCATGCATAGCCCATGGTGTGATGGCACACTAATTGTTTGGCAGTGAATAATTAATGTGACCACGACAATGGAATTTAATTCATCACACATAAGATCTTATTCTTAGCTTAATAGGAATATTGCTTACTAAAAACTAACTTCTTTTATCATCATTGCGGTGCACAAGAATGACCGGATATTGTTTTATCATAGTTAAAGGCAAGGCAGCATTCATCAGCTACACCTCTTGAAATACAAAGATTACATTTTCATTTCAATTATCTGATCGTCTTTCTCACCAAGTGCTTTGGATTTCTTCAATGACTTCAGCTCATCAATCAACTGAATCAAGCTATCGTAAGAGTGTCCGCCTTTTTCTATAGTCCTTTTGGCAGCATCACCGAGCTTTTTTGCTCTCATCCTCATTTCTTTGCTCTCTTTGCTGCTTCCCATCAAAATCCCCACAGCCTTCAGTATCTCTTCTCTTCTCACCAATGCCTCTTCACCAATGTCAAACCAAAACTTGTTTACTATCGTTCCAACTGGGACACCTATCTTCAAAACATCGACTAGCAACTTCTCATTGAAAAATTGCTCAGCAAACATTGGCCATGTGGTCATTGGCAAATCCGCATTCAAGCTTTCGAGAATCGAGTTCCAACCACAGTGAGTCACAATTCCTCCCGTTGAAGGGTGATCCAATATCAGAAGTTGTGGTGCCCAGTTCCATATGATGTACCCCTTTTTGCTTTCTTTCATTCATTCCTCTTCTCCATCTTCATCTTTTACCTTTTCTCTAACAACCCAAATGAAATTATGACCTGTATTTTCAAGTCCATAAGCTAGTTCAACAATCTGTTGATGAGAAAGCCTGGTAAGGCTTCCAAAACTTACATACAAAACAGACTCATTTGGCTTAGAATTAATCCAATTTATCAATTCTGACTCTTTTCCAATGTTGTGTCCCCTATTGGACTTTTCCTCATCATCTTTGTTAATCCATGCTGAAACAGGTCCTACACTCCAAGATTGTATTCCCATTGTAGTTTTACTAAGTTTCTCATAATCACTTTCAAGTTCATGAAAACTATTGTATAATATTCCATAGCTTCTTTTCTCTGATTGAAATATTGGTTCAAAATAGGTTGCAACAGAAATGTTAGTCCTTAACCAATCAGGAATCTGCAGAGGGTTCATCTGATATGAGGCAAACCCGGAATTGTGAACTTCTGTGTATCAGAAACTAAATTATCATGAGGTTTATACTTTCTGATAAAATGAGAAGCACAATTGGAGAAGTAGCTTGTGCTGGAATAGTAAATTCTTGGAATGCCAAGTTTTGCAGCTGAATCCACAGTCCAAGGATACATCATATCAGTGACTATACAATCTGGTCGAAGTTCTTGAAACAGAACCTCGATTGTATCTTGGAGCATCCATAATCCGTGGCCGATTTTACCACGTATTTCTGTTGAATTTGCATCTTTGATGTTTTCAACACTATCAGGGAGACCATTTTGAGCTGATGGAATAACCTGAATTGAAGTCAGTGTCTGAATTTTTGGAATGTTGAAGCATTTGCATGTGTAGTGAACATTAACACCATGCTTTGCAAATAGCCTTGCTGTGTCTATCATAGGAAGCATATGGCCAGGAGCTGCAAATGGAACAAATATTACATGAAGTTGGTTATGGGATTGTTGAAATTCCATTGTTATTGCTTCTGAAATCTATGAGATGGATGTTTGCGTCTGTTACTTGGTGTGAGTGGATATTGTAAGAAATGTCGGTCGTGCCTTTTCATTGATATAATCAGTCCTGTCTACATCAAACATATCTCCTAAAGATTCTCACACAATAATGAGTAATACTTTACGAGGTGAGATGAAAAGTTCAACTGGTTAAACTAGTTGAGTTAAGGGTTAAGAAGTTTCAGATCCAAGGTTCGAGTTCTGACAATGAGAAACATTAACATAACATTGTAATATACTAAATGAGTGTCACTTCTGACATCAAGTGGTGAGGCCTTAGTAATTGGAGTGAGACCGCGAGGTAAGTAAAGTCTAACTAATAAATTGTTTCATCCAAGTATCGAACTTTTGAGAACTTGAGTTGGGGGGTCTGCGGCAAATACTTGAACAAGAAGATGTGCACATAAATTTCAAAGTTGTGTGAACACACTAAGCTTTAGGTTTGATTCGCCCCCACCAGTTTATGCTAACCGCCGAATTCCCTTAAGTATACTTTGGAAACCATGATATGAATTGCACACATATCAAGAATATCGATCAACAATAGTTTACATAATAAAGTTCCTTCATTAACTCTTGTGCACTAGCAAGAAGATGTGCACATAAATTTCAAAATTGTGTGAACACACTAAGCTTTAAGTTCGATTCTCCCCCACCACCAGCGAAATCCCTACAGTATACTTTGGAAAACATGATATGAATTGCACACTCATATCAAACATATCGATCAACAATAGTTTATCGAATAAAGTTCCTTCATTGACTCTCATGCAGTAGTAAAATGAAGTAATGATTTAGAAATACTGAACGACCCGTTCTTTGGTGAAACTCATTAACCACTCGAGTTGACTTACTTGCTTAGTTGATACTCTCTCCCTCCGTCCCAAATTATAAGGGGAAAAAATCTCATTTTTTGTCCCAAATTATAAGGGAAAAACTATTTTCAATAATATTTTTTCCTTAATCTCATAAAATTAAATGTAAATTGCATTTATTTTTTTTTCTCTCTCTTTTCTCAATAAACAACAACCAATAAAAATTAGTTTTACATCTTCCCATGCAACTTTTTCCAAGAAAAACCCACAAAAACATATTTCAAATTATCATGTTTTATTTTTTCTTAATAAATATAATTTTTATTTTTTTCCTTATAATTTGGGACGGAGTATATTGTTTTTCAATAACTAGACAACTACTACAAAACTACTCTCATTTAATTAAATTAAATTATAAAGAAGTGGAATTGTAACCAAAAATAAAGAAGTGGAATTGTATTCTACTCAAATCGTTTTTTCTTACGTAACTAGTAAGTTTAACCCGTGTGCATCACGAGGTAATATATGGATATATTAAATAATTTTCTTTTCTTAAAAATAAATAATAAATTTAAAACATTTTTTTGGAAAAAAAATTAAATAAGAGAAACGCTTTTATTTTTAGCATGTAAAGAAGAATTGTAGGATATAAAAAGTTATATCAATAGTTTAGAACATATAATTATAAATAATTTGCATAACATTTGAAATATACATATTTATTGGTTGAGCTCTATTTTTTTTTTTTCTCAATAAGTTCTGGTGTGAAGCAAGAAACATAGAATTACAGATATATACTCTTCCAAAAAAATTATTTAATCATTCAAAACACAAAATAAAACGAAGTGGATTAAAATGTAAAGAGAAAAATAGATTGCAAATGATAATTGATGAAGTAATGTTGAGAAGTGGAGCTATTTTGGTGATAAGCTATTGTGTGAAATCTTTGGATTATTATGTTGATGTTTGAATGGTTTTTGTGATCTTTTGAGATTAATGAAAATCTTGGTTAATCCATTAAAGAACAACTTGAAGTATGATCTATCTTCCTTCCTTTGATGCATATTTGCTACATAAAATCCTTTTCTTCAACTAAGTTACTTGTAGAGAGCAAATCACCTTTTCACAGATAAAACTCAATATTATGAATCAGACATCCCTCTTTTAAAAATTGAGGTACAAAAGAATGACACAAAAGTTGTCCTAATTGGCATACAAAATGCCAAGTAACTTTCTATATTAGCAATAGTTCACCATCAATGCCAATGAGTCTAAATTAAGATCTATGGACTGTGGCACACAAGAATGAGTTGAAAAATATCAATAAAAGCTTGATAAGAAAAAAATACACAAGAAATGCCTTTAACTCACAATTTTGCAACAAATAAATGTACATGTGCTATGTATTTGTAAACCTGATGATGGAACCAAACTTCTATGCTCGCTTATCGTCTTGATATGATGTTAATCTGCAGTTCATACACTATATATATATATATATATCACCTTCGTAAAATGATTTAGTGTGATCTGAACACATCATGTGAAACAAAAGAAAGTTAACTGCTTGAAGAAAAATCGTCTTCACTTAGAAGAGATACGGAGGAGTATACCCTTGGCCCGTTTGTTGATGTTTGACTATCTTGTGACAGAAACTCGGAGGATTTGAGACTTGCATGTTGACCACTGTCCCTCTGATTGATTACTGTCGTTTGGATCGGAGTTTTTCCTTCAAGCATGCTCACTACCGATGACATCGATGGCCTAAGAGTGGGAGATGTGTTTGTGCATAAGAATGCCACATTAAGCATTCTCATGGTTTCCTTTGTGGAGTACCTTGAGCCAAGAAGACTTGGATCCACTAACTCCAAAATGTTCCCTTGCTCTTGAAGATCACAGGCCTTCAACAACGCGTGCAAATAGGAAGTAGAAAATAAGCCAAACCATAAATATAACAAATAAGAAATAAAGAGGATAAGTTTGGTGTTATGAGACCTGATTAATCATAAACTCACAAAGTAAAAAAGGAAGTTCAAACATACCCAATCCAGAAGATATGAAAACTCCTCCATTGGATTAAAATTTGTATTGCTTTTTCCGCTAACAATCTCTAAAGCTACAACTCCAAAGCTATATACATCTGCCTTATCAGTCAAGTAACCCCGCATAGCATATTCTGGAGCCATGTATCCACTATTGAGAAACAGTGAAACATAAGTGATTACAAAATATGCTGTATAATTTTATTTTTAACGCTAATAATAAAATAATAGCTAATTTTTAACGTTGTAGTGGCAAGTACTAACACTGTTCCTGCTATCCGTGTACTGATATGGGTATTCCCATCTTCATCAAGCTTAGCTAAACCGAAGTCAGAGATTTTGGCATTCAAATCCTTGTCAAGTAATACATTAGAAGCCTTAATATCCCTGTGTACTATTTTCAACACTGATTCTTCATGAAGAAATGCTAATCCCTTTGCTATGCCAAGACAAATCTTCATTCTTGCATGCCAATCCAAGTGCAGCTTCTGTTCTGGACGACCTATCCGAAATGAAAAGATTTTTAGTTACATCTTGATTTTTAAGTAGAAAACACACACACATTCACAAGGTATTATTGTTTACGAGGCATTCACCAAAAAGTGCGTGCGCAAGACAATTGTTTTCCATGTATTCATATACCAGCAGCAACTGCTTTCCTTCAATGCAACAGCCATAGAGCTTAACAAGATTTGGATGCTGTAAAGCAGATATCATTCCGATTTCATTAACAAATTCACGGTTCCCTTGATGTGATTTGGAGGAGAGTTGCTTAACAGCAATGACATCACCATCTGACAGAATACCCTACATTAAGCCATGGCCATGATTTTGAATATAAATTAGTGAAGATAACTTGCAAGATTGCACGTTTCATTAGCAGAAAACTTTTCTTAGAATAGACACAGGTTTTGTGGGATAAGTAGCATGATTTATCCATAGTTACCTTGTATACCGGTCCAAATCCCCCTTCACCAATCTTATTTGCAGGGTCAAAGTCATTAGTGGCTATTTTAATTTGTCTTAAGCTGAAATAACCAGTTTTGAGATCAAGAAGTTCTGCAACAGGAAGATTTACAATTAAATCACCATTCAGATTTTTAAAAATTGGTAAGAAAAGAATTACAAAAAGGCAAATTAGAAAGGAAAATAGTGAACCATACAAATTTCTAGGAGAAAAAAGTTGTGTTTACCACAATATTGAATCCAAATCAGTTTTTTCTTTAAATTTGTCCGCATTTTGTATCCATAGTTCCATACGGTAATTTTTATGCCTCCGGCATACAAATCATGTTTGTTCCTTATTTTATATTTTGGACTATAATCTTACCTTTCTCTCTTACATATTTTCTGCCAAGCAAACCCATCTTCCAAAGGGTAACCAATATCAATATGACAAGGATACATGATGCGGCTACAATTCCAACAATAACTCCAGCAGACAACCCTTTTGAATGATTTTTGAAGTCTACATCAAAGTTGAAATGCTTATAGAACATGTCTTAGCATGGTAGTTGATAGAAAGATGATAAGGAAAAAAAAACTTACTTGGTGTTACTGTGATAGCAGATATAAGAGGTCCATATACACCTCTGACAGGAATCGCATTGGTTCCTTTCCCTGCCCAGTATAAGTGAATTTCCAACGTGTTGTCATTGACTTCGACATCAAATTCCTTAGTGATGCCCTTTCCAACTCCACCAGCTTCTTCCATAATGTTAAAATCTTTCAAATATTTAAAACCCTGTGATGATGTAGCACTTTACGTTTATACCTTCAGTTTAGGACATTTAGCTTCTTCAAATACCAGATACTTTCTCCGTTCTTAAATATAAGCTAGTATTTGGTATTTCGAGGTAGTACAAAATATAACAAACAATCAAAATAATGAAACAAATTATTTTGATTCAGTACTCACTTGAATTGAAACATCAAATATGCGTCTTCCAAGACTGCTAAAAGTTTTGTCGTCTGAAAACATTATCTCAGCAAAATGGAGATTCACTTTATAACTTCCCTTCTCCATACAAAGGCCATAGTATTTAAGTGACATAGGTGAAAGCCGTGCGGTATTATAGTATTCTGAGCCATTAATATTCAAAGAATATGTATTTGATGCCATATAATTTGCGTTAACAATTCCCATATACACTCCCGTGCTGCTATAAGCCCATTGTCCTTCATTTCTAACAACAAAATTTGAAACGCGATCTGTTTGCAGATCTCCAAAATAGTGATTTCCATCATAATCCTCTTGAGGTCCTCCGCAATTTATGAACAATGAATTATCTTCAAAAACAAAGTGAAAGATCTAATCACAATTAACACCAGAAAGAAACTATCACACATGTTCCAATTGTTTACTAGATAAGATCAAAACTCACACTGAGGTTTTCCTGCGCAAGGAAGGTTCCTCTTCAAACAAAATGTTCTACAAGATTATGTTAGTTAGTTTCAATGGATTATTCAATTCAATTGTGATAAGCCAAGTGTAGAAATATGGAAAGAACTTACGAAGGTGTAGTGACCGATGAAGACGATTGGCTTGAAGCCAAGTTCCTTTTCAGCAAGAGTAACTAGTTAGCATAATAACATTGACACGAATGAAATGCTTATATAGTATTGTAAGACAAAGAGAACCTTACAGATTCAACTGTTGGCAGCCAGTTGCAGAAGACTTTGTAAAATTGTTGTAAGATAAATCTCTGAAATAAACCACGTCGTTAGATTGAATTTTAATTTCTTCATAAGTAACGCAATTACTACTTGAGATAAATCACAAGAGAGAAAACTAAACCAAATATATGGTGTAATTCTGCAATGCTAAATTCCTAGTGACAAGTTTAAATTATGCAATTGGTGAAAGTATAGTAAATGAAATATGCTAACATGTTAATTTTGAAGTTCAGTATCCAGTCTTGAATCGGTCCACTTAAAGAGTTATTCGTCAGAAACCTGCATCCATACAGAAAAGTTAAATCAATAAGAAAACATAGCAAATTTTCAAGATATATATATCCTCTTGGCTGATCTTCTGGTTAGTTAATGGATTAATGTTCACTTACATGTACTCAAGGTTTTTTAAGCCCTGAATTGAATTTGGGATTGAACCGGTCAACATATTGAAGCTTAGATCTCTGCGAAGTAAATTTACTATAATGTTAGGTAACGGTCTTATGAATCATTACACATATGAAATACCTCAAATTCCATAAACAGAAATTTTGGAATGTTAAATTTGACTCACAAAGTAACTAAACTTTCCATTTCACCAATGTAATCAGGAATAGGGCCTGTGATTAAGCAATTTCTCAATTCCCTGAGTCAGAAACATAACTACATTAAGAGCCGAAATGAATCATATTGTTCTTGACAAAATAGCTAAAAATGTTTTCAACTTACAAGAGTTGCAAGTTTTTGAAATCCTTTAGATTAGGAAATGTCATAGCTGATCCTGTCAAATCAGATATTCTCCTGTTACAAAGAAATTTTTCATCGGTGAGAAGGAAATATTCCACCATTGAAGATTTTATCCCACAACAATTGTACAATATATGCATAACCAATCACATGTGTGAATTTAGAAGTAGTTATGATTAAAGTCAAACATTTTTAATGATCTGACGATTATGATTGATTGATAGTGTAAAGTTTTTTAAAAATGCATAAGTACTCACAACTCCGTCAAAAGTTTCAACTCAGATATGGTGGAGGGAATAGGACCTTCCATAGATGTTCCCTGCATATTCCTATCAAAACATAAAATTTCATCAGAAAATAGGAACGATATTAAGCATAATGTAAAATCTTATTCTGAAAATTCTCCAGCAAGAAAAACACAGGTCATCGATGAATCAAAATGTATGTATACTAACAATCTGTCAAGTTTGGTCCAGTTCCCAATAAAACTAGGTATCTGTCCAGATAAACTGCTTCCATCTATCGTACTGCAGAAAATGCAAAGAAAGTTTTCAAAATTTAAAAGATACATACATATATAAGAGAAACATTTGTATCAGTTCATAATAATATCACTAATAATATCACTCACAAATCAGTGAGATTCTTTAGTTTGCCAAATGATTCTGGTATTATCCCTGTAAAATTATTTGAAGAAAGAAGCCTGCATATTCATTTAAAAAGATTATTAGCTATGCACAGAAAAAGCACTTTTGAAATAATTGATTAAGATTTGTTATGTGTTTCAAAATGAAAATAGAAGAAGAAAAAAACAGTCTTACAGTGTCTTCAACTTGCTCAAATTTCCAAGACTAGGAGGAAGTGGTCCACCTAGTTGATTATTTTCCAAGACCCTGTGAATATGTAAACAAACATTATCATAATAATAAGTATTAAATCTGTTATATGTAACATTTTTTAATATAACATCAAAATTAATTTTGTCTAACACTTACAGATCCTCCAAGCTAGCAATATCACCAATTTCTGTGGGAATTGGACCACTTAATCCGTTTCCCGAAAGCGACCTGAATCATAGTAACAGTAGTACATTGATCATTTGAAACACAAAAACATGGTAAATAATAAAAGCCACTTAGGTAAAGTTTAAAATGCTTCTTATTCTCAAGGAAAGTTTTTATTCCGGACTGGGCCAAGGCCCATCCGTGAGCTAGACCGGGTTACCCGAACTACACTTAACAGGTTGGACCATACAACGGACTCGCCCTAAAATGCACGTAATTACTGCTTGCTGGGACACGTGAACCGCCAGATTCTGCCGCCTAGCTATCAGCTAACACCTTTTCACAGTTCAAGTGTCCAAGAGAAGGTTCTAGGTTTCTCTAAACCCTAGTTCTCTTCAACATAAACCTGCATTATGGGCTAGGTTATGTATGTCTTATCTAACCCTAAATGGAGTACCTCTCACCTTTGGCGCCTACTGACTTGATCGTCGGAGTGTGTGCAGGTACCGCCCCTCCTTCACAACGCCGTACAACCACCAATGGTCATAAACCAACGACCGACTACAGTCTATCAGCTAGATCTCATGTCCGGAGAGGATCAGTATCCAAGTTAGCAAATTATCAATATAAAACAATTTAACTGGTTAACCACTTAAGCTAAGTTTTAAATCTGTTATTCTTCTAACAAAATTAAAAGAAAGTATTTTAATCTGAATTTCGCACTAGCCATAAAATTGAAAGTTCTTGACTTATGCGTAAATAGAATCACAAAATACGCACGGAGCAAAGGTAATGACAAACTTACAAAACAACTAGAGAATTGCTAGCAAAAGTCGTCGGAATTGAGCCATTGAGATAGTTACGAGAGAGATCACTGCATATGAAATAGAAACTTCAATCACTCATTAGCAGATGAATGTTAAAACGAAACAATAAGCAATCATACTTATGGTATATATTGGCATATTGCTATCTATCACAATGCTCTTTTCGGCACACTTAATTTACCAATGTGCATTTTATGCAGTTAGCTGTAAATGACAACATTTTCTACGACAATAATGAAACGAGAAATTTATGAACACGCGAAGGAAAAGATGAAGGAAACAGAATATAAAAAAACCACTTACAGTACTTTCAATTGAGTAAGGTTTCCAAATTCACTAGGCATAACTCCAGCTATATTTTGGCCCTTTAGAAATCTGTCATAGCCAAGATGATATTAGTATCCCATAACAAAAACTAGTTAAATAAAATTACAAAGGGAAAATTTAAAAAAATTCAGTTAACTTAATATAAGATAGAAAATGTGAAATGTTAAAAGAAATTTTGAGCTATAACAAATGGTTTTAAGCTTGTCTGGATCGACTTATTTGAATTTATTTACTGACATAAATTTTGTGAGACTATTTCTGAGAGCTTGTGAAAAGATTATACGAAATGGGAACTAAACTTAGGTATTCAACTTTAACTTATATTCAATAATCACTAGAACACAAATATCTTTGAATGAAACAAATATCTGTTTAATCCCAAAATGCGAGAATCCTGTCTCTATGAAGGATATGAGGCCGATATCCCTATGTAACGTGCTGTATAAAATGGTTTCCAAATTGTTGGCTAATAGGTTAAAGGAGTGCCTTGAGAAGTGTGTCTCGGAGGAACAATCAGCCTTTGTTGAAGGGCGGTCTATTCTAGATAATGCACTTATTGCTATTGAGGTCATTCATGCAATTAAAAGGAGAACTAAGGGATGGAAAGGAGAACTCGCCCTTAAAATTGACATTAGTAAAGCATATGACAAAGTAGATTGGGGCTTTATGCGCGGTATGCTTGAGAGATTGGGGTTTGCTAATAAGTGGATACACTGGATGATGCTATGTGTTAGTTCAGTAAACTATTCAGTTTTGGTGAACTTTGAAAAAGTAGGACCTATCAATCCAGGGAGGGGGCTAAGGCAGGGAGACCCACTCTCTCCTTATCTCTTCCTCCTGGTAACAGAGGGTTTGACAGCTCTAATAAAAAATTCCGTGGCAAGAGGAGACCTACATGGAGTTAAGATATGCAGAGGGGCACCGGCGGTGTCCCACCTTTTATTTGCTGATGATTGCTTCTTGTTTTGCAGGTCAAGTTTAGATGAAACACTACACCTTATGCAAATCCTCAAAATCTATGAACAAGCTTCAGGCCAAGAGATAAATTTGACCAAATCAGAGGTTTTCTTTAGCAGGAATCTCAGCATATCAGCACAGGAGGACCTTTCAAAAATTATGGGTGTCAGACATGTTCTTGGAACCGGACGTTATCTTGGACTTCCATCCATGATAGGAAGGAAAAAGAGAGATGTCTTTGGTTATGTAAAGGATAGAATTTGGAAGCGGATAAATTCTTGGAGAGGAAGAGCGCTATCTAGAGCGGGTAAAGAGATCATGATCAAGTCAGTCCTACAAGCCATTCCATCTTATGTGATGAGTGTCTATCTCCTACCGGAAACTACCATCAACGAAATTGAAAGAATGATGAACTCATTTTGGTGGGGAGGAGGGGCGAATAATCAAGGGATAAGGTGGTTAGCATGGGATCGTATGGCTTTCCCGAAAGCTTTAGGAGGATTGGGATTTAAAGATTTGCATACTTTTAACTTGGCAATGATAGCTAAACAAGGATGGAACATCATGACTAAACCACACACATTAGTGGCCAGAATATACAAAGCAAGGTATTTCCCTAATTCATCTCTTTTTAATGCCAACCTTGGTCATAACCCGAGCTATGCGTGGCGTAGTATTTGGAAAGCTCGCCATATTCTAATGAATGGTTGTAGGTGGATTATTGGGAAGGGCACTAATATAAATGTCATGGGTGATCCGTGGTTGAGAGAGAAAGAAGGAGCTTGGATTCAATCACCGCAAGTTCAAGGTGCGCATAAGATTAATGTTAATGACCTTCTGTTGCCTAATGAGAAAAAATGGGACAAGGAAAAAATTGAGTCTTTATTTTCCTCTGATGTTGTTAGTAATATTCTTGATATTCCTTTATTTGATATGGTTGAGGAAGATAAATTGATTTGGAATGATAGTCTACATGGCCAATATAGTGTTAAAAGTGGATATAATATGATGTTGAATAATACAGGAAGGGTGGAGGAGATGACACAAGAGAATTGGCAGTACCTTTGGAAAATACACGCGCCGCCGAAGGCAAAACATTTACTTTGGAGGATCTGTAAAGGGTGCCTTCCAACTCGCACTCGTCTCCAAGAAAGGCGTGTTACTTGTCCCTTGTTATGTCCACTTTGTGAACAAAGTAATGAGGATGATTGGCATATACTTTTTAATTGTAATGACAGTTTGCAAGCACGTCAAGCCGCTGGTTTAGCACAGGTTATAGCAGCTCGCATGCAGCAGTACCATACAACTCAGGATGTGATTAAATCCATCTGTCATGACATGGATAGAGATACTGCAGGACTTTTTGCGGTACTGCTATGGGTCTTATGGAACAATCGAAATGATAAGGTGTGGAATGGCTCGACGGAAGCAGGACGAAGCTTGGGACTCAAAGCTAGGCAGCTATGGTGTGAATGGTACTCGGTGCAGACTCAATGGCAACAAAGGCCAGGCGCAGAACAGCAGCAACAACAGGTTTTAACATGGCAAAAACCGCCTACGGGATGGTATAAATGCAATGCCGATGCAGGTTTCTATAACGAGTTAAATAAATCAAGTGCTGGTTGGTGTTTGAGAGACCACACGGGAAGTTTTGTGAAGGCTGGAACTATTTGGAATGAAGGTAAATGTTCTATAATTGAAGGCGAAGCGCTTGCACTACTTGAAGCGATGAAAGCAGTGAAGGACAGAGGCATCACACACGCCATCTTTGAGACGGATTCGAAGAATGTGGTGGATGCAATTCACAACTTACGTGGTGGTACTTCAGAGTTCAGTTCTCTTATTTGTGACATTAAAAATGTAATGATGTTTAATCCAAACTTTGTGGTGAAGTTTATAAAGCGACAAGCGAATATGGTTGCTCACACGCTTGCTCGGGCGGCCATTTCTTGGTCTAGTCGCTATATTTGTGAGACGCTACCTCCTTGTATTACTCCTTTATTGAATAATGAAATGATATGAGTTTTTGATTGTCAAAAAAAAGAACACAAATTTTTTTTTTTCACCGGTATCCACTCACTAGACCGCCTAATCTGGTTCGGGAGTTAGTTCTTGCATCAAGTGGTTTCAGCCCCTCCCGAGTCTCGATCGCAGTTGCGGGAATTGAACTGTGGTCCTACCTACCAAGTCCACCATCAATGGACTAACGATTGGTTGGAACACAACTTATTGATTTAAAGAAAAAGTTTACAATACCCTAGCTACATAATATCAATTGAAACAGTAACAAAATAGAAAGAAAAGAAGAAAAAAAACGTACATGCTAGTAACATGACAAACGGTGTTATTTTGGAAATTGCAATTGCATGAGACATTCCTGACGATGTCATTCTCAGTATTAAGATTGTCATTACTGAAGCCTCCATCATCAACGCAGGAACGTTCTGTGACTTTCCATTGCACGTTCTTTAGTTTATCTGATATTGCTTGTAGTGATTTTACTGCAACATACACAAATCAATTACTTTAGGTAGTTAGTTACACCACTACATGCATTTCAACTGTGTAAATTCTTCCAAGTTAGACTCTAATTCAACTACCAAATTGTTTCAATCGTGAGTGGTTAAGTCCAACCTCGATTATGTACGGGAAACGTTGGATTTACAACAGAGTTAAGCTAATGCTTTAAAGTTTTTGGTGGAGATGTGGTGTCTCTCTCTTTGAGATCTTAGAGCATTGACCTTATTGTTGGCATACCTCGTTGTATATGAGGATGCATTTATTCAGCCAAAAATTTTAACACCGTCAAAACTCTCTAATTTTTGTTGGGCTACTTGATATTAAATTTTTATAAATAGGTCGCCAAAGATGACTTTAAAATATGATTACGGACTAGCATCACCTTACAACCCGATTTCTTAGAATTGAATTAGTCTCAACTTAAAATTTTAAGAGACTTCCGCATAATCATCATGAAAGTATTAATGCTAGCTATATTATTAAAAGAATTATTTTATCACTAATTTAAACTTTTTCATAGCTATAATTTATTTTTATTTTTTTACATAGAATATGAATTCAGTTAATAGATTTTTTTATGAATTAAAAGTATAATGACATCAAAGATAATAAAAAATATGTCAATTAGGATGAATTCAGTTAATAGATAAAAAATACTATAAAATGCTTTTTATTTTTATTTTTTGGGCGCTCCAAATTATCATGTGGTATATAATATTTATATTAATGTACCAAAAAAAACTTAGCTCAGAACAATCGTGAATTATTTAATACACATCTTATTTGAATATGTACTATTTACATTATTAAGGTGAATAATTCTAATAGATTCATTAATAGTGTTTATGTTTATTAAAAATCTTAATATATATATATACACGTTGGAGTGTTATGGTTTAGCATGGTCGGTGATTAAAATTAATAAAAACTTTAACAATTATCGAAAATATTCTTTGCAGGTAGAAATTTATAACTTATATAGATAGATATAGATAAAATTGGAAAATTAATACGTAGATCGGGAAACATAAAGAATTTAATTTATATGCACCATTAGTGTAAAATTATTTTACACATGCATCCAATAATTCACTAATACATTATGTATGGTATTTAAAAACACATGATGTGTCACATTTATTAAATGATGTGACAACTCATTATTGAATGTATGTGTAAAGAATCTTTTACATAACAATTAAACTCAAAAGTAAAATGACAGTGTAATGAAATTGAGAGTAAAAAAAAAAGTTGACACTCATCAAAAGAATTCAATTATTTATATAGTTATCTTTGTACTTTCGGTTGGTCAAAGTCATTTGTGGTGGGCAAGATAAAAGATGATGGAGAGAGGAAGAAAAAAAGATGAAAAGGAGGGAGAAAGAAAAATATAAGGCAGTTTTAGCATTTTTTTTAAAATAATTTTTGTAGTGTATTATTTTTTCTTATAAAAATTAATTTAAATAGCTTCTTTAAAAATGACGTTTTAGGTATTTTATTATTTTCTTAAAAATTTTATTAGATGATAAAATTTTAAAAAATTTCTAAAATAAGAAATTATTTTAAATAGCTTATCATAAAAAACAACTTTTTATAGATTTATTTTTTAAAAAAATGTGATTTTTATTAAACTAAAATTTCTAACATGAATATTTAAATGACTGAATGTCAAAATCACTTTTTAATTTATAAAATGATGAATTTATAATATCTTTTACTATTTTTGTTTAAGTTATTGTAAAAATCATTTTTAAAAATAAAAAGAAAAATCTCTTTTTTAAAAACTAAAGCAATTTTTTTGGTATACGAAAACAAATTTCAACAAAAAATCCATTCGATACTCACCATTTCTATAATTTTTGTTGCAACATAAAAATACTATTATATTTTATAAGATTGCATTAAATCGTGAATTCTCATAATTAATTTGTTGTCATTTTTCATATCGTCACCGAATATCACATCATTTTGTTTTTTTGACTTTGGGTGTTGTTTATTGGTGGCTCATAGGAGTATTAAATTTGCACTCTCTATTTGTTTTATTATATATATCTCATTTTGGTTTGTTCAAAAAAAATTACACCCTCTTTTTCGGTTGAGATGCGACACGTTTGTGAAAGCTGAAGCAACAATAATTTGCATGAGAGTGGTTTTCTCCTCAATTATTATACAAAGCTTTCAATCATCTCTCAACTTGATTACTTACAATCTAAGAAATACTTTCTCCGTGATATTTTATAAGCAATTTATCCTTTTAAGTTTATTGCATAATTAATATATTTAAATTCAGATACATTAACTATGAAATAAACTTAAAAAATGTAAAATTTGCTTATAAATTATCACGGATAGAGTAGATGATCAAACTATTTGACTTTTACTAAACCCATGAATATTTTAGGGTGTATATAGTTGGAGTGTGACCTAATTAGCATATATATAATAATATCTTTAAATTAACATACACGTATGTGTAGTATTAAATTAATTAACATGCATGCATTTTGTTTTATAAAATTATTAACTAAGTTTTAGTCAAAAAAAAAAAAATTATTAACTAAGATAACAAAGCTGAAATTAGTTAGGATCAATAATTAGGGCAGGTAATGACCAATACCATTATCAAGTTGTTAATTGTATTGTCAATTTATCAACACTACTGTACTAAATAATAGAAATTTTCAAGAGAAATGAGTAACAGCCAAAACCCATGAATAATTAATAGCGGTCAGATTCGAGTTTGACATCACCATGCATTCTCTAGCCTCTCCAAATTTGACTTATGAAAATAAAGAAAACGTTTCTAGAAAAACTTCCCAATTAGCCATCATTTACAAATTATTCGGGAAAAGTTGAGTTCGACATCTAAGTGAATTATTTTTGTTTTCAATTTTTTTACAATTTAATAGTTTAAAAAGTGTTATTTTTAAAACACAAATTCTGAAAGTAAAATTATATTTTTTGTTCTTAATTTATATTTTTGGGACATTTCTTTTGTTAAACAGTCTAGTATTAAAAATGTCTGATATTAAAGTGAATAAATAAATAATTTCATATTTAAATTTTAACTCATAATAAGATGTATCAATCAATCGGAGTTATGCTCAAGGAGATAACAAGAAGTTATTTTTTTTAATATAAACATGTCTGGCCCAAAGGAAACCATCTCACATGGGATTGGTGATGAAAATAAACAATAATGGCTTTTCCAAAATAATAATAATAATAATTTATCATAATAATTTTACAGGATATATAACAAAGAAGGTAGCTCATGCAGAGAGAGGATTTTGTCCAAAAATTTAGGAAATATATATAAAAAATTAAGAAAGAATAAAAGAATAAACTAGCTAATCCTATCTGTTCTATAAGTTTTTTTAGTAGAACATTTTCAACGTAGATTTACACTAATCTCATCTTCAATTTTAAAATTTTCTCGTATTCCAAATATATGTGTTTTATTATATTCGTCTTAGATTTAAAATTCATAACTACAAAATCAAATTTGGATAGAAAGAAATATTTTTGGTCCTGTATTATAACTTTGAAGTATGATTTGAGAAACCATGCTTTAAAAAGTTTTTCATAGTGGTTTTTGTTGTATTATAACTTCGCGAACTACAAACATTATGATCGAAGAAAAATCCTCAAACTAAGAAGCCGTGTAGAAACCGACTCCATAGTGGTTTTTGTTATTGTCTCAATCTCTAGTAATTGGGCTACCCTCTATTTAATCTAATTTAATTTCTTCACTATAGTATAAAGTAGCATTGAATTGAATAATAACTAAGAAAAAATGAATGGTACGTACCTTCATCTTGTGGAATGAGTTGACCATTGGATCCAAACTCTTGAAGAAAGCAATTCAAAGCCAAAAAACATGACAAAATTAAAATATTAATATTCACTAATTCTGAGCCTGACATTGTGGACAACATTTTCATTTATCTCAAAGCTAGCTTCATCGATTTTGTCTTTCACACACAACACTCTATGATTTATGAGACAACAAGCAGAATAACATGGAGCAATCCAAACAATAATAGGTTTTGTCTTTTTGGTTGTGTTAATTTGTTGAAGGAAATTTCAAATGAAGTGGAAGTAGAAAGATAAAAATTGTCTGACCAAAGATGGAAAGAACAAAAAAGAGTTCAACTCAAAGATATAATAAGAAAGAACAAAGGTAAAGGATATATATGTAATGCTAGATTCTGCGAAAAGACCAATCTCACCCTAGCTTCATTAATTTTGGGACTCATTCAACAAAAATAAAAACATTAAAAACATGTGGTGTGAAAGCCAAAAACAGACCCCCACAACTACGATAGTAAGAGAGATAAAATCATTTGATGACAGAATCGGCTTTGAATGTGATTAAACTGGTGATGAAAACCAAGAAAAAAATTAAAAACATTTAAGACCAATGAGAAGAAAAAAGGACCTTGCAAGTCAGTGTAGTATATGATGGCGGAGGAAAAACCTTCATCTCATTAAATTTATAGTCACTATAGAAAAGCACTCTTGATATTTGATTGATTGATTTTTAGTCTTCATGGGACTAAGGGCCATCAAGATGAGGGTCGGTCAAAAATATACAGAGGCTTAAGGCAAATTTAAAGACGAACTAATTTATTTTAGAAAAAGAGGACTTTTCGTATAATACAAAATAATCAACTTACAACCTTACACACAAACATATCATAGTCTATTACTACTCTATTGATGCAAATATAATATTTTAAGAATATTAATAACATATAAGATTATTATTGTAGGACCTCAAAAATTTTGAGGGACTTGATGTCGTTGCACACCTCATACTTGTCTTGGTGTCGGGCCTAACAACTACTACCATGTGTACTTGTGTAGTGTATAGCATGTGACAGTGGCACTACAAAAAAACACATTCTTTATCCACGATCAAAACTGTAGCTAAAATTAAAGCATCATAGATTGTGTCTAATAAATTGTACCACGTTAATTTTGAGTCTGGCTTATTCGGACATCGCATAATTTAGTGACGGCTAAATATTGGTATTTGCCACGGCTATAAAAAAGTTTCCCAAGATTTTTGAGTTTCTTAAGCAAATGGGCATTAGTTTTTCTATATGAAAAAAATTGATTAAAAAAAGGAGAATCCATCTTGATTAAAAAAAATTGAATTAAATTATATTAAAAAATTTAAATTTTAAAAAGTTAAATAATTTTTTAAAAAAAATATTTTACATTTGTCTAAGACCACATGTTAGCAATTTTTCAGAAAAAAGTTAAATACCTAAAGAGGTTAGTTTGTTGGAAATAAGAGGCTTATTTTTATAAAGAGGTTTATCACAAATGGAAATTGAATTGTACGACTGATAAGGCTCCACGAATTAGAAATATGAAGGGTAAAGGGTGACAATAGATTATGTGAATTAATTAGATTAGATTAGATGAATTGATTTTGTTTGGAGAAAAGATGAGTTGTTTATATTTTTTTAATAAAAAGGATATGAAGGGTTTAGGCGGCTAAGTGTACGTGTTGCTTGTGTTCTCTCTTAATATATAAATAAATAAATGAATGGATAAAGGATATCCGTTAGGTCAGAGTGGGCAGTAAGGGGATCATCCGTATTGAGTTCAAGAACAACTTCATAAGTGAGTTGGACACCACACTCTTACCCAAAACCTTAAGGTATTAGGTTTATGGGTCATCTCACTTTCAACCTCCACTTTTCTAAGCATTGTGGGATTTAACCACTCACACTTACCAAATAAGACACCAAGAAGGCTTGGTATGAAAGAAAAGAAAAACAATATTTCATACTAGAATGAACATTGTAATAAGAATTAATTAGCACAAGCTTCTTGCTGATTTCCCTATTTTATATCCTTAAAATCTGTCTAGCAAATACTCGATCATTTAAATTTTTTAGCTTTATGGCAATGTTGGTGTTGTTGAGATTTTTATATTGTGTTTTACTTTGTTGTGTAAGAGATAAATTTGCAAGTGTACATAACTGATATAGCATTATTATATGCCTTATCTTTATTTCTTTTTGTTGAGAATTATTGTTGACATATATAATTAGTCTCATTTTAGTTGATGAGTTGATATTAAGCAACATATAAATGAGAGGATCTATATACCTAATGCTTTAAGGTTTTGGATGAAGATATGATATGTGATATAAAAAATCACATGTATGGTTGCTCTGGACTCAATGTGTCGATCTAACCCGGTGAGGCTCTTCCTCATGGCCTAACAGTGAATGGCTGACATGAAGAGACTCGCGGTTGAGGGAAGATGTCGAGATATATCAAGTGAGTTAAGTCTCACATTGGTTGGAAGAGTTGATATTGAGCAACATATCACTCATGATTCCGAGCTGGGATTAAAAGCCAAGGCTGCGGCGCCACCTACCTAAAAAACCCTCAAACCTCTTGTACAATGGATACAAACGCAAACAACCTTGCACGGAGGGTCGCGAACAAAGAAGCCTGAAACCATATCACCATAAAGGTAAGAGGGTACAATATGGTAGTGCGGAGCGGAAGATTCATCACACGACCACTCATGGAGTTTACATTTTCGCACTAATCTTGTGAACTTTCATATTAAATTCATTAGAAAACAAGTCAATAAAGTCGTTCATAGTCCTATTCGGATGGCTCAATCTTTAACTAATTTCTATGGGTTTATCTATATTTCAACATATATTTATAATATTCTAGCGAATGAAATGAGATAAAAAATTTACTATAAAAAACTTTATCAAAATTATGTTTGGCCCCATTTCTCATTAGATGTAGAGAAGTAGTAAAAAAAAATTTATGCAAGTAAACTTATGACATTTCATTCCAAATAATAGAAACAATACAATGGAAAATAACATCAAAAGTAACGCGAGAAACATGGGTAAAGATTGTCCGTGCAAGAGCATTAGTGTCACCGTTTGCTTGTCGCATAGTAAAAATAACGGCATAGTTGGAGTAATTTCTAAGTAAGGTTCGACAACTATGAATAAGTGAACCATACAGCGATTAGGCTTACTATCGTGAACATCATTTACTACCATTTTACAATCCATTTCAAATATCACCTTATTAAATCCCATCAAAGCAATCCACTCAAGGGTTTTGCATTAACCCCAAGCTTCCGCCGATGTTGCAGTAAAAGTACCACTATCATGACATGAGAAAGCTGCTACAAATCCTGCTACCTTATCTCTAAGACATGCTCCGATCCCATGGCAAACTGCATTCTCCGACATGAAAACAACTGCATCAATGTTGCAATTGAGGTAGGTAGGTGGCGGTGGCTGCCATGGATTGGAGCTAGCTGATCTGTTAGCAGCAGTACTCTGTGCGTGCTGCCAGACATGTAAAGTATGATTTGCACGACCAATAATCTGCAAGACAGTCTCAACTTTGTCCTCCCATATCTGTGTGTTTCTCTTCCGCCATAAGCTCCAAATTGTCATAATTTATTCCAATCACCATCGATTTTCCAAGCAAGTAATTTAAGTCAAGGAAATCCTGTTAAAATATAGTACTTTCAAATAAATGCAAAAGAAAAAAAAAATCAATTCTGGAGGAAGCTAACTTGGTTGGCAGGATATGTTGTGAATCTCAATCATTGTATTTTAGAGTATTTTATTGTCGGTGCTCAAGGGCTCTCAATTATTTTAAGGAAGTTTCTCTTAGTTAAGAAATTAAAAACAAGGAAGTTTCTATGTTTATCATCATGCTATCCCACATAACTTTTTCTTATAAATTTTTTAAGGAAGTTTCTAAATATATATTTTTGGTCTTTTAAATAAGTATATTAATTTTTACTTTTAGCCTCTCTAAAAAAAAATCTACACTAAATTAAACAATTAGTCTCGTAACTTATTTATTAGTTTCATATTAACCTCTTAATTAATGTTATGAATAAATCCCTTTAATAATATGAAATGACTCACATTATGGGTGCATTTGATCCGGTAAAAAACAATGGATTGAACTGGACAACTTTCTAGTACCTTTTTTTTATTTAGAAACTGGTATATCGGACTGGACAAAATAGGTAGCAATGAATAGGACAAAAACAAGAATTTTTGTTCCTCAGCGAACCATAGGATAATCTTTTGTCCACAATACAACTATAAAAAAAATACAAAAATACGAAAATATTCATTTTACTTTCAAATATAAAAATATCATCGTCTTATGTGTCTTTGGTACAGTTTTGTTCTATCCTATATTATCTTGTTTTGTTTTAGTCCATCAAATCAAAATGCACACTATATATATATATATATATATATAAGAGTCACATTCAAATTTAACCCAAAACTTATTCACACATAAATATTGGTTAAATGCAGTTTTTGTCCTCCTATTTTCAATTGTTTGAACTTTGAACTGTTGATCCCCTATTTTTAAAGTCATATATTTTGATCCCCCATTTCAATTTTTCTTGAGTTTTGGGCCTCCACTCAATTTTAAAGTCAATTTTAATGATGTGTCAAAGACATTAATGATGTAGCACTGCACATTTGGCTAAAATATTATCCATTTCATTAAACTTTTCTTCTATTTCAATAATACTTTTTTAATAAAATATTTTACTTATTAAAATAATAGTATTTTTTTTTAATAAAATTAAAATAATAGTATATTAAATTAAAATAAATACTCCCTCCGGTCCTTTTTATAAGGAACACTTTGGGAAAAAAATTTGATCTTTTTTATAAGAAACTTTGACCAATTTTCAAATGTTTTAAATCTTCAATTTCACTTATGCCCTTATTTATTATGGGAGAGAATTTAAAAATAAGTAAGTTAATTGAATAAAGAGTAATTAAATAAGAGTATTAAATGAAAATAAATATGTTAAATGTATTTTCTTCGTCTGTATGATTTTTTCAAAGTGTTCCTTATAAAAAGGACCAGGGGAAGTATTATTAAAATATTATTTTAATGATTATTTTCTATTAAAATAAATATTATTAAAATAAAATAAAAGTTTAATGACATAGATCATATTATGGCCAAGTGTGTAGTGCCACATCATTAATAACATTTTATTTTTTTTTTGATAAGCACATCATTAATAACATTGACTCATCATTAAAATTGACTCTAAAATTAAATGGGGACCAAAACTCAAGAAAAATTGAAATAGAAGACCAAAATATTGGTTTTAAAATAGAGGATCAAAACTTCAAAAAAATTAAAAATAAATAGATCAAAATTATATTTAAACCTATTTGACAGATAAAAAATTGGTTTTGGGTTAAAAACAAATTAACAAGAATCCAATTTACAGAAGATAAGTGCCACTAAGCATAAATGCTGATTCGCATATTTAGTGATAGAAAGAAAGAGTAATCAGAAAAACCATTCTCATTCGATCTCACCGGAATCTTTCAGATCTCATCTTCCACCACCGGAGTCCGATTCACCGGAGTTTAATTCAACCATTGGATCGGATTCCCTTTTACCCACAAACTCATTCACCCTCTCACGAACACCTTTCAGTTCCATTGATTCGCTTCAAATTTCAGGTAAAGTTTCCATTTCTCCTCCACCCCTTTTGTTGTTTTGTGATTTTGGAAGTGGGTTTTTGTTAAAGTTTGAAATGGTGATTGTAACTTGTTTTGTTTCAGGATTTGATTTCGAATTTTGAAGTGGCAATAGCTTTATATCAATCCTCAAATATGGGAAGCCAAGATGGTAAGGGTTATTATTCTTCTTCTTGTATTCATTTATGCCTTCCAACTGTTTGATTATATTCATTAAAAATCGTAACTGTTTCAAATACCAATTTGAGTTGAATCCCAAGTGAAACTCGCTGTCATCGCTGTCATATTGGTGCTGAATGTATCAAAATTGCAAATACATCCCTAGTGCCCTCTTTTGTTATTAATTTTATGGACTAAATTGACTAACCAAAAACACATTTGAGGAGCAAATTGACTACCTAAAAACATATTTGAGGATCAAAATGACTAATAAAAGAGACACTTGTGGACCTAATTGCAATTTCAATACATTCAGGGACGAATGTGACAGCTAGATACACTTCCAGGAACCAAAATGGTGGTTTACCCCTTAATTCTTAAATTAGTTAATAGTAATAGCAATGCAGACTTTTATTAGATTCAAAGGTGGTTATTGTTTAGTTGAATCATAGTGATCCAAGAGTCAATAACAATGCTAACTCATTCTGGCAAAAACTCTAAACCTAAATTAGTAAAAGAGAAAGAAAAGTATTACTTACAATTCTAATATTTGGATTTATGATTTTTGTGTGTATATTTGCAGCTGCATTGTCATCAAGTTCATTTTTAGATGACAAATCAGCCAAGGTTTTTGTTTCTGGTCACCGAGGTCTTGTTGGCTCGGCCATTGTTCGCAAGCTGACTGAACTCGGGTTCACGAATCTAATCTTGAGATCTCATGCTGAGCTTGATCTCACTCGACAATCTGATGTTGAAGCCTTTTTTGCATCCACAAAGCCTGAGTATGTCATTGTAGCTGCAGCCAAAGTTGGTGGTATCCATGCCAACAACACTTATCCAGCTGATTTCATTGCTATCAACCTCCAAATCCAGACCAATGTCATTGATTCTGCTTATCGTAACGGTGCTAAGAAGCTTTTGTTTTTGGGTTCTTCTTGCATTTACCCTAAATTTGCACCCCAACCGATCCCTGAATATGCTTTGCTTACTGGCCCTTTAGAGCCAACAAATGAATGGTATGCAATTGCCAAGATTGCCGGGATCAAAATGTGCCAAGCTTACAGAATTCAACACAAGTGGGATGCAATTTCAGGGATGCCGACCAACTTATACGGACCAAATGACAATTTCCATCCCGAGAATTCACATGTTTTACCTGCTTTGATGAGGAGGTTTCATGAGGCAAAGGTCAATGGTGCCAAGGAGGTTGTGGTGTGGGGTACCGGCAGTCCACTGAGGGAGTTTTTGCATGTAGATGATTTGGCAGATGCTGTTGTCTTTATGATGGAAAAGTACAGTGGACTTGAGCATTTGAATGTAGGGAGTGGAAAGGAGGTTACTATTAAGGAATTGGCTGAGTCGATGAAGGAAGTGGTGGGATTTGAAGGCGATCTTGTTTGGGATAGTACTAAGCCGGACGGCACACCAAGAAAGCTGATGGATAGCTCAAAACTTGCAGCCCTTGGTTGGACACCGAAAGTCTCACTCAAGGATGGGCTTGTTGATACCTATAAATGGTACTTAGAGAATGTCAAGCAATGATACTTCTGGTTTTAAGCAGATTGTGCCATATCAAGTTTTATAGGTATTTGTCATTTCAATATGAAGAGTTTATTTTTATAAAATAATTATCCAGTTCTAGTGTATGACCCATTTTTCTGTACTATGTGGGATGAATTTTTCGGTGCTATTTTGTTTTTCTTGTTTAAGTTATCATGATAGTGAAGAGCCATTGTTAAAAACCATGTTCATAAGGTTTTTCTGTACCATCCTTCAAAAAAAGGTTTTTCTGTACCAAGTGTTTTTGTTCCACCAAATTATCATGTGCGTTTGTTGTTTAGTTTGAATCATTTACTTTATATTGGCCTGTATCGAGTAAGCACAAGAAAAAAATGCTGTATGGTGTATCATATGATATCTTCAGTTTAAACCCTAAACCAAAGGAAATATTTTGTATCAGTGCATCATAGCTTCTGGTGTTTAAAGTTGGAATTGTGCTGCCACAATTTGGTGCGTAGTTTCGGTCCTTTTCTTAGTTTTGATGCTTGTCCGTTCATTTTTCTGCTAGAAGTAGCTTCATTCTTTTGCCATTACTGTGCAATCCACAATTTGGACATTATGGAAAACTTGCAATTAACTTGGTTAGTCGAGCAAATTAACATGGACATTATCAGCTCAGTAGAATGGAGAAACATTTTTCTTTTTCTGAACTAAAATTTGTTTGTATTACATTACAATATCGAACTGGTTTTAAGGTATACTTCAGTAGTTAAAGTTCTAGAAGATAAAATACCTTCTCCGATTCAAGTAGAAAAAAAAGCTAGCTTTAGTCCATAAAAGTTACTTCGGTATTGGATTGTATTAAGCTAGTTTTGACATTAAAACTAGTCACTCAAGGGTTTATTTTTCAAACGTGAACTTTCAAACCATGACCATAACCAATGATAAGCCGCCGACCATACTTGCTGTCTCTGCCGCATTTCTTTTACCACCATTGCAACCAGCATCATACCATCATGTTTATCACATAGTAACATTTTGAGATCAGGAACCACAGTATGAAAATAAAGCACTTCAACCTGTCACAATCAACCACAATTTCCAAATCAACCTTCCTAAACTCCGTCATAGTTTTAAGCTCGCACACTTTCTATGCATCTTCACATTACACAAACACTGGTTTGCTTATACACCTTACACCCGCCCGATACAATGCATCAGATTTGCACACTATTGACCAATCGAAGAATTGAACCCTTTATATTTTGATTTGAGCTAGGACCATGCCGAAGCTTTTGCCGTCTCTATGAAGGACGCTATTTCCAATGGTTTGCTTTTATGTTTTATAGATATGTTCATTTCAAAGAATAAATGTGAAACTGACTCCTCCACCTCACAAACCCCAAATACACTGATGTCTCTCTTCTAATTACCCCTCTCTTGAACAAATTATCTTGTTTGTGAGTTTGTTTTTGGAGTGGAGGGGAGGGAAGTGCTTGTCTTCTAATCTAACTTAAGATACCTATAAAGTTTTTTCTTTTAAATGATGTAAGTGTTCTTTGGTTTATAAATGATGTAAATGTGATTGAAGTATTATGTGATCATTTATCATGTTCTTCCGTCAATTATTTTAAAATATTAACTATGTATCAAAATATAGACTTAGTCCTTTGAAACTCTCCTATAAAATCTTCCAAAAATCAACTTGCAAACAAAGCCTCCACACCATATAAAATACCTTCAATGGATGGCTTCATGCCAAACTTGTTTGACATTTGATAGTGTCCTCCTGAGTTCCCACATCTCCATACCTATCTTTCACTCACATTCTCTCTTACCATGGCTATACTAAATTAGGTTTAAACTTTGTGAAACCTTCTCAATTGGGTCCAATGGTGAATTAGTGATGGGTTGGGAAAACAAATAGCGTACTGATTCAAAAATATATATATATATATATAGCGTATAATACCATATTAGATTTTATATTTGATCTAATTCATTGTTACAAAACAAACTTATAAAGTGAAGAACATCACTCTTTATAAACTCAATTCAAGTTGCATCTTTATTTTATACAGATTTTTCCCAATATTCCTAAACAGAACTTTTTTAAAAAAAAAACGCTTATATTATTTCTAGATAGATGTTCATGGATGTTGGAAGCCAATATTCAATCATTACAATATATTTTTTTTTCATGTTCTTTTATAAGTGCTTGGTGAAACTCAGGAAAAGTTATATTAGAACAGTTTAAAATAATTTCTCATATAAGTTCAAAATTAGTCATCTCATTTAACTTCTTTGTAAACTCTTAGATGCTTATAAGGATTTTTTTTTTTTCATAAAAAATCTTATACTTGTTTTAAGTGAAGAAAAAATCTCTCATAAGTTAAAAAGGAATCTAAACCAATATATGTCTTGATCCTATGTTAACTAAACTATGTCTAGTAATATTGTCCTTAAACAATTTGAATAGTTTCATAGCAGAAAAGTACATCCACATGACAATACTGTGTTTTTGAAAGCCACTTATCTTTTAATTAGCCCTAAATTTTAATAACACCAAAATTTTAAATTTGAACTCCACTGTCAACTAAAAAAACTGTATTGACAAATCTAATTAAGATCAAGTCTAACACAAAACAGGATTACCTAAAGATACATCAACATATGTTGATTTGATGATGATACACAAGCAAATTTTTATGTCGCTAGAGGTGAATATAAACCCCGATAAGGGATATAAGGATGACTTTGTGGGAGACGTGGAGAAGTTAGAGAGTTGAGTGTTAATCTCCACCCTCAGCAAAAACTAACAATACTATTAGTTGACATAATGCATATGCTTATATCAATATCGGAACCTTAATGTAACAGATTAACTAAAACATATGACAGAATGAAGCATGCCATGAAATCAAACAGATGAGTCTAAAATTGAAGGGATTTGCATCATTTTAGAGACAAATGAGTCTTATAAAATGATGTAAAGTACCAAGTCTAGAAAAAAAATATAAACTATAAAGCTAGACTCAATCTCTATTCTATTTTCATGATATGGTGCCATGTCAAGGAAAGTGAGAAAGAACCCTTAAATTACCAACCAACAATGTTTGCTCAGAATCAAATAAGATAACTTTTCTTTTTCCTTGATTGATAAAAAAAAATGGTGTGGTAAACCATACAATTGATCACAAAGCAAATGTATAAATAGAACAACATCCATATGGTGGCTATGAAGAAGCATGTTGTCGTGCAATGCATACACCTACAAAACAAATGAGCACAAGATCAAACTACCAGAAAGGGCAATTTAACCTAAAAATCAAGAATGGTCTGTTATGAATGTGAAGCACAATAATGAAAAGACTCAATAGTTAAACGTTTCAACAAATCCATCAACTTTCCGCAAAAAACATCAATTGTTGAAAAAGATGCCTTTTGGAATACAAAACTCGAGGGCAAGCAGTTAACTTAGTCCAGTGTATTGTACTACATCAGTTTCCCTTACACTTTTCATCAAGTATTTTCATATCAGTATGTTATCAATTGCAGATAGCAGAAATAGCGGCTTGTTCAAATTCCTCTACGCTATAGTGCTATAGCACTGCTATGTCCACTATTTGACAATATTTTGTACTACATAACGCATCGCAGAACATTAACAATTTGTTCAAATTCTGTATGCTATAGTCGCTAGTTCACAACATTGTATGTTACATTTCCAATTAATAGAACCAACATTAAATCTTTTCATATTTTATTGCAATATGTTCACAAGCAAAAGAATTCATTATTTCTATATGTAACTTTAGTACTTTACTGCTTCACTGCGCATAATTTGCCACAAACCACCGCAAAAAATGGTCCATTTGGACATGGTGAAATTGCCATGATTTATTTTTATCGTCCTTGAAACTGACACCCTCTCACTATGTGCAAATAAGATAAAATGAAATGCATATTTATCCAAAATTGATATGCACACAATCCCAGCCCCAGCTAGTTATCTAAATAAGACTTTAACTGGACATTCCAAGAAACAATGTTGTCAATTGTGGATAGCGGAAAATAGTGGATTGTTAAAATTCCGCTATGCAGTAGTGCTATAGCACCACTATAGCAGCTATTAGACAACATTTTGTATTAAATGACGTATCGCAGAACAGTATCGGTTTGTCCAAATTACGCTACGCTATAGTGGCTATTTAACAACATTGCCAAGAAACACTATCAAACTTCTTGAAGGTTGAAAAGTATATTGCCATAAACCAAGTACCAGACTCAACCACCAGACCAGTTGCTTTGTACTATTTATCTTAGGGACTTGCTAACAAGTGCTCTAGGGGAAATAAAATTTTGTCTTGAAAAAACCAAAATTTTAACTTTCATGATGTTGAATGCACCACTTTCAAAAAAGTTTTTCTACATTTAGTTTCTTGTCTAGTGCCCCTGGGCACTTGTTAGCATTTGCTTTATCTTTATATCTAATGAACAATTTAAAGCTTTTTGTCAGAAGAATGTTGACAACAGTCAATTCATGATACCAAAACAATTAGGCTTTGTTTGCGAGTTTGGAGGGGAGGGGAGGGGTTTGGAGGGACGGAAGTAGAGAGAAAAATAGAGAAATCTTTCACAATTTTTGAGAAAGTTTTATCATGAGAATGATCAATAAATGCTTACAATTAATATACTTTTAATTTTAAGAATATTATAACATAAGTTAAATTTGAAAATTCCATATAAACCCTCCAAATCCAAAACGCCCCTCCAAATCCAATACAATTTTTGAGTTCACCAAATCAGGAGGTTTTGGTGTTATGAAGAAAAATGAACCCTCCAAACTCCACCCCTCCCAAACTCTTCTCTATTCCTTCCACTTGTTTCTTCCTTTTTTTGTAAACCCTCCCCTCCAAACTTGCAAACAAAGCCTCAAGGATTGAAAGCAATAATGAAAAACTTTTTTTTTCATATAGCTAAGGGCACAAGCCCATGAAAGCAATAATGAAAAACTTAGCATCTTGACATTAATCACTATGCCTCATTTTTTTTATTCTGAAAATTACTTTTCATTTTAAATGTATGAGACTAAGGTCTAAGGTAAGGTAACAAGGAACAACAGACAAAATAAAAGAGAACATGTAGCTGTATTAAGCTCTCAAATTCAAATCTAAGGGTTATTACGTAAAAAAGGAAAGAAAATATTGACATCTATAGCGCTCCTGACACCCCTTTTCATGTAAGTTCGACATAAACTCTTGAATTTTATATGAAATCAAATCACATGTCTCATTACGCCAAACACAATTTTGAATCTCAATTCTCAACATAAATTTTCATCGATCACATGTTTCTTAAAACATACTGTAGTGCTTGAATCTCAATAACCCCCGTCATTCTAAAAATATGACACAAATAGAACTAATAATAAAACTAGGTATAACATTTCCATGTCAGAACTATATATGAGCTACCTGATACAAAACACATCAATCATCTGAAAAAACAAAGAAATAAATCACACATCTGAAAGCTGGAGGCTCACGTTTTTCAATTAGATAGTAAATGTAGCACAAAAAAACAAGTCATTAATGCGTAACAACATGAGGAGTGTTTAAAACATTGGGATAAACTCGCCTTTCATAATTTAGGGGCCGAACCAAATTTAGTCTTGTTAAGAATCCTCATTTGATTCATCAGAGTCAGAATCACTTGCATTATAACCTAATAACAATGCACCAAACAAAAAATAGTTATACTAAATTACAAAGAAAAATGATAAGCTTCCAATGAGAAGGGAGGGGGTTTACCTGGACGCTTATCTCCAACTTTCCAAACTTGAGATCTAAGCCTCGAGGCTTTCGTTAGCCAAAGTTTTCCCTTCATTTCCAAACCAATAACATTAACCTCTCAAACCAAAATACATACAAGTACATCTACACTCCATTCATTGTTCATACATCATAATCACATCAACTACTCTTTATACTCAAATAACAGTTCATAAAATCCATATAATTTACAATAGAAACTACTCACATCCAGTTCTGATATTGCCAATGCATATTATACATTATAAGTTTATAACAAGGAAACCAAAAAACAAATCATTAAGTTTTAACATTATTAACTTGAAAATACTTATAAGTTATTACATCCACCCACAATAGAACAACTAATCTTGCTATTATACATGACAACACATATATAGACAGGAATACAAGCATTCAATTAAATTCATATAAATGTGTGTGATTTTTGGTATATATGATTGTTCTGTAAAAGCTTTGCAACTGCAATCTAGGCCACGAAATCTGAGTTTTTTACGACTCCACCATCGCAACAGAAGCCATATCAGCTGCAGTTCTTGGCAATACCAGGCATTGCAACGTGGCCGTGATATAAAACATTGTTAGTAGCATATACAAGTATTAGGATCACATAAAGGACTTGATATTTGTTCTTTGTAGCATCAACACTTCATATTAAATACATGTCATTTGACACATTAGTCACACTGATAATTACATACAATCACTTCTATTTTCTAAAGTTATCATCAGTGTCGACGTGTTGTCATATATGGTGTTTGTGTTTCTGTGTTGGTGCTTCATAGGTTTTATTCATTTTTAAAATTCACCAACTTGTTCTTCTCTCTATTGTGACACAATATTGACTTCTTCAAACATCATAGAACCCCAAAAACCAAAACCAACTAAAAAATAAACCACAATCCAATGCAAATTAATTAAAAACAATTCAACCAAATCCCAAAAAAAACAAAGAAACCCTACCTTTTGAGCATCTTTAGGAATACCATAGCCACTATAATACATCTGACCAACCAAAATCTGCATATTAACATCACCAGCTTTAGCCTCCCTTAAAGTATCTTTAAACCAACGCTTCACACAATCTGCCACCACCCCAGAAAGAGGAAAACGCTCGTTGCTATCTTTCCCTTTGCTGCTCTCCATATATCCCTTCCAATTTCAATTTCAGCACCTGGGTTTTCTTCAAAAACTGTTTTTTTTTTATACCCTAAAAAAATTCCCAATATTTTTTACATAAAATAAAATCATGGGTATGGTTTAAATTGAAGAAATTGCAATTGAGATTGTGAAATTTGTTACCTTTTTATTGTTTTGAGAGGTTTGTGTGATGCTAAATGGAGAATTAAGAAGGGGTTTTGCAGTTTTGAGAGAGAGGAGCAGCTATACGAGGAAAAAGACAGTGCGGCGAATAACAGAGTTGTTGTTAACGTTTGTGTTTGTTTTCGTTTTAATTTAAACACGAAAAGCAATTTACGATTTTTTTTTTTTGTTAGGATAAGCTGACGTGTATAATGTTCTTTGTCATGTTTATTTATTTAATATAATTATCTATGATTTTTTTTTTTACAAAATTTAAATTTATCTCTATAAACATTAAAGATCGTAAGAATATTCTACCAAACAATTTTTTTTCCTTTCAAAAGTAACTTCTAAAGTCTAAACCAAAAAATATATTGAAATTACCAAACAATAGCTTTATTTATAAATTCTTATTTTTAACATTAAGATCAAAGTAACTTTTTTACTTTGGGATTTAGTGCGCTCGTGGATTGGTATACCTTTGATGGATTTCATTACTCTGTGTGATCATTTTGTTCAGTTTGCATCTTCAGCAGGTGGCTCTCGTGCGCGTCGATCTTTTTTACAACTCATTTTTACTACTCTTTTTTACAACATTTTTTGTGATCTAAAATTTTAATCCACAATTTTCAACCCATAAGTGAACTGTTCATCCATACGCCATGCGATGTAATATAAATAATTTTTACACTCTCTAACTTACTAATACCCTATAATATTTTTGAGGTCATAATTTTTAAGAGGTCCTTTGTCATTGCCCATGTTGCACGTGGGCTTGAGCCTCTCCTGATATGGTCAAGAGAGAGTTCATTGATTGACATTTTTTCTTGTTTGTTATAAGAAATTATGAAGGGTTCATATGAGGATGAAATAATGTTCAAAATATAATGCACAATAAAATATTCAGACATATCAATCTCAATAATCTTTACTTATATCCCTCGTTCTCATAATGTGCTCGCACACATCTTTCGTATGGATGAGCTTAGTGGTGGAAAACTTCATAATTAGGGTATTAACAATCATCTTATCACATGTTTTAAATTGTTCATCAATAATGAGTTGTGGTTCAAAGAAAAGTGAGATTGTTGAAAAAGTGAACAAAGAAAAGAAGAAGAAAAAACCGGGTACAATGATGATGAACTACGAAAGTAATAAATAAGAAGAAGAAGTTTGATACAGTAATGATGAAAGAAAAAAGTCTTGGAACGTTCAAAAAAGGCTCAAGGCTTTTGGTGAGATTGTTGAAAAAGTCTATCAAGTGTATTTTCAACTAAAAAGTCTCTCAAAATCCATCAAAATCGGTAGACTTTTGAATACCAATAGACATTTTGAAAATAATAACAAATCTCAAATGAATACCAACAGATTTTGTTGCTCCGAAAAAAAAATCTTGTTTTTCTTAATTGAATACCACAAGATTTATTTAATTTTTGTAGAAATCTTGATTTAATACCTCAAGATTTTTTTGTCATAAAAAAATCTTTTAAAATCCTTTGAAATCTCAATCAAATACACCTCTAAGAAATATATGATTTTTTTTTTGTTTCAATTACTTCCTCGAATTAAGGGAATAATTGATATGATTAATTGCTTTTTTTTTTGCTATAAATATTGCTCTTGAGTATCACATTTTTATACATTATCAGGAATAATTAGGAATTGGGAAATACATTTTGAAATTCTTCTAAAAATCTTTTTGGTTTTTTCTTCATCGTTGAAACAATTTTCTTATGGTCATATATTTTTTCACATGTTCAATTCCAAAATCTTATTTTTTTTTTATTTTTGGTATATTTTTTATAGTATGACAATACATTTTAATCATATATTTCTATCAATATGATTTTATGAGTTAGTTAGTCACCTTTTTTACATTTTATTTGCAGATATTATGATTTTATGAGTTAGTTAGTCACCTTTTTTACATTTTATTTGCAGATATTATGATTTTATGAGTTAGTAAGTCACCTTTTTTACATTTTATAGGGAACATATATTTCATATTTTCAATTCATACATCAATACGGGAGCCTATTTTTTATGTAATTTCTACGGGAACGTATATTTCTTCGTTTGCATTAATATAAATGACTTTTTTATTTTATAATTTCTACGTTTTTTTTTACACATTATAATTTCTACTTAGATCTATATTTTTACTCATATTAATATGAAGACCTACTTATTTATAATTTTTTACGGTAATTTTTATTTTATAATTTTTATAAATTCTATATTTTTAGTCATATATTAATACGAAGACCTATTTATTTTATAACTTTCAACGGGAACCTGTATATTTCTGCTTAAATATTAATACGGGAATCGGTTGTTTTTTGTTATTTATATTGTAGTCTATATTTCTGCTCATATATTGTTACACAAACTTTTTTTTTTGTAATTCAAATTCACCTCAAAGCCTTTTTACGAAACTTCAAAGTCTCTTCCATATATTTTCGATCAACTTTACGATTCTTTTAGTGGAGAATAATATAAACAACAATTATGATATATTTTTAATTTGATAAGAAAAAATACTAACAATAGGAATCTTCCTTAAGAAGATCTATGACACTATACATAAATTTTACGGTTAGTTTTTTTTTTTATCCAGAGTGTTATTTTAATTATTAAATTTTATATGATTATAAATATTTATGTAGTTGTCGTTAATTATCTTCTATTAACAATTAAAATTTTAATTTTTCAATTTGAAGTAAAGTATATTATTTATAAGTCAATAAATCTACAAACGTGTTTTTACCCGTGTGGATACTAGTATAGTATATAGTATCCACATTCACATCACATAATAATTTTAAGTTATTATAATGCTGGTTAGCGTTTTGGTATAATTGAATCTTAATCAAAACTTGAAAATAGAAATAAATAAAGAGGGCTATATATATATGGAAGAACTCTTTCACATTATCACTTTTCTTGCTTAACTCTCACGCTGGTATCACTTTATCTCCCAAAACAATCTGATCGGTAGCGTTGATTTTCTTCGGTGTTCAACTCAAGTAACTTCACTGATCTTCATCCTCACTCAATTTCTTCTATATATGTTTTCTAATTTTGCATTTTATTTCTCTTTTAAGATCTTTACTCTTCTCTTCTAGTTTTTTAGATATCGAATTCCTATTTCATATCTCAGATCTTTAGGTTATCTGCTAGTTGTTGATTATTTTGTTGTTTTTAGGTTATTATGAACTTGAATTCACTTTGCATCTTGATTATTATTTTCTCTGTGAATTATTCAATATTTTCTTGTTTATATGTGTTTTAGATGTTGTTTTCCTTCAAGTTCTTCATTATGTTGTTGTTCTTGCATTGATATATACATATATTAAAACCGAATCTAAATTTCTGGAATATTTTGCTATTTCTTGTTGTTTTCTAGTTTGCTAGATCTCGAATTCATATTTCATTTTCAGATCTTTAGGTTATCTGCTTGTAATAATCAAGAACTAGCAGATAACCTAAAGATCTGAAAATGAAATATGAATTCGAGATCTAACAAACTAGAAAACAAAACAACAAGAAATAGCAAAATATTCCAGAAATTTAGATCCTGATTTCGGTTTTAATATATGTATATATCAATGCAAGAACAACAACATAATAAAGAACTTGAAGGAAAACAACATCTAAAACACATATAAACAAGAAAATATTGAATAATTCACAGAGAAAATAATAATCTCAAGATGCAAAGTGAATTCAAGTTCATAATAACCTAAAAACAACAAAATAATCAAGAACTAGCAGATAACCTAAAGATCTGATATATGAAATACGAATTCGAGATCTAAAAAACTAGAAGAGAAGAGTAAAGATCTTAAAAGAGAAATAAAATGCAGAATTAGAAAACTTAGAAGAAATTGAGTGAGGTTATGATCAGAACAGGGGTATCATAATTCCTTTCAAGTTCATGAAAACTATTATACAGTGTTCCATAGCTTTTTTCTCTGATTCAAACATTGCATGAAAAATGCATGTGACTGAACTCTTGTTCCTAATCCAATCAGCTAGCTGCAAAGGTGTCATCTCAATGATGTGAGCCATACAAGGTATAGTAAACTTCTTTGTGTCAGAAACTAAATCATCATGAGATCTATACTTTCTAACAAAATAGCTTGCACAATTGGAGAAGTAGCTTGAACTGTAAAAATAAATCCTTGGAATGTTTAGTTTTGCAGCTGATTCAACTGTCCGAGGATAAGCCATATCTGAGACTATACAATCTGGTTTAAGTTCTTGAAGTAGGATCTCTATTTGATCTTGAAGCATGAATATTCCTTGAATTATTTTACCAATAATTTCTGAGGATTTTCCATCTTTGAAAATATTTTCAATGTTGACGTGTCTGTGTCGTGTCCATGCTTCATAGCTACTAACTTCACGTTTTCATTTATCATTCGCCTTTTGAGATGTATTTTAATTGGAAGCCAAGTCTATATCAATGATCAATCAATTGAAAATAAGCAGAGATATACTAATAAACCAGCTCAAAATTCATAGCATCTGTAATGGGAAATTAAGTAACCAATTTTGATGGAATATCTGGAAATGATGTCGCTGTCTATGGATTTCTTGAATAACAAGGCATTTGCTTGTGTAGTGATAATGGTAGCAAGTACATCAAGTTTTTGGCAAATATTCTTGCTGTGTCTATCATAGGAATCATATGGCCAGGAGATGGAAATGGAACAAAAATTACATCAAGTTTTTGAGACTCCATTTGCTTTTGAAGTGTGTTTTGAGAGAGAATTTTTTTTCCTGAGATATAAAGATAAAAAGAATGGTTTTCAAACATATCTCAGAGAATTTGATTCAGTGCAATCATGTGGTAGGCCTAAAACTACTTTTTAGTTCTAAATTGTTGTCTGCAACTATAATTGCCAATCTGCCATATACACTGATAACAGTGAAGTACGTGTTTAGCTTTGTTTTAGTTGTGCTTTATCTTTTGTTGGGGTGAATGTGTTAGTGGATCCCATCATTTGCGTTGGTTTTGAATGGAAGTAGTAGTGACCTGTAGTTTGCTGTGTTTGTAGCTGGTTTTTTAGTGTGAGCATTGGTGTAGCTCTTTGTTTGTATTCCCCTGGTTTGTTGCTTTGTTAGTCTCTGTTAGTAGACTGAATATGTACTATTTTCACCAACTTAATGTGCTGTTCAAAAAAAGAAAAGAAGAAAGGGGGTCATTTCTGTAGCTATTCTCGGTTCAATGCTCCATAATCAACAGACTGACATGCCTTGTTGATGAAGTAAATCAGTAATTATGCATCAACTATGAAGCAGCTTGTTTCCTCATTGATCTAAGACCCTATTTACTTAATGTAAAGATAGTCATTTTATGGTACAAGAACCAACTTGACTTTCCACAAGAGAAAAATCAGTTCTTTTATCTTGACTGTTCTATCAAGAATTAGGCCTTAAGCATCTCAGTCATGACTCATGGAGTTTGACTAAGTCTAGGATCATGAATGGCTTCTCAATCAGAGAAGTAGAAGAAATCCCTCGCATATGATCAATGCAAATATGCTATATACTATTTATTTAATGTCAGTGCTTTTTCTTTATCATATAGATCAAAATTCTACCATATAATAAAATTTCTCTACATGAAGACTGAAGATAGTAATAATACAAATTTAAGCCCCCATTTGTATATAATACTTCAATATTTGTAAATGTACACTCAAAATGAAAATCCAGCATCTAGAATAAAATAAACAAATCACATGATGGAACACGAATTACCGCTCTCATCATTGAACATAAGCGAACGGTAGTTAAACCCAGGTCCAAACGGGTATAAATTGGACAATAGTGAAGATTGCACATGATAACCCTGTATGTGCTTTTGCTCCATATTATGATGATTGATGATGGATCGTCACACTCTCTAATCCATGCCTATTTTAGCAACATTAGATGCATTTTAGTAGGTTTTAAGCAATAAATGTAAGAGAAATCTATTCATAAGCATGATTACTTGTGTTGCAAGAAAACAGGAAAATTGCAGGAAATTGCTGATTTTCACTATGCTGGGGGCGTAGCCCATCACGCGCTGCGTGATGGAGATCACAGGGTGCAAAGTTTTTCACCATGATCACGCGCGGCGTGATGCCTACCACGCGCGGCGTGAAGCTTTGATCAGAATTGGATTGCTCTCTAACTTGATCACGCGCGGCGTAGCACTGACCACGCACGGCGTGAAGGAAGGAAGGACAACTACGCCGGGGGCGTGGAGCTATCACGCGCGGCGTGAAGATTGCAGAGTTGAAGATCAGAGACCTCAGATTTGATCACGCGCCGCGTGATACCGTTACACGCGCGGCGTGATAGAACTGGCGTGCGGCGTGGTTGCGATTATTATATAAGGATTATGCATTTTCTGTTTCGGGGGTTGGAAAATCTGCTACATTTCATCTACTTTCTGGTTTGGAAGCTTTCACAGTTGGATCCAGACCTTCATAGGATAGCTTCAAGCTCCTCAATAGCATGGATTCTCAAGCCATGAAGTTGAAGCTAGGACGCGATCGAAGCAACATGAGGAGCTAAACTCCTTTTGGAGGTAGGATCTAGGATAGTCTAGGATGTAGATGGATCTAATGTAATCTGTTCTGTTTCATAGTGTTTACTTAATGCAATTCTTCCCTTAATGCTTTATAATCCTTCATTAGTGTTATAATGATTTTGAGTTAAGTCATGTATGAGAATATTGGTTTAATTTCTGAACTGAATTGCATTGAGCACTCGAGTGTTTCCGGTCGAGAGATTGAAACATAGAGTGTAGCGAACGATCGACGCACTTTCATATCATTCGTTGTAGGTAGCTTCCACCCGAGAGATCGGAGGAGTATCGACAACGAATAGAGTGGATTTTGACAAGAGATTGCGATTCACTAATTTGTTGATCCAGTTGTGAACACTTGAGTAAATTCGGATGATACGGTAGATTGCATGTGATTTAGCTATAGACTAGGTGATTCCGATGATTCTACCTCGCTTTTCCACTTATCACAAAGCACGTTTTTCTAACAATTCATCACTCAACATACCCCCAATTTATGTGTTATTCTTGCATGATGTTTATAAACACTATTAGACTAGTTTGATCACACAATCCCTGTGGATCGATATTTTATTACTACGTGGTATTTCATTCACTTGCGAAAAATATCATCAATGATCATCAGTTCATCACCACCAGGCTGATCCTTCACGGCACAACTGGTTTGACCGCGCTGTCGCCATTCATTGTACTGATACTGATACATAGGATGTTCTAGTGGGTATCGGTACTTTGACTGTAGCACATCTATAATATCTTTGTTTGGACTTTCTCTCAATCTAATCAATACATTTATCCATTGAGAGATATGTAGGGTAAACAAAAATGAACCCAATATTTTAATAGCTAGAGGTCTGCCATTTGCATAATGTAGCATGTCACACGCCAATTGTTCATAATAACTAGTAATATCAGCACATTTGAAAACTTTTTGATAGAATAATAATTGAAGAGAATTAGTTTGATTCAAGAGTGGAACTTTGTAAACTGCATCCACTCCATACTCTTTTAAGATGTGCTCATATCTAGAAATTATAATGATTCTACTCCCTGCAGCAAAACATTCACGATTTACGGCTAATTTCTCCAGTTGTTCAATCCGATCAACATTATCAAGAATTACAAGGGCCTTTAAATGAAGCATCTTGCTTCGTATCAAAATAGGTGCTTCATAAGGATTGCTTGCTTACCCAAAGGTGTTCTTCCGTTAGTGTTTGACGTAGAATTTGCTTTTGTGCACCAATTGGGCCATTGACTCTAAATTTTGCTCACATCATCGATAACACAACATGCTTCAAATTCATGAAAGATTCTGTCATATAAAACAGCAGCAAGAGTTGATTTCCCTATTCCTCTCATCCCGCAAATTCCTAAAACCCCAACATCATTAGCCAAATCCAAAAATACATGTTCTTCCAATTCTTCTAAAGGAGAAGTCATCCCCACTAAATATCTTGGAAGGCACGAAAACTTGTGACCCAACAAATTCATTATCTGTTGAGCAATCTTTTCAATCTCCGCATATTGAAGCCTGAAAGTTTAAAAAAGTTAATCAATGAACAAAATCATGACCATTATAATAAAAAATAGTACGCATGTGGTTATATTTAATGACTTCTATTTTCTGAAATTGCATTGATTGCTTGAGAGGAAAGAAAATTACTTGTGGCGTAAATCCCAGCCGGAGATATTGGCCACTCGTGTTAGAGTTGTTCGCCATGTCCTCACCACCCCTAAGTCATGCTTGAGCCTTTCTTCATGTTTTTGAAAGGCTTTATCACAACTTCTGTTTTGGTGTCTCACCTCAGATGGATCAACATCATAGAAAATAGGAAGAACACATCTTCCAAATATTAGAGCACAATAAAGGATATGATTCAGTTCAAAAATTTCCTACATCTTTCACTTTTTTTTATTCCTTGAATTCCTTGAAATTTCAAAGATTTGTCTTATTGCATGTTGGCATCATATGTAAGCATTCAAATATGTATTTAAAAATACAAGCTAATTTTGTCGACTTTCTATTTTATGATGATGCTAGAATTTTGTTGACCTTCTACCAATATTAGTTGTTTCGGTGGTGATTGACGCTGAACTTGGTAGTTGGTAGGGAGGACCACGATTCGATCTCCGCAACTGCGATCGGGAGGGGCTAGAACCACTTGATACCAGAACGGACCCCGAACCAGATTAATCTGGTGTTGAAAAAAAAAAAAAAGAATTTTGTGGACCTTGTAATTTTGTCGACAATAGGAAAAATACAATTAAGAATGTTTAGTCTTTGGAATTTGGTTTCTATTTTTCTGGAAAGAATTGAATTTGGTTTCTACATAAACAATTGGTTTTTGTCCCCACAAATTTGACTGTTTCAATTTTTGATTTTGTTACGGTTAGCCAAAACACGATCACAAGATATCATTCATCGTCATTCGTAGTGTGGTGGCGTCTTCAATAGTCAGCAATCCCAATCCAACAACCCATCGTTCCTCTGTTTAACCCTGCTTTTGATCTTTTCTTAACCATTATCAACTTTTGGATATGTTCCTCATCCGCGAGATCGTTTATATATTCGTACTCCGTTAAAAAAAAATAGCACGGGTTGATTGATTTTTTTTTATTATAAGTCTGTCGTTATATTATTATGTTAATGTAAAAAATTATTTAAATTGAAAGTTGTTATAAATTTTTTTTTAGGTTTAACTACACATTTGGTCCCTTACGTTTATTTTAGGTTTCAATTTGGTCCTTTACGTTTAAAAAGTATCAATTTGGTCCCTTACGTTTATTTTAAGTTTCAAGTTAGTCCTTTCCGTTAGTTTTGTCACTAACACCGTTTGAATAGTACACGTGTCAGCGTGTCCAAGTGCCACGTGTCAGTCCACGTATGCAAATTGACTGCCACATGTGACAAAATTGACGGAAAGGACCAACTTGAAACCTAAAATAAACGTAAGGGACCAAATTGATACTTTTTAAACGTAAGGGATCAAATTGAAACCTAAAATAAACGTAAGGGACCGAATGTATAGTTAAGCTTTTTTTTTATTATTTTTTTTGGTTTGTAATGAGCTGAGAATCGAATCCAGGACCTAAAACATACTACCCAAACTCCTCATCACTAGACAAACCTAGCGGCTTTTATTTAAATATAAGTGAAACTATTGTGAACTTTTTTTTTTTTGACGGAGAAACTATTGTGATCTTGGTAGTAATATTGTTTATGTTTCTATGTTTGCATGTTCATCTTAATCTTTTTTTTTTTAATTTTTTATAATCTTTGTATTTAGGATATAAAATTTGAAATATTATTTTGTACCTATTTGTATGCATATATTTTTTATAGAGTAAAATTATAAAAAAAGATATAAAATTTGAAATATTATTAAAACTAATAAGGGACAAATTAGTAACTTAGTAATAATCAATTTTATCATATTAAGAAGTAGAAAGTAGATAGTTTAGAGATTCTTTTTTAAAAATATTTTTCATTTGTTTTTTTGTTTGGATTTACAATGTAGTTGATGATCAAATCTGCAACTCTACCATACTACTCAAACTCCTCGCCACTAGACTAAACTTAATGTATATTTTCTATGGTTAAATATGTTTTTAGTCCCTAATTTTTTGAGGACTTTTAAAAAAGTCCCAACATTTTTTTAATTATACTTTTAGTTCCCCACATTTTTTCCGCTTCAAATATTGGTCCCTACTGTAAAATTTTGATTGACCGCACAAACGAAAATGACACATAAATACCACACAGACTCATTTAATGATGTGGACGCGCAAAAAGTCCGCATTACCTTGATTCCACCCTATAATTGTTAAAATATGAAGGGAATAGACAACACCAAAATCATAGACATACTTATTGAGAAACATAAATATAGAGGGAATCAATTTTAATTATTACATAATTTAGTGAATTACAATGTGAGTCTACACTATACTAGTTACAATAGAACCTATCATAGCTAATCAAGTGGTAGAGCACATAAGATCATCATAACTAACTGTCCTAGAATTTGTCGTAGAATTTGCTTTTGCGCACCAATTGGGGTTGAATTGGGCCATCGGCTCTATAAATTTTGCTCACATTCATAATATAATATAATAATCATATAATATAATAATAATCATGTTTAAATTTATTAAAAATCAAATCTTTTTGTTTTTCCTGAAACAATCAAGTTGATTTGATAATAAAATAAGAAAGTTATGATTATTATATAATAGTTTGCTCCATCGGTAGCTTTCTGAATCATTATTTGCTTTTTTTTTTTTTTTTTTCTGAATCATTATTTGCTTTTTAATACTCATTGAACTGAATGATAATTTTCTGAATAAATAAAGATGAAGATCTCTCAGATCGATGATCCGTATGGTGAGTTTTTAGAACTCATAAAGAATTTCCAAGCGGGAAGAATTGATAGAAGACGTTTCAGAGCAAGAGTGCAGGTATTGTGTAGTGGAAATACAGATTTGATTTTCAGATTCAACACCTTATTGAAAAACAAATATCAAATCAAACTTAAGATCACTGGTTAGTACTTTCTCAATCATTTTTCATTCAGTTTTTGCATAATTAATTCATGGATTAAGGACCTATTTGGATTGATTTTTTTTTTTTGAGCTTATGCAAATAAATAAGCTTTTATGTATTATTATAAGTTTTTCAGTGTAGTTTATGAGAAAATAACAATAACTTAGAGATATAATTTTCTGTGAGTTAAAACTTATGAATTAACATAAAAATTTATTTATTTGCATTGCTTATTTTCATAAACTAAAAATTAAGCCAAATCCAAACGGACCTTAAGTTGTCACGCTCTGCATTGTTCAACAACAACTAAACTGATGTTACAAATTTTCGTTTTTTCCTTTTTGTTGGTAGCAGGGGTCAAAAGAAAAAAGGTGAAGAAGAAGAAGGTAGAAGAGAGTCATGAACTTCCTTGGGATATGCTTGATATTATTTGCAAAACACTAGATTTTCACGACCTCTTTCAGTTTGCCGGTGTGTGCAAGAATTGGAGGGCTTTTCATAAAATTTACTGGACAAATTTCATAGCATACCAAGAACCATTACTTCTCCGAAATGTGTATAGTAATCGAGAATTCTCTTCCTTAATAAGCATTCCCGACCAAAAAATTTATTCCTTGAAGAAGATGGAGTGCTTATTCAACTCTATCTATGTTGAGTCTTCTGGCGGATATTTTATCAAGGCGGCGGACAATAATTCATTTAAGATAATCAATCCATTTACAAGAACAAAGAAGGTAATCAATGCCTCCAACTTTCAATTTTACTTTAATGGTTTTTTTAACTATGCATTGCTTGCTCTTAGCAAATGCTCTGAGGATTTTGTTTTGGTGGTTTTATGCATGTGTACTATGAATTTGCGTGTCTATCAATCTAGAAACTGTGGTTGGGTTACTTATTCTTCAGAAATAGGAAATCAAGAGAAAGTTGTTCACTTTGTGGTTTTGCACAATATAATATATGTTGTCACTAACAAGGCCAACATAGGAGTGCTTAGCTTGAATTCTGCAAATATTAAATTTCTAAAACTGAAGAGTACTCCTGATGTAACTAGCAGAAACCTCAAGTTGGTTAATTGTGATGAACAACTTTTACTGGTTGATTTAATGGAAGATAAAATGATTAGGAATGTGTACAAGATAGACTTCTCGACCATGAATTATGTCAAAGTTGAAACTTTGGGCAACATTGCATTATTATATGCTTCAAATGGTTTGAAGAACAATTGTTATGCATTGAGCAACCCGAACAAGTGGGGATATGAGAGAAACTCTGTGTATGTCACCCTCTTTTCATCTACAATATGTAGAGTGTATTCATGGGATGATAAAAAATTGAAAAAATGCATCACGCTTCCAACTCCTGATGAAACAGGTGCCTTCTTGTTTGACTGGTGTTTTAGACATCTACAATACGAGATAGATTATTCTCTAGTTGAGTAACTTGCATATTGTACGTTGTGTTACTTATGTTCTTTGTGTTTCACCCTATTTTCCTTTTTGCTTGTGTCAAACTTGTAATTTAATTATAGCTAGAATGAGGGAGGGTGACCGTCTATTTAAGTCTAGTACTATTTATTATTTTGTCTGTTAATTGTTTCTAATTTGAAGTGTATAATTGCTAAAATTGTGTCTGCAATCTTCATTACTGTTTGATCAATGAAAGTTTATCCGAATGTTATTTTTTAAATATCAAATGTTGTTTTAAGTGACTTGGCATGCCTGAAATTTATAATTTTGAGCAAATGTACAAGATATACTCGCTGCTTAAATTTTTAATTTTAATTGATGAGTGCATAGAATTGGTTGAGGTTAAAATCAAGTAACATGGATTATAATATTCTTACGTGGTGTCTAAATCTGAGGGTCTGTTTGTAAAATTTGGAGGTGTGAATTTTTAGGTAATGTCATAACCTTTTGATTAGTGTATCTGTAACTTAAAGGTTGAGTCAGTTTTTGGGTTGATGGTGTAGTCTTAGCAAAATAATTTCTATCAAGGAGGCATTGAGGATTAGTATCAGTAGGATATCTCTGTTTAGGAGGCAGGTTGGAGTTTCATCAGCAAGCTATAGTTTGTGAAGTTGGAGTTCCATCAGCAAGCTATAGTTTGTGAAGTTGAAGTTTCTCAGTTTGAGTGGTTGGTTCGGCTCAACAGAACTAAGAGAGAGTTTGTTTATATTGAGCGGGAGTATTTGTATTTGGAACATTTAAGTGGATGAGGAGTCTGTCAGTTGGGCAAGAATACATGTTATTTCCTGTAAAACTGCATTCAAAATTTAGATTTGTGCTGGTTTTGATTTGTATTAAGCAATATATTTAGTGGCGGTGGTCATCATATTTAGTCAATGTTAGGCTTAGTGCATTATGTTTTTGGTGTTCAGAAGATGCCTGCATCTTTGTATTTTGTAATAGTATAGGAGCTGTTTGTTTTGAGTAAAGATCCTCTGCATTCTTCACCCTTTCTATTTTTGCTATTACTAAAGTTTTGGGAATGTAAATAGAATAATGTAAATAGATTTGTGTAATTGGTGACTTGGTGTCATTTTGGTTGAAGTAGAATTGAATCTCAAAATCTGTGTTCAGTTGGCTTTGATTAGAAGTTTATTCATTGCAATTTCTTCGGAAGTCCAGTAGCTTCTTTGGTTAATAGTGATGGTAAATGGAATTGGAAATTGTTTAATGATTGGCTGCCTGCTAATGTTATAAACAAAGATAAATGCAATTTTTCCTCCAAGTACTCTTTGGTTTGTAAGGAATCAAGCTCGATTCAAGGACAAGTTCATTAATTGGAAGATGGCTGTTTCCATGATAATTACTAGTGTTTCCAGATCAGGTAACTTGATTAAGCAAACTTTTCATTCTTCCATAACTGACTTCTGCATTCTTAAAAAGTTCAAGGTGATTGTTCATCCACCAAAGGCTCCTAGAATTACAGAAGTGTTATGGCACTCTCCCTTAGTCAATTGGATTAAGTTTTTTTTAGCATCGTCAATTGGATTAAGTGCAACACAGATGGAGCTTCTACTATCTCAGCTTCATCTTTTGGTGGTATTTTCAGAGACCACTGTGCTGAATTAGTTGGTTGTTTTGCTGAGTTATCTGGTAATCTAAGAGCTATTGAGCTTGCTAGCCAACATAATTAATAATCTTTGGATAGAGTCAAATTCTGCTTTAGTAGTGCCTGCCTTCAAATCAGATACCATGATTCCTTGGCTCCTAAGGAACTGATGGTTTAATGCTAAAGTGTTGATGAGAAACATGAATGCTAACAGAAATTTTTCAGTTGCTTTTATGTATGAGATTTTATGTGACTCCAACAAGCTTGATGATGAGAAAATTTGGCTTGGTATTTGGAAGATGAAAATAATTGGAAAAAAATAGGTTTTTATGTGGCTTGTAAAATACAAGATTATTGACTAAGCAAGTTAAAGCTAGAAATGGGGCTTGGTAATGCTAGTTGTGATAATTGTGGAGAGGAAGAAACAAGCCTGCCTGTGTTGAGAGGTTGTGGTCTAGCCATGGGAGTTTGGATGGCAATTGTTCCTAATGAGTAATGACTAGACCACAATCTCTCACTTTATACTTTGAGGATCTATATAAAATATATCGAAAAATTGAACTTTGTAACCAAAAAAATCATAAAACTAAATTTGTTTGTTTGAGTTTTTTTTTTTTTATTAATAGTTTGTTGGGAGAGATATATACTAAATACAAAATAAATGGTTGAGTAGACACATATATATATAAGCTAAAATAATGATTAACAATCGTTGATCCAATAGTTTTAGTAATAAAAAATTAATATAAAAATAGAGAATAAATGGTTGACTCGATACATATATAAGCTAAAATCATGATTAACAATCGTTATCGTTAGTTGATCCATCGTAGTTCATGCTGAACTTTGTAATTCGCTCATAGCTGCAATTAGAAGAGTTCTAAATTAACCCATGAACCAAATTAAGTAGTCTAGGCTTATTAAAAAAAAAAAACAACTTTAATGCACTTTTGATCTTCCTATTTTGAAAAATCTGAACTTTTGATCCCCTTATTTTAAAAGCCAACTTTTTGATATCCCTATTTTGAAAAATCTGAACTTTTAATTCCCCTATTTTAAAAACCAATTTTTTATCCCCTATTTTGAAAAACCCGAAGTTTTGATTCCCCTATTTTAGATTTTTTGAATTTTAGTCCTCAAACTTAATTTGGTCAAATTTTTTGCTAATGTGTCCTCAAACTTAATTTTTATTCATGATGACAAAACGTTTCCATGTCTTTAATTTTTTTACATCAAATATTTTAAAAGTATTAAACAATAAAATAATTAATTAATAATAATTTAAAAAATCAGTAAAATTAACCTCTATACATATATATATAATAAAAAAATCAGTAAATTACCCAAAAAGAAAAGTTAACAATTGAGAACAAAGTCAATGAATGATTGAGAGGGAGTGAACAAAGACGAAGGATGTTAACACGAGCGTGATTATTTGTGTTTCTGATTTCTTTGGGTGTCATGATTGGGAACCAGCGTTTGCTTTTCTGACTTCTTTGAGTAATTTACTGATTTTTAGTTATATAATAATGTAAAGAGTTTTAATTTAATTTTTTTTATCAATTAATTTAGTTAATATTATATAATGTAAAGAGGTTTATTTTATTGTTTTATAATTATCATTAATTATTTTATTATTTTAATACTTTTAAAATATTTGATTTTAAAAAAATATTAATGACATGGAAATGTTTTGTCAACATGAAAATTGTCACGTCATTAATGAACTTGACACATCAGCAAAAGTCTTACCAAATTGAGTTGGGGGACTAAAATTCAGAAAAATCTAAAATAGAGGGATTAAAACTTCAGGTTTTTCAAAATAAGGGATCAAAAAGTTGGCTTTTAAAATAAGGGAATCAAAAGTTCAGATTTTTCAAAACAGAAGGATAAAAAAGTTGGCTTTTAAAATAGGATGATCAAAAGTTTAAGTTTTTCAAAATAAGGAGATTAAAAGTGCATTAAAGCCAAGATTGTTATGCATTGAGCAACCCGAACAAGTGGGGATATGAGAAAAACTTTGTGTATGTCACCCTCGTTTCATCTACAATATGTAGAGTGTATTCATGGGATGATAAAAAATTGCAAAAATGCATTACGCTTCCAACTCCCGATGAAACAGGTGTCTTCGTGTTTGACTGGTGTTTTAGACATCTACAATACGAGATAGATTATTCTCTAGTTGAGTAACTTGTATATTGTACATTGTGTTATTTGTGGTCTTTGTGTTTCAACCTAATACACCACCTCAAATTCTGAATTCTCGCGGCCCCACAGATAGGGGTGTGCATGGTTTGGAAACCACACCACACCACACCTAATTGATGGTTTTGGTTCTAAACCAAAACCATTTTAATGAGAAACCGGTTATTTTTTAAAACTAATTTGGATTTGGTTATTAACCGGATCGAAACCAATTTATAACCGGTTTGTAATAAAATTTAGGTTATTCACATGATCCAATTTTAAATAGGTTTTTTACTTTTTTTTGAACAAGCCAAAATGAGATATATTAACATAATCAGCCTCCCCAGCACAAGACGTACCGAGGTAGACTACAAAAGTTTACAAAGAGTCAGAGAAACCAAAAACATAAGCAAATCATACAAAGCCCATACAAAGCATAGGACTAGACCACCAGCTATGGTAGTTTAAAGCTAACGTAATACTCGTCGAATTCAACCACCTAAAGGAGAACAGCTTGATCTTGTCCAACAAAATGAGGGGCGTCTCTGTTGAGCCTGTAAACAATCGATGATTTCTCTCCGTCCACACTACCCACACACAAACAAGCCAGATGAGCTGTAAAAATGATCGACGCGCTCGTGAAACACCTGCTGAAAATGTAAACTGGATAAAGTGATCCCGTAGTGTAGAAGAGTCCACCAAAGGAATGCCAAGCCATGCTCGCACTAAATCCCAAAGAGAGCTTACGATCCTGTAGGAGATGAATAAGTGATGTGCCGACTCAGCCTCATGACATCCAAAAACACAAGTGGATGCTGTAGACGATAAAACCCGTCGAGTAACCAGATTCACCCTCGTGGGCAACCTGTCACGCAATAAACGCCACTTGAAAATGGAGACCTTCAAAGGAACCTGAGGATGCCAGACCAGATTATCCGCAACATCCATAGTAACCAAAGCATGAGATATCAAAACCTGGTATGCTCCCCTAACCGTATAACCTGCATCAGGATCAATGCGCCACTGCCACCTGTCTAAAGATAGAGCCTGCAAGGAAATGGTAAGAAGTAAAGACTGACACTCTCCTAACATCTCCTCCTCCCACGCCCTCAACTGTCTCCGCCACTCCCACGCCGCACCATCTGCACCCCACCCTAAAGCAAACATCTCAGCCACCGTACGTGATTTGGTCGCCGTCAACTCAAACAGCCGCCCAAACCGCTCACACAAAGGAGTCCCATCCACCCAGGGATCAGTCCAGAAAAAATTTTCTGACCCGTCCCCCACCCTCCTCACAACATGCTCCCTAAACCACCCGCCCATTGGCTCACCACTTCCCTCCCTAATACGCACTATCTCCCTCCACCACAAAGACCCTCTCCGCCCGCCATCCCGAAGTCTACCTCCCTCAACCCCATACCGAGCTGCCAACACTCTAAACCACAACCCCTCTCGATCCACCAACAACCTCCAACACCACTTGCCTAGAAGGGCCTGGTTAAACTCCCACAACCGCCTCATCCCCAAACCTCCACTCTCCTTAGGTAAACAAATAGTCTTCCAACTAACCCAAGAAATTTTCCTAGATTCCTCACAACCCCCCCAAAAAAATTTAGTAAAAAGAGATTCGATAGAGGAAATGATACCTGAGGGAGCTTTGAAGAAGGAAAGAGCATAAACAGGCAAAGAGGTCAAGACAGACTTTAACAAAACCAGACGACCACCAAAAGACAGGAAGCGGCTCTTCCACCCAGATAATCTATTCTTTATACGAATCAGCACCGGATCCCAAAAACTTAGACGCCTCAGATCACCCACAATCTGAAGACCTAGATAAAGGAAATGAACCTTTCCCACTTTACAACACAGAGCAGACGCAGCTTCACCTAACCAAGAATAAGAAATATTAACGCCAACCAACATACTTTTATTAAAATTAACTTTCAGACCCGACATAGTCTCGAACAGCACAAGAACAGCTCGCAAGGCCCGAACGTTTGCCCAACTTTTGACCCCCAACAGGAGAGTGTCATCCGCAAACTGAAGGTGAGACACCGATATCGGACTGTGCTCGCCAATACTATACCCTGTGAACAAGTTACACGAAACCATAGCCTCCATAAGCACATTAAGACCCTCAGCAGCAAGGAGGAAGAGAAAAGGAGACAGCGGATCGCCTTGTCGAAGACCACGCCTCAGAGAAAATTCATCTGTCGGACTACCATTGACTAACACAGACGCCGTAGCCGTACAAACACACTCTCTAATCCACTTCTTCCACAAAGTTGGAAAAGCCATTCTCCCCATGACATCATCCAGGTATCCCCAATCCACTGAGTCATAGGCTTTCTCGAAATCAACCTTGAACAGCATAAGTTCCTTTTTAGATCGCCGCGCCTCATCCACAGCCTCATTAGCAATAAGAATACCATCAAGGATTTGCCTATTCTTCACAAATGCAAACTGAGACTCAGAAATCACACTCCCAATCACTAGACGCAAACTATTCGCTAAAAATTTTGCAAGAATTTTATAAAGGCTTCCCACAAGCGAAATAGGGCGAAAGTCATTCAACCTTTGAGGGCTATCTATCTTAGGTATCAAGGCTATGAAGGTGGAATTAATACCCTTAGACAACTTCCCATTTCGATGAAATTCAGATAGAAAACGCAAAATGTCGCCTCGCAACTCAGCCTAGAAGTCTTTAATAAAACCAAAATTAATCCCTTCCGGACCGGGACTTTTGTAACTATCACAATCCCACACAGCGGTTTTCACCTCCTCCTCCGTGAACGGTTTGATTAAAGAAACACACTCCACCTGGTTCAATAGGTTTTTTACTTAAACTAATTTTTTTTATTAGTTGATTAAAAAAATAGATTTATTAATTATTTTAAAAACATAATTTTTCATTAATTTTATGATTGAATTGGTTTATAATCAACCCACAAAGTTTTTTTTTTCTAAACCAAAATTATTTTTTACTTAGCCGAAAACTTGTTTTTTATATTGTTTTAAAAAAAATTATTATTTAAAAAAAGAGTAATTTTTACAATTAAAAAATCTGATTTTTAAATACAAAAGAAACTAATATTTATTATAGGAAAAAAATTAAAATACTAAATTTTTGAAAAACTAAAAACATTAAAAACTGATTTTTTTAATTATTTTTAAAAAAACTGATTTTTATAATTATTTTTAAAACAAACTGAATATTTTAATTATTTTTTTAAAAAAACTGATTTTTTAAAAACTAAAAACATTAAAAACTGATTTTTTAATTATTTTTAAAATAATTATTAAAAGTCTGATTTTTAATATAAAATAATAATAAAATAGTATGGGTGGTTGGTGGTGGCCGGCCGCGGAGCACCGCCACCGGCCGCCGTGAAAGTCACCGGACCGCCGCCGGAAAACCGCCGATCGTCGCCGTGTCAGTCGGAGCACCGTCGCGCCGGCCACCGGTGGTCCGGCGTTGACCGCCGTGTTGATCACCGGTCCTCCACCACCTCTTTTAATTAATTATTTTATTATATAATAAAGAATTTTAAAAAATTGAAAATTGGGCCTGAATTAGGTATTGGGCCTGAATTTTCAAACCAATTCCAAACCAAATTACAAAATGTGGTTATGGTTTATAATTGGTGTTTTTTTATTGGAGTTGTGTGATTTTTTTTTTTAAATGGATTTTGCAAACTAAGATTGGATATGGATTAGTTAGTAATTTGGCAGCCAGCGCTTACAGACTGGCTACAACTTCGAGAAATTTCCTCTACCGTTCGATGACAACGGTCAAATATTGAAAGGTTCTCTCATCCACTTGATCATTCCCTGATCCGTGCTGTCAACTTTCACTCAACTTTTTACTTTTTCAAACAAGGAAGGAACACGGCAAACAAACACGTTAGGTTAAACAAAGCAGCAACCCCATTACTATTACTACTACTTCATTGAATGATTGAACAACAACAAATTTACTCCAGTACTTCTTTCACTGTGCCTTCCATCACAGCCTTTTTTTTACTTACAGTTTACAGTACTACTTCTTCCGGTCCGGTCCTATATGTTTTCTTTCTCCTTCCTTAACCACATACATTAATTTTATTATGTTAGTCGGAGCAGTAGAATATATCATCATTTGATGTTTTCTTTCATACCGATTCCCAATGCTTTCCATACCTACCAATCCTACCACAAAAGAAGATCAAAAGATGTCATTCATTCAAGGATCTCATCAACATATTGAAGATGTATGTAATCCACACTTGGAACAATAACATCGATGTACTTTTTCATAGAACCAGGCAAAATGGCTAGACAATCAGATCGGGGTGGGTGATGCAATCAAAATTGGACAACCAACCAACCAACCAACCAACAACAACAGGATGGATGGATGGATGCTAGATTTGACTCTCTTTCATCGCAAATCTATCTCAGATCTGACGCAACAAATTGGTTTGCCACAACCATATACTACCATGGATTCTTCTCCAGGTAATATTTAATAGATCCATCCACATCAACAAGTATAACGCTATACATTTAAATTAAATATGTACGAAGAATTCTTCATATTTTAAATATATTATAAGCACATGGCACCATTTTTTAATAGAGTGACTAAGTATGTGTTTGACACAATTGAGTTTGACAGAATAGATTTTGATAGAATTGAGTTTGATACAATTGATTTATGTTTGGATATATTCATACAAAAGTGAGTTGAACAAAGAATTTGAGTGTAAAAATCAATTATAGAATCAGAAGCTACAATTTCTAGCTTCAAGTAAAATCAATTATGGAGACAGAATCAATTCTACTTTTGAGAAACCAAACAAGCCAGAATCAATTCTAAACGTCTAGAATCAATTCTGTCTGCCCCAGAATTGAAACCAAACATACACTAAGGAGTAAGGATAATAGAGTGACCCTAACGGAGCCTTTAGTTTTCAGTTATTGGAAAAAACTGTTTTACAATAATATTGGTACGAAATTTTTACTGTCGTTAGCAACTAATCTCCGTCGAAAAACTTGTGGTGCATACACATGAATCGGGAATCGAACCTCTGACCACATGCTTAAGAGGATCAAAACTTTTTAACACTTAAACCACAATATTTCTATTTTTTTTTTGTTACATCTATTTATTAATATAATTTTAAAGAATTTTAAAATATATATTAAATTAATTCAACCACAAAATATTATATTATTGTATTTGTATTCTCCAAGTTTTAATAATGATAAAAATGGAGATTGTTAAATAATACAATTCTAATTTGATTACTTAATTAAAATTAATTAAAATAGTACTTGACACTACTACGCTAGGGAATTGGATAGCCTGCAGTTGAATTTTTACTGCAGGATCCTGCTGTAGAGCAAAAACCACTACAATCCACTTTATCTTTTTTAATTTGTAATTTATTTATATTATTTAAATAATAATTATGGCTGATTTGTTCAACTGTGTGACCCTGCAGTTTAACACAACTGCAGGTAATCCAAGTCCCGTTTTGGTATAATTGAATCTTAATCAACACTTGAAAGTAGAAATAAATAAAGAGGGCTATATATATATATATATGGAAGAACTCTCTCCATTATCACTTTTCTTGCTTAACTCTCACGCTGGTATCACTTTCTCTCCCGAAACAATCCGATCGGTAGCGTTGATTTTCTTTGGTGTTCAACTCAAGTAACTTCACCTATCTTCATCATAACCTCACTCAATTTCTTCTATGTTTTCGAATTTTGCATTTTATTTCTCTTTTAAGATCTTTACTCTTCTCTTCTAGTTTTTTAGATCTCGAATTCCTATTTCATATCTCAGATCTTTAAGTTATCTGCTAGTTTTTGATTATTTTGTTGTTTTTAGGTTATTATGAACTTGAATTCACTTTGCATCTTGAGATTATTATTTTCTCTGTAAATTATTCAATATTTTCTTGTTTATATATGTGTTTTAGATGTTGTTTTCCTTCAAGTTCTTCATTATGTTGTTGTTCTTGCATTGATATATACATATATTAAAACCGAAATCAGGATATACATTTCTGGAATATTTTGCTATTTCTTGTTGTTTTCTAGTTTGTTAGATCTCGAATTCATATTTCATTTTCAGATCTTTAGGTTATCTGCTAGTTCTTGATTATTGTTGTTTTCAGGTTATTATGAACTTGAACTCACTTTGCATCCTGAGATTATTTTTCTATCTGCAAGTTATTCAATATGTGTTTTAGATGTTTTCCTTCAAGTTCTTCATTATTTTGTTATTAACAATAAGGTTCTTTATTGTGTTTCTGTTATGAATCTAAATTTGTGGAATATTTTGCTGACTCGAACTTGCATATAAGTCTTGTTAATTATTAATTTCATTTCTGGAATATGATGAAGAAACTTTCTTCAATAAGAGGAGGATAATGTGCCCTAACTCAGAGGGACAATTCTGTTGAGGACGTTGTGGACACCACTTTTGTTCAGAACGACGATCCTCTGCTTGTGAATTTTGTTACCACTCCCCCTGTTCCGGTCAGTGTTTAGAATGACAATCCAAGTGAAGTTTCTGATGATGTTAATGCTGAACCCTCAATTGGAAGTGAGGTTGTTATTGCTCAAAAGTCTCTTCCTGATCCGGTCAGTGTTCACAATGACAGTCCAGTGGTTCTTACTATTGTGAATCTCAATGCAGGGGACACCTGTTCGTGCAGCCAGAAAAACCAGTTCTAAGTCTAAATATAAGGTAATTATTTTTATCCAATTCATTTTGCTTTATTTTATTATTGTTCAATTGTTATTTAATTTCATTTGTTTTTTCTTTTAAAATGCTAGGTAGGAAGAAATGCAATAAGAGCTCTCTTTGGTCTCAGATGGACCCCGGATGAGAATCAAATTTTGGAACAAGCAATCAACATGTTTGATTCTAATTCTGATTTGATTGTGAAGCATTGTCTGCCACTTCTCAAATGGCGGGATGCCAAGTCTATTAGAATGAGGCTTAAGAGAGTTGAAGATAATAAGAAGGGGAAGAAGACAAATGGTGCTGCTAATGCCTTGACAGTTGGGCTAGCTACTGTTGTTTCTATGGCAGTCAAAGAAGCTGTTGATGATGTTACGAACAGTATCTAGCCAAGCTGCCAAGGCATCAGCAGCACCATTTGTCTTCTTCCCCTTCTTATTATCTTCAACTCTCTTAAGCCTCGTTCTAATGGACTTGGCATCCCGCCATTTGAGAAGTGGCAGACAATGCTTCACAATCAAATCAGAATTAGAATCAAACATGTTGATTGCTTGTTCCAAAATTTCATTCTCATCCGGGGTCCATCTGAGACCAGGGAGAGCTCTTGTTGCATTTCTTCCTACCTAGCATTTTAAAAGAAAAAACAAATGAAATTAAATAACAATTGAACAATAATAAAATAAAGCAAAATAAATTGGATAAAAATAATTACCTTATATTTAGACTTAGAATTGGTTTTTCTGGCTGCACCAGGAACAGGTGTCACCTGCATTGAGATTCACAATAGTAGGAACCATTGGACGGTCATTCTGAACACTGACCGGATCAGGAAGAGGCTTTTGAGCAATAAGAACCTCACTTCCAATTGAGGATTCAGCAGTAACATCATCAGAAACCTCACTTGGATTGTCATTCTGAATACTGATCGGAACAACGGGAGTTATAACAAAATTCACAAGCAGAGGATCGTCGTTCTGAACAAAAGTGGTGTCCACAACGTCCTCAACAGAATTGTCCCTCTGAGTTAGGGCACATTTTCCTCCTCTTATTGAAGAAAGTTTCTTCATCCTATTCCAGAAATGAAATTAATAATTAATAAAACTTATATGCAAGTTCGAGTCAGCAAAATATTCCACAAATTTAGACTCATAACAGAAACACAATAGAGAACCTTATTATTAATAACAAAATAATGAAGAACTTGAAGGAAAACATCTAACCAGTTCATCCAACCAGTTTTTGATAACAAAGCACAACACAACGGCGAGCTTCAAGGTACAAATTTTACCAATTTTTTTTATAATTTATTTCTTTTGATTAAATCATACGACAAAACGAAAACTTATCAACAAATTAGTTTGGATTACATTCATATAATATAATAATCATCATGTTTAAATTTATTAAAAATCAAATCTTTTTGTTTTTCCTGAAACAGTCAAGTTGATTTGATAATAAAATAAGAAAGTTATGATTATTATATAATAGTTTGCTCCATCGGTAGCTTTCTGAATCATTATTTGTTTGCTTTTTAATACTCATTGAACTGAATAATAATTTTCTGAATAAATAAAGATGAAGATCTCTCAGATCGATGATCCGTATGGTGAGTTTTTAGAACTCATAAAGAATTTCCAAGCGGGAAGAATTGATAGAAGACGTTTCAGAGCAAGAGTGCAGGTATTGTGTAGTGGAAATACAGATTTGATTTTCAGATTCAACACCTTATTGAAAAACAAATATCAAATCAAACTTAAGATCACTGGTTAGTACTTTCTCAATCATTTTTCATTCAGTTTTTGCATAATTAATTCATGGATTAAGGACCTGTTTGGATTGATTTTTTTTTTTGAGCTTATGCAAATAAATAAGCTTTTATGTATTATTATAAGTTTTTCAGTGTAGTTTATAATTTTCTGTGAGTGAAAACTTATGAATTAACATAAAAGTTTATTTATTTGCATTGCTTATTTTCATAAGCTCAAAAATAAGCCAAATCCAAATGGACCTTAAGTTGTCACGCTCTGCATTGTTCAACAACAACTAAACTGATGTTACGAATTTTCATTTTTTCCTTTTTGTTGGTAGCAGGGGTCAAACGAAAATATGTGAAGAAGAAGAAGAAGAAGAAGGTAGAAGAAAACCGTGAACTTCCTTGGGATGTTCTTGATAACATTTGCAAAACACTAGATTTTCACGACCTCTTTCAGTTTGCCGGTGTGTGCAAGAATTGGAAGGCTTTTCATAAAATTTACTGGACAAATTTCATAGCATACCAAGAACCATTACTTCTCCGAAATGTGTATAGTAATACGCATCTTCAAGAATTCTTTTCCTTAATAAGCATTCCCAATCAAAAAATTTATTCCTTGAAGAAGATGGAGTGCTTATCCAACTCTATGTATGTCGCGTCTTCTAGCGGATATTTTATCAAGGCGGGATTCAATGATTCATTTCAGATATTCAATCCATTTACAAGAACAAAGAAGGTAATCAATGCCTCTAACTTTGAAGTTATCTCTAATGCTTTTGCTAGCCATGCATTGCTTGCTCTTAGCAAATGCTCCGAGGATTTTGTTTTGGTGGTTTTATGCACATGCTCTAGGAATTTGCGTGTCTATCAATCTAGAAACTATGGTTGGGTTAGTTATTCTTCAGCAATAGGAAATCAAGAAGAGAAGATTGTTCACTTTGTGGTTTTGCACAGTATAATATACCTTGTCACTAACAAGGCCAACATAGGAGTGCTTAGCTTGAATTCTACAAACATTAAATTTCTAAAACTGAAGAGTACTCCTGATGTAACTAGCATACACCTTAAGCTGGTTAATTGTGATGAACAACTTTTACTGGTTGATTTAATGGAAGATAAAATGATTAGGAATGTGTACAAGATAGACTTCTCCACCATGAATTATGTCAAACTTGAAACTTTGGGGGATATTGCATTATTTTATGCTTGTAATGGTTTGAAGAAAGATTGTTATGCATTGAGCAACCCGAACAAGTGGGGATATGAGAGAAACTCTGTGTATGTCACCCTCTTTTCATCTACAATATGTAGAGTGTATTCATGGGATGATAAAAAATTGCAAAAATGCATTATGCTTCCAACTCCCGATGAAACAGGTGTCTTCGTGTTTGACTGGTGTTTTAGACATCTACAATACGAGATAGATTATTCTCTAGTTGAGTAACTTGCATATTGTACGTTGTGTTACTTATGTTCTTTGTGTTTCACCCCATTTTCCTTTTTGCTTGTGTCAAACTTGTAATTTAATTATAGCTAGAATGAGGGAGGGTGACCGTCTATTTAAGTCTAGTACTATTTATTATTTTGTCTGTTAATTGTTTCTAATTTGAAGTGTATAATTGCTAAAATTGTGTCTGCAATCTTCATTACTGTTTGATCAATGAAAGTTTATCCGAATATATATATATTTTTTAAATATCAAATGTTGTGATACAAGCAATGTGTGATCATTGTGTTCCTCTTCCATCTGATTGGCTAAATCTTCTATGTCATCACTATATCATTCTTTTTATCATCCAAGAATACTCTGAAAGAGCATTGAAACTACCAATCACAGCTCAAAATTAACACCAATCAGAGCTTTTCTCCATCTTCTCACCATTTCTAAGTCATGTTTGAGCCTTTCTTCATGTTTTTCAAAGGCTTCAGCATAACTTCCTTTTTGGTGTCTCACTTCTGATGGATCAACATCATAGAAAATAGGCAGAATACGTCTTCCAGATTTTAGAGCACAATTAAGTATTTGATCCAGTTCTCGCAAGCACCATGTTGAGAAAGCAATAGTTCTTTGAGAAAATCACAATGAAATTCCGAGATCCTTCGATTGCACGATGGAGTTCAGGTGCTATGGATTCGCCTTTCTTGAGATTTTTATCATCCTTAAATGGAAAAATTCCTTTTCTTTGGAAGGCAGCAACAAGATGATCGGTAACATTACAGCGCGTGTCTGCACCTCTGAAGCTAACAAACACGTCGTAAGAATATTTCATTCTCAATGGGATGATGATGATGATGTTACTGCTGGTACTTTTGTTTTGGATGATGCTGTTATTGGAAGCTATTCAAATTGCAAAAGCTAATCCTTAAAATAAAAAAAATTGCAAAAGCTAAAGCTAAATTGCTGAGTAATCAGTGGCAGTATATATGTGACTGCATATGTAAGAAACCTGAAGAAGTGGGTTGGTAGGGACTTGGTTAGGGACTTGGGATTTTTATGGGAAAGTCTTGCCCATCAAAAGTTATTGTGTTCTCTTGGAAACTCTTACTACGTCGCTTACCAATAAGGGTTAATCTTGCTAAACGGGGAATTGTCGACCACGGCTCCAACACTTTTTGTGTGTTATGCCCGATGCACTTAGAGTGTGAGGGTCATCTCTTTGGATGGTGCGCTTTTGCTTCGTCTCTATGGAGTAAAGTGTTTAAGTGTTTTGGTTGGGATGTGCGGTACCGAGAGATCCACTTGAGATTTTCCGAAGATTTTGCACGGGGAGGGGGAGCGGCAAAATACTTAAGGGTCTTCTTGCGGTGTGGCATGTGGTGGTGGGGGCTATTTGGAAACTTAGAAATGATTTGATTTTCAACTCACAAGTGCCGGTGGTGGATGATGTTCTACATCGTATCATCTCTACCTCATGGAAGTGGTTAGTTGATAAAAAGATGGGTGGTGTGTGTTCTCTTTATGAATAGAAAACCTATCCTATGGATTGTATTCGTAGGTAGTGGATGACTTTTTGCTCTCGTTTTTAACTTTGGGTCAAGTACCCCTTGTACTTAATCCCGAGTTTGTGGGTATAGACGTATAGTACCATTTGTACTTTCTCCATTTGTGACTTTGTTATATATATATATGTGTGTGTAACATTTGGTGTCAAACTAGTTGGTGTCATTTGATTCTGACTCATATATATACACACGAATACACTTTTGCTGTTAAAAAAAAGTATATTAAAATAATTTCTCATTTTTTTTGGTGTGGCCAATAATTTTTCATTTTTTTCGAGGGGGTGGCCGTGGCCCACCCCAGCCATGTTTCGCCCAACTCCCATTTTCGTCACCACGGCCACCCATGAAAATTAAATCAACTCATTGAATTTAATAGTTAGGTTAAATCCCTTGCCAGTAATAATGCAAATTGTAATTGTTTCTCCAATTTGATTGCTAAATTGATTTTGTTCATTGTTTCTCCAATCTTGATTGTTAAATTGATTTTGTCTACTACCCCACAACACCATCAGCAAAAGTAATGAGAATGAAAATAAAAATAGAAATTCATGGTGGAAGCATCTTGGAAGAAGGTAGAGTAATAATGATGAGAAAAAAGTGACAAAGAACCACACCAACATGAATCTCGAAGACAAGGAAAAAAAGGATTTGGATTTGCTGCTGTCCATATATCCCACAGTTACACACAGTTGAGAAAATCTGAACCATTAAAATCATCCAATGTACCAGATTGTGTCTCTCCCATATTTTATAGTTTTTAACGCCTAGATGACGTCACACCAAACCAGTCACTGCAAACTAGATCGCGAAGGACGAAGCGGCGACACGACCGATCAACCTTACAACGGAACAACGGCAGGACAAAACGACATTACAACGGAGCGACAACACGACGGACAGGCGTCACAACGGCGTAACGACAGAATCTGCAGCGGATGTTTCAACTTGTGAAATAGATCGATGGATGGAGGAAGAGGAAGGGGTGGAGCTACCGACTCCGACGAAATTGGTTTGGAATTGAATTATGGAATTGAAATTGGTCGGCACATAAATTTGTAAAATAGTTTCAAGTGTTAATTGTGATTCCTGTAACAAATTAGGTGTGTGGAACGACGTGATTTTTCTCAACGGTGAACTGCGTGAATTTGTTGCTTTTCCTTGGAGAAGCATTTTGATACGTTGGATTGGTTTAACGGTTCAGATTTTTTTAACTGCGTGTAACTGTGGGATATATGGACAGCAGCAAATCCAAATCCGGAAAGGATTGGATTAAAACACTCAGATTTTGCGAGTGAACAAAGTCAATTTTGATACTGTGGAGTTAACGTATCCCATCTTATATTCAATTATATTATTTATTTATTTTATTTTATTGGTTTTTCACCACTAGTTGAATCTGATTTGGGGGTCAGTTCTGACATCAGGTGGTTCCAGCACCCTCCCGATCGCAGTTGCAGGGATCGAACCGTGGTCCTTCCTATCAAATTCAGCGTCAATCATCACTAAACCATCTAACGATTGATTTAATTATATTATTTATTGATCATACAAGAAATAGTCTAACTAATCAAATAACATAAATCAACACCTCTGCATCATAAAGACGTAATTTTTTTTTGTTGAAGTAGGTTAGTGGCTAAAAATTCCACCCATAAGGTGGATAAGTGGGATGATCAGGATTCGAACCTCAGCCCCCTACATATAAAATGCAATGTCTCTGCCAACTGAGTTAAACTCACAGGACAGACGTAAATTTAATAGAAGGAAAAAAATTAGCTAAATATTTGAAGGAAAATAACCCGTAATAAGTAGTTGATCTAGTGATGATTAACGCTGGACTTTGTAGGAGGACTACGATTCAATCCTCATAACTACAATCGTGAGAGAGCTAAAATCACTTGATAGTAGAACTAATCCCTGAACCAAATAGGCGGTCCAATAGACCAGATAGTCGTGATGAAAACTAAAACAAAATGTTAAACAATGTTCCCAAACACTAGAAAGTTATCTTTTCTAGCATTAACTTTATTTTTTAATGTCCTAATCTAATGTCCCGCGAGTACAGTCTAACATGGCCCATATTTGAATACCACACATTTAATAAGACAAAGCTTAGAATCGATGAATGAAAAACTGAAAGACGAGTAAAATTAACACCAAGAAATTAGGAAATTTCTAGGAACAGGGGAAAGTGAAAGATGTAGGAAATTAAAACAATGAAATTTCTGGGAATTGAAGAGAGCATTGGATATTAGTTCTAAACTACACCACACAAATGATTGATTATTTATATTACTATCCACCCACAGCTTTTTGTTCACGCTTCTTTTATATACAGTCACACAAAGCCACTGATTACTCAACACTTTAGGTTTGTCTTTGGCAAGTTAAATGACTTCAACTAACAGCATAATCCAAAGCAAAAGCAGCATGATCACTTTGAGAGGGAAATACGCTTATGATGTGTTTGTTAGCTTCAGAGGCGCAGACACGCGCTGCAATGTCACCGATCATCTTTTTGCTGCCTTCAAAAGAAAAGGAATTGTTTCATTTAAGGATGATAAAAATCTCAGGAAAGGTGAATCCATAGCACCTGAGCTCCGTCGTGCAATTGAAGGATCACGGATTTTCATAGTGGTTTTCTCAAAGAACTATGCTTTCTCAACATGGTGCTTGCAAGAACTGGATCAGATCCTTTATTATGCTCTAATATCTGGAAGACGTGTTCTTCCAATTTTCTATGATGTTGATCCATCTGAGGTGAGACATCAAAAAGGAAGATATGCTAAAGCCTTTGAAAAACATGAAGAAAGGCTCAAGCATGACTTAGAGGTGGTAAGAAGATGGAGAACAGCTCTGACACGAGTGGCCAATATCACTGGCTGGGATTTACGCCACAAGTAAGTAATCTTTTTTGGTATGAAGCACCGACACAATTTAAGAAAATAGAAGTGATTAAATGTAACCACACATTGTGTTGCATTTCAAGTGTGAGTGATTAAGTCTCACATCGACTATGTATGAGAAGAATGTTGGATTTATACGAGAGATGACCCATTAACCTAATGTCTTGAGGCTTTGGGTGGAGATGTGGCGCCTCTCTCTTGTGGTCCTGGAGCATTGACCTCATTGACCACACATCGGGATCGGACACGCCTTCAATCTAAATAGCGGTGTTACATCCTACATTTAGATTGTTTTGCCTATCCAAAAAGCTGTGTTACCTTTTTCTTTTTTTATATATTGCCATCTTTTAGTTTATTGATTAACTTTTTAAAACTTTCAGGCGTCAATATGCTGAGATTGAAAAGATTGCTCAACAGATAAGGGATTCATTTTGTCCCAAGTTTTCAAGCCTTCCAAAAGATATAGTGGGGATGATTTCTCCAATAGAAGAACTAGAAAATCGTTTATTTTTGGATTCGGCTAATGATGTTCAGGTTGTAGGAATTTGCGGGATGAGAGGAATAGGGAAATCAACTCTTGCAGCTGTTTTATATGACAGGATCTTTCATGAATTTGAAGCAAGTTGTGTTATCGAAGATGTAAGCAAAATTTATAGAGTTGATGGTGCAATTGGTGCACAAAAGCAAATTCTACGCCAAACTCTAAAGGAAGAACACCTTCGGGTATGCAATCCTTATGAGGCAACTATTTTGATACGAAGTAGGATGCTTCATCTAAAGGCCCTAGTAATTCTTGATAATGTTGATCAAATTGAACAACTGGAGAAATTAGCCGTGAATCGTGAATGTTTTGCTGCTGGGAGTAGAATCATTATAATTACTAGATATGAGCACATCTTGAAAGAGTATGGAGTGGATGGAGTTTACAAAGTTCCACTCTTGAATCAAATTGACTCTATTCAATTATTATTTTATCAAAAAGCTTTCAGATGTGCTGATATTACTAGTTATTATGAACAATTGGCATGTGACATGCTTCATTATGCAAATGGCCTACCTCTAGCAATTAAAATATTGGGTTCATTTTTGTTTACTCTACATACCTCTGAATGGAGAAATGCATTGGTTAGATTGAGAGAAAGTCCGAACGAAAATATTATAGATGTCTTGCAATCAAAGTATCAATATCCACTACGACCATCCATGTATCACTACAATGGACGCTGTCGTGATCAAACCAAATGTACTACTGTGGAGGTTCACCCTAGGGGTGATAATCATTACATGGAGCAAAGGTACATACAGGGTTATCCTGTGCAACCTTCACGATTGTCCTACGTGAACTCGTCTGAGCCCGAGTCTACTTTGTTCATGTTCAATGATGAGAACGCTAATTCTTGTTCCATCATGTGATTTGTTTTATTTTATTATAGAAGTTGAATTGTCTATTTGAGTGTATACAGATGTGTAACTAGTAAATACAAATATTATATTTATAGGAATTATAATTAAATAGTGACTCAAATTCATATTCATGATTAAGTGCTGTATAGTGATTTTTGTGAGATGGTAGAATTTTGATCTCCAAATTTATTATATTTAAGGGTCATTGAAGCAACATATAACTGTCTCAAAATAATTAATGTAGTCAACACCAATTGACTTGAGCATAACAGAGGCAAACATATAATCACCAAGCAACAAGAAGGGTTTCATCTTCAAGCCAAGCAACGATAATCAACTATATATCAGTGAGATTTTCAAACATATTATAAAGTTACCTAGCAACAAGAAGAGCTTCATCTTCAAGCCAATTCTCCGCAACATGTATCACTCTTCTTCCGGAATACCCTCTTTATCCATTTCTTGTTTTTGAAGACTCTCGGCTCTTTCCGGATTTTCTAGAAGCTTTTCAGCCTTTTCTTTCTTCTCTAAAGCCTGTATGTGAAAGCTATACCACCAGTAACTCTAAAGTAACAAGTAAAAATAAAAAATTGGAACCTGTTAATGAAACATACCTCTGACAATTTGATGCTAGTCCTTTTAATAGCTACCATAGCCTTTGTCAATATTCGTTTTTCAATGATTTCTTTATCTTTAAGGATTTTCATATTCTTTCCTTCAGAATGAGAAGAAGCTGTAACTGATGAGCTGTTTTCAGCCTTCACTTTATTTATTAAATCATTCCTCCTCTGTAGAATTGCTGAAGAAACTATAACAGAGGCAAGAAGTCCTTTCCTCTATAA